>NC_053490.1:8388298-8746169 GCF_905171775.1 Rana temporaria | reverse complement strand
CCCCCCCCCCCCCCATACACCATCCATATATACAGCCCTCCATATATACAGTTCTCCCCCATATACACAGTTACCCCCCCCCATATGTACAGTCCCCCCATACACCATCCATATATACAGTCCCCCCATATATACAGTTCTCCCCTCATACACCATCCATATATACAGTTCTCCCCCCCATATATACAGTTCTCCCCCCCCCCATATACACAGTTCTCCCCCCCCCATATATACAGTTCTTCCTCCCCATATATACAGTTCTCCCCCCCCCCCCATATGTACAGTTCTCCCCCCCCCCATTCACCATTCATATATACAGCCCCCCATATATACAGTTCTCCCCAATATAAACAGTCACCCCCCATATGTACAGTTCTCCCCCCCATACACCATACATATTTACAGTCCCCCCCATATATACAATTCCCCCCCCCCTCCATATATACAGTTCACCCTATATATACAGTTTTTTTCCCAGATACACCATCCATATATACAGTCTCCCCCATACACCACCCATATATACAATTCTCCCCTCATACACCACCCATATATACAGTTCTCCCCTCATACACCACCCATATATACAGTTCTCCCCTCATACACCACCCATATATACAATTCTCCCCTCATACACCACCCATATATACAGTTCTCCCCTCATACACCACCCATATATACAGTGCTCCCCTCATACACCACCCATATGTACAATTCTCCCCTCATACACCACCCATATATACAGTTCTCCCCTCATACACCACCCATATATACAATTCTCCCCTCATACACCACCCATATATACAATTCTCCCCTCATACACCACCCATATATACAGTTCTCCCCTCATACACCACCCATATATACAATTTTCCCCTCATACACCACCCATATATACAGTTCTCCCCTCATACACCACCCATATATACAATTCTCCCCTCATACACCACCCATATATACAGTTCTCCCCTCATACACCACCCATATATACAGTTCTCCCCTCATACACCACCCATATGTACAATTCTCCCCTCATACACCACCCATATATACAGTTCTCCCCTCATACACCACCCATATATACAGTTCTCCCCTCATACACCACCCATATGTACAATTCTCCCCTCATACACCACCCATATATACAATTCTCCCCTCATACACCACCCATATATACAGTTCTGCCCTCATACACCACCCATATGTACAATTCTCCCCTCATACACCACCCATATATACAATTCTCCCCTCATACACCACCCATATATACAGTTCTGCCCTCATACACCACCCATATATACAATTCTCCCCTCATACACCACCCATATATACAGTTCTGCCCTCATACACCACCCATATATACAATTCTCCCCTCATACACCACCCATATATACAGTTCTGCCCTCATACACCACCCATATGTACAATTCTCCCCTCATACACCACCCATATGTACAGTTCTCCCCTCATACACCACCCATATATACAATTCTCCCCTCATACACCACCCATATATACAATTCTCCCCTCATACACCACCCATATATACAGTTCTCCCCTCATACACCACCCATATATACAGTTCTCCCCTCATACACCACCCATATGTACAGTTATCCCCTCATACACCACCCATATGTACAGTTCTCCCCTCATACACCACCCATATATACAATTCTCCCCTCATAAACCACCCATATATACAGTTCTGCCCTCATACACCACCCATATATACAGTTCTCCCCTCATACACCACCCATATATACAGTTCTCCCCTCATACACCACCCATATATACAGTTCTCCCCTCATACACCACCCATATATACAGTTCTCCCCTCATACACCACCCATATATACAATTCTCCCCTCATACACCACCCATATATACAGTTCTCCCCTCATACACCACCCATATATACAGTTCTCCCCTCATACACCACCCATATATACAATTCTCCCCTCATACACCACCCATATATACAGTTCTCCCCTCATACACCACCCATATATACAATTCTTCCCTCATACACCACCCATATATACAGTTCTCCCCTCATACACCACCCATATATACAGTTCTCCCCTCATACACCACCCATATATACAGTTCTCCCCTCATACACCACCCATATATACAATTCTCCCCTCATACACCACCCATATATACAGTTCTCCCCTCATACACCACCCATATATACAGTTCTCCCCTCATACACCACCCATATATACAGTTCTCCCCTCATACACCACCCATATATACAGTTCTCCCCTCATACACCACCCATATATACAATTCTCCCCTCATACACCACCCATATATACAGTTCTCCCCTCATACACCACCCATATATACAGTTCTCCCCTCATACACCACCCATATATACAATTCTCCCCTCATACACCACCCATATGTACAATTCTCCCCTCATACACCACCCATATATACAATTTTCCCCTCATACACCACCCATATATACAGTTCTCCCCTCATACACCACCCATATATACAGTTCTCCCCTCATACACCACCCATATATACAATTCTCCCCTCATACACCACCCATATATACAGTTCTCCCCTCATACACCACCCATATATACAGTTCTCCCCTCATACACCACCCATATGTACAGTTCTCCCCTCATACACCACCCATATATACAGTTCTCCCCTCATACACCACCCATATATACAGTTCTCCCCTCATACACCACCCATATGTACAATTCTCCCCTCATACACCACCCATATATACAATTCTCCCCTCATACACCACCCATATATACAGTTCTGCCCTCATACACCACCCATATGTACAATTCTCCCCTCATACACCACCCATATATACAATTCTCCCCTCATACACCACCCATATATACAGTTCTGCCCTCATACACCACCCATATGTACAATTCTCCCCTCATACACCACCCATATATACAATTCTCCCCTCATACACCACCCATATATACAGTTCTGCCCTCATACACCACCCATATATACAATTCTCCCCTCATACACCACCCATATATACAGTTCTGCCCTCATACACCACCCATATGTACAATTCTCCCCTCATACACCACCCATATGTACAGTTCTCCCCTCATACACCACCCATATGTACAGTTATCCCCTCATACACCACCCATATATACAATTCTCCCCTCATACACCACCCATATATACAGTTCTGCCCTCATACACCACCCATATATACAGTTCTCCCCTCATACACCACCCATATATACAGTTCTCCCCTCATACACCACCCATATATACAGTTCTCCCCTCATACACCACCCATATATACAGTTCTCCCCTCATACACCACCCATATATACAATTCTCCCCTCATACACCACCCATATATACAGTTCTCCCCTCATACACCACCCATATATACAGTTCTCCCCTCATACACCACCCATATATACAATTCTCCCCTCATACACCACCCATATATACAATTCTCCCCTCATACACCACCCATATATACAGTTCTCCCCTCATACACCACCCATATATACAGTTCTCCCCTCATACACCACCCATATATACAATTCTTCCCTCATACACCACCCATATATACAGTTCTCCCCTCATACACCACCCATATATACAGTTCTCCCCTCATACACCACCCATATATACAGTTCTCCCCTCATACACCACCCATATATACAGTTCTCCCCTCATACACCACCCATATATACAATTCTCCCCTCATACACCACCCATATATACAGTTCTCCCCTCATACACCACCCATATATACAATTCTCCCCTCATACACCACCCATATATACAGTTCTCCCCTCATACACCACCCATATATACAATTCTCCCCTCATACACCACCCATATATACAGTTCTCCCCTCATACACCACCCATATATACAATTCTCCCCTAATACACCACCCATATATACAGTTCTCCCCTCATACACCACCCATATATACAGTTCTCCCCTCATACACCACCCATATATACAGTTCTCCCCTCATACACCACCCATATATACAGTTCTCCCCTCATACACCACCCATATATACAGTTCTCCCCTCATACACCACCCATATGTACAGTTCTCCCCTCATACATCACCCATATGTACAATTCTCCCCTCATACACCACCCATATATACAGTTCTCCCCTCATACATCACCCATATGTACAATTCTCCCCTCATACACCACCCATATATACAGTTCTCCCCTCATACACCATCCATATATACAGTTCTCCCCTCATACACCACCCATATATACAATTCTCCCCTCATACACCACCCATATGTACAATTCTCCCCTCATACACCACCCATATATACAATTCTCCCCTCATACACCACCCATATGTACAATTCTCCCCTCATACACCACCCATATATACAGTTCTCCCCTCATACACCACCCATATGTACAATTCTCCCCTCATACACCACCCATATATACAGTTCTCCCCTCATACACCATCCATATATACAGTTCTCCCCTCATACACCACCCATATATACAGTTCTCCCCTCATACACCATCCATATATACAGTTCTCCCCTCATACACCACCCATATATACAGTTCTCCCCTCATACACCACCCATATGTACAATTCTCCCCTCATACACCACCCATATGTACAGTTCTCCCCCATACACCATCCATATATACAGTCTCCCCCATACACCATCCATATATACAGTCCCCCCCATATATTATTCTCCCCCCATCCATATGTACAGTCCCCCATATATACAGTTCTCCCCCGATACACCATCCATATATACAGTCGGGGGGGGGGGGGTAATACACCATACATATATACAGTTCTCACCGGGTGACACTGTCCTCTGCTCTACTGACACCGTTCTCTACTCTACGAATGCCTTCCACTGATCGTCTGACAACGGCCACTGCTCTACTGGCTAACAGTGTCCACTTTAAATGTAGGCTATTTTCATATTTTCACTGACATTACTTTTATTAATCTAATCATATTTTATGGGTACACTAATGCTTTTGTTTAATTTAACCATGCCCCTTTAAGTCCCCCCTACCTGATGCAATGCAATTTGCCCACAGCCACTGTTCACCGTAGCACACCTCATTATTACTCTCTTTGGGTAAACCAAAAGGTGTCCCAGGTATTTTACATTCCTATAGCGTGTACTACAAAAAAAATGCTGTGCGCCGCAAAAATGTTCGGGTTTGGATTGAAGAAAAGGTGGCAACCCTAATTTGCACCCACTTCCGGGCATAGATAGCCGCAGAATCTGCGGGTATCTACGCCACTTCCCCCCTGCTGTCTTCTGGGAAACACACAGTTCCCAGAAGACACGCAGCGCGACTCGCCCATTCGCAGTAGGGAACCGGGCAGTGTAGCCGCAACTCTTTACTTCCTGGGGGCAGCCAAGAGTAGAGCGATTGCTCATCTTCTGATGCCGACATCGCGGGCACCCTGGACAGGTGAGTGTCTATTTATTAAAAGTCAGCAGCTGCAGTATTTGTAGCTGCTGGCTTTAATTTATTTTTATTTTTTTAGGTGGACCTCCGCTTTAAGGGGGCAAATGCTTCCAGGGCTGAAGTGGTTAATATCTTTTGCATTAAAGAGGTGATCGTTATATTCTACCAATAATACCATATGTACAGTATGTCAACCTCCATTCCGGTCTGTTCTTTGATTCTTTGATTCTTTCTCCATTCATCTTATTGAGTAAACCATTACTGGATTCAACTAATTTCTGGTGTATTTCGTTATTGTTGTTATTATTACTTAACCAGTTCCCGACCCCCGCATGTACATATACGTCCACAATATGGCACGTACAGGCACATGGGCGTACACGTACGTCCTCGCCTATTAGCGGGTGGGGGGTCCGATCGGGACCCCCCCCGCTACATGCGGAGGTCGGGTCCGCTCGGGGAGCGATCCGGGACCACGGCGCGGCAATTTGTTTATAGCCGCTCCGTCGCGATCGCTCCCCGGAGCTGAAGAACGGGGAGAGCCGTGTGTAAACACGGCTTCCCCGTCCTTCACTGTGGCGGCGTATCGATCGTGTCATTCCCTTTATAGGGAAGACACGATCGATGACGTCATTCCTACAGCCACACCCCCAAACAGTTGTAAACACATACTAGGTGAACCCTAACTCCTACAGCGCCACCTGTGGTTAACTCCCAAACTGCAACTGTCATTTTCACAATAAAGAATGCAATTTAAATGCATTTTTTGCTGTGAAAATGACAATGGTCCCAAAAATGTGTCAAAATTGTCCGAAGTGTCCGCCATAATGTCGCAGTCACGAAAAAAATTGCTGATCGCCGCCATTAGTAGTAAAAAAAAAAAATTAATAAAAATGCAATAAAACTATCCCCTACTTTGTAAACACTATAAATTTTGCGCAAACCAATCGATAAACGCTTATTGCGATTTTTTTTACTAAAAATAGGTAGAAGAATACGTATCGGCCTAAACTGAGGAAAAAAAATGTTTTTATATATGTTTTTGGGGGATATTTATTACAGCAAAAAGTAAAAAATATTGCTTTTTTTTCAAAATTGTCGCTCTATTTTTGTTTATAGCGCAAAAACTAAAAACCGCAGATGTGATCAAATACCACCAAAAGAAAGCTCTATTTGTGGGGAAAAAAGGACGCCAATTTTGTTTGGGAGCCACATCGCACGACCGCGCAATTGTCTGTTAAAGCGACGCAGTCCCGAACTGTAAAAATACCTTGGGTCTTTAGGCTGCATATTGGTCCGGGGCTTAAGTGGTTAAAGGAAAAACAAAAAAAAGTTTGAACCCAGGGTGTCAGAGGTGGCTGAGGACTCACAGGGTCTGGGTAACCAGAGGGGTATTGATTTATCTTGCGACCCTCAAGAGGGCAGCACTACACTAATAATCGACTCTGTATATCTCTTTGGAAGGTTACCACTCGCTTCCTGTTCAGTGCACAACTGTTTTTAGGATTTCCCATCACTTTGTCTCAACGACAGTGGACACTAGGGTTGCACCGATACTGTTTTTTTTTTTTTTTATCAGCGAGTACGAGTGCTGACACTTTCGGTCAAGTACTCGCCGATACTGAGTACCGATACTTTGCGGTTTGCATCAACACAATAAAAAAATTGGCGCAAATCGTACTGTAAAGAATCGCATGGGATTTCCGTGTGTGTGTATACATAAGCGCCATCTAGTGGGCAGTTTAGAACTCACACAATTCAGCAGAGGGAGCGCTGTTCCAGTAGGTAGGTAGAGACAGATTAGAAGTTCAAAGCAGCAATCATTTATTGGAAAACTGAACAGACTGATGACATTAGGTAAATAGATCACAAGCCCATGCAGGGAGATGGTAGTGTGACAGTGAGGCTCTGTGACTCGCGGGTTCTGTCGTTTACTCTGCTGAGCCTGGTGTAATGAACAGCTGCCTTTAACCCTTGAGCTCCTGGGGGCAGGCGGTGAGCCTAATGGATTCCGGATCAATAGACGGAGCCGTCAATGGCCGGTGCACCCAGAAATGACAGCTGCGGTCAGGTCTCGTCACCACCGGCTGGTGAAAATGTCAGGAGCAGGAGGAAGTGCTCCACTATTGAGACATCCATTGGGCTCACCGTCCACTCCTAGGAGCTCCAGTTTTCTAATAAATGATTGCTTCTTTAAACTTCTAATCTGTCTCTACCTACTTGCTGGAACAGCGCTCCCTCTGCTGAATTTTGTGAGTTCTAAACTGCCCACTAGATGGCGATTCTATACACACACACAGGAGCAGTGGGGGAAATCGCATGCGGTTCGGACAGGAATTGCACCACGTTCCAATTCGAATTGCATGTGATTTCTTGCAGTGCAATTTACACCCATTAATTTTGTATTGACCCAAATCACACCGCAAAGTACCGGTTTCGGGAGCATTTGGGCGAGTACCGACACAAATGCCTGGTATTGATGCATTCCTTGTAGACACCAAGACTAATAGAAAGGATGAATCTCACCAGAGAGAAAATAGAAACCGGAGTGGTTCTATTCCTTACACATTCTATCCATCAGTAAAAAAAAAAAATGTTGGCTTTAGATATACTATATAGACAAATAGGTACACATAGGTAGATTCAGGTACCTTGACCTAACTTTGCGGCGGCGTAGCTTAAGGAATTTAAGCTACGCCGCCGTAAGTTAGCGAGGCAAGTACATGATTCTCAATGTACTTGCCTGCTAATATACGGCGGCGTAGCTTAAATCGGGCGGGCGTAAGGGCGGCGGATTCAAATGTCTTGGAGGGGGGCGTGTTGTATGGTAATGAGGCTTGACCTCACGTTTTTGATGTGTTTTTTTTACTGCGCATGCGCCGGGCGACTACATTTCCCAGTGTGCATTGCGGCTAAGTACGCCGCACGGGCCTATTGATTTCGACGTGGACGTAAACGACGTAAATCCAGATTCGCGGACGACTTACGCAAACAACGTAAAAAATTTGAATCTCGCGGCGGGAACGGCGGCCATACTTTAACATTGTTATTCCACCTAATAGATTGAATAACTTTAGGCCTGCTAATGCCTTACGGAAACGGCGTAAATCGACTGCGGCGGCCGGACGTACGTTCGTGAATCGGCGTATCAACTCATTTACATATTCTACGCCGACCGCAATGGAAGCGCCACCTAGCGGCCATCCAAAATATTGCAATCTAAGATAGGACGGCGCAAGCCGTCGTATCTTAGATATGTTTAAGCGTATCTCTGTTTGAGCATACACTTAAACATAAGTCGGCGTAGATTCTGAGTTAGGTCGGCTTATCTACTGATAAGTCGGCCTAACTCTACCTGAATCTACCTAACAGTGGGGTAGATTCAGTAAGATATGCGCATTTTTTACGTAGGCGCAGGGCACCGTTTTTGCCCTGCGCCCCCGCAAATTTTCTGCGCTACCCTCGATTTACGGAGAAGTAGCTCCGTAAATTGCGAGAGCGCGCCGGCAAAATGCCCGGCGTAAGCGCGCGCAATTTAAATGATCCCGTAGGGGGCGGGAATCATTTAAATTAGGCGCGTTCCCGCGCCGATCGTAGAGCGCATGCTCTGTCGGGAAACTTTCCCGACGTGCATTGAGGCAAATGACATCGCAAGGACGTCATTTGCTTCAAAGTGAACGTGAATGGCGTCCAGCGCCATTCACGAATCACTTACGCAAATGACGTAAATTTCAAATTTTGCAACGCGGGAACGACGGGTATACTTTAGCATTGGCTGCCCCTGCTATAGAAGGGGCAGCCTTGCGCAAAAATGACGTACGCAAACAACGTAAACTGCATACGCAGGGCTCGCGTAATGTTGTGAATCGGCGTTAGTATGCAATTTGCATACTATACGCTGACCACAATGGGAACGCCACCTAGCGGCCAACGTAAGAATGCAGCCTAAGATATGAGGGCATAAGAGCCTTATGCCACGCATATCTTAGGCTGTAGTCGGCGTAACAAGCTCTCTGAATCAGGAGAACTCGTTAAGCCGGGGCAAGTAAGCAATTGCGCTGCGTAACTATGGTTACGCAGGCGCAATTGCTCTTTGAATCTACCCCAGTATCTGCATTCTATTACCCAAAAAATATAACCACATTGCAGAGGCACATTATTTATATAAAAAAAAATGTTTATTGAAATAAAAAATACTATGTACAACAAAATGTAAAAATAATTTCTTGCAATTATAAATATACAGTATGTACAGAGCAATTTTTTGGATTGTTCACATCACAAAAATAAAATGTGTGAAATATAATTCCCATCTAAGTGAGTCTTTCTCAGACATTAGAAAGGAACTTATATTGTAAATGTTGTATTGCTGCTCAGTAACCAGAATCCCTGAAAAGTCGGTTAGAATTGGAGTGATTAATATGTACTTTTCAGCTTTTATTCCAGATCTTCAGTTTCTAAGTTCATGTAAATTTTCCTAAAGTTTCCCCTGCGTGGTCTAGTTTTGTATGCCAATGTAAACTTCAATAAAAAAGATTTGCAAAAAAAAAAAAAAAATGTCCTTAAAGTTTAAATGTTATACCGATTTTTTTTTTTTTTTTTATCCAGTTGTTTGAATGTTCTCATTCCCGAAGTTCACATACAAGTCCTTCTGGAGTAAGCACCATGCAGTCCTTAATCCACCTCCTCAATGGTAGGTCCGGGGTTGCAGCCCTGTCTGGCCTGAGTACTGCAGCTGGCTCCTGGCATCCCACCACCTGCTGCCCCTTGGTACAATCTGGAGATGATAGGGTTACATGCCCTCTCCAGCTCCTTCTGCTGGTGGATGTACTCCTCTTTCTCAGCCAGCTGGTTCTTGTCCAGCCATGACAGGACCTCATTACACTTCTCCACAATGGCCTTCTTATCTGATGCACTCATTTTCTCCTTGATATTCTCATCCTCCACTGTGCTCTTCAGATTGAAGACATAGGACTCCAGAGAGTTCTTAGCAGCAACCCTCTCCCTCTGGACATCATCGTCTCCCTTGTACCTTTCTGCCTCCTGCACCATCTTCTCTATTTCCTCTTTGCTCAGTCTGCCCTTGTCATTGGTGATGGTGATTTTGTTCTGCTTTCCTGAGCTTTTGTCCACAGCAGACACATTGAGGATTCCGTTGGCATCAATGTCAAAGGTGACTTCAATTTGTGGCACTCCACGTGGAGCTGGAGGAATGCCAGTCAGTTCAAACTTGCCCAGGAGGTTGTTGTCCTTTGTCATTGCTCTCTCACCCTCGAGGACCTGGATGAGGACACCTGGCTGGTTGTCAGAGTAGGTGCTGAAAATCTGTGTCTGCTTTGTGGGGATGGTGGTGTTGCGTTTGATGAGTACAGTCATCACCCCTCCGGCTGTTTCTAGACCAAGAGAGAGCGGGGCCACATCCAGCAGGAGCAGATCCTGGACCTTCTCAGACTTGTCACCCATCAGGATGGCAGCTTGTACAGCAGCTCCATAGGCGACAGCTTCATCAGGGTTGATGCTCTTGTTTAGCTCCTTCCCATTGAAGAAGTCTTGAAGGAGTTTCTGCACCTTGGGAATACGTGTAGAGCCTCCGACTAGAACAATGTCATGAATCTGAGACTTGTCCAGCTTGGAATCTCTCAGGGCCTTCTCAACGGGGTCAAGGGTTCCCCTGAAGAGGTCTGAACAGAGTTCCTCAAAGCGAGCCCTGGTGATGGAAGTGTAGAAGTCAATGCCCTCATACAGAGAGTCAATCTCAATGCTGGCCTGGGTGCTGGAGGACAGGGTGCGCTTGGCTCTCTCACAAGCTGTTCTGAGCCTCCTCAGAGCTCTCTTATTCTGGCTGATGTCCTTCTTGTGCTTGCGCTTGAATTCTTCCACAAAGTGGTTCACCATTCGGTTGTCAAAGTCTTCTCCACCCAGATGGGTGTCGCCTGCTGTAGCCTTCACCTCAAAGACCCCGTCATCAATAGTGAGGATGGAGACGTCAAATGTGCCACCTCCCAGGTCAAAGATCAGGACGTTGTGTTCACCTCGGCTTCCTTTATCCAAGCCATAAGCGATGGCAGCAGCTGTGGGCTCATTAATGATTCTCAGAACATTTAAACCAGCAATGACCCCGGCATCTTTAGTGGCTTGGCGCTGGGAGTCGTTGAAATAGGCTGGCACAGTGATCACAGCGTTTTTCACAGGGTGACCCAGGTACGCCTCAGCTGTTTCTTTCATCTTCAACAAGACCATGGAGGAAATTTCCTCAGGTGCGAAGGTCTTCTCTTCTCCTTTATATTCCACCATCATCTTGGGCTTCCCACAGTCACTCACCACCTGGAATGGCCAGTGCTTCATATCAGATTGCACCACGGGGTCATCAAACTTCCTGCCAATCAGTCTCTTGGCATCAAAGACCGTGTTCTGCGGGTTCATGGCCACCTGGTTCTTGGCTGCATCTCCGATCAGTCTCTCTGTGTCGGTGAAGGCCACGTAGCTCGGGGTGGTGCGGTTACCCTGGTCATTGGCGATGATCTCCACCTTGCCATGCTGGAAGACGCCAACGCAGGAATAGGTTGTGCCCAGATCAATGCCAATTGCAATGTCTTTAGGAGACATCATGCTGGAGGATGGGTAGATCTCTATAGAATGTCTTCTCTGGGGTCAGTAGATGAAGCAGGTTCTCCTTTGCTGTGTAGAAGATACGTCTTCTCTGTGCTGTATCAGGAACGCGGTGTGTTCTCCTCTATGAGCTGAGCTCTGTCTTCTCTCTGGGAGTTTTACTATCTGCCTCTCTCTGTGCGGCTCAGCTCTATTTATACTCGCTGGCTCAGCTGGGAGAAACTTCCTGACCAATCACGCACAGTCCTTAGGAAGCAGCTGGAACCTTCCAGAGACTTCCTGAAAGCGTCAGCCAATCAGCACTGACCTGAGACAACGTCATGGACTTTAGATGATTCCGGAAGGTACAGGAATGTTTGGGGCAGATCTCTGCTGTCTGGACAGAGTTAACCCTTTCATGACTTGCATCTCCTTAGTGGCTGAACACGGGTCCACCAATTTATGGCAAATGTCTCCCCAGCGGCTGGATAGGATTAACCCTTCCATGACTGTCTACTCCCTGGAGAGGCTGAATACCATTAACCCCTTCACGGCTGATGTCCTCCAGGTGGCTTGGATTTTATTAACCCTTTCACGACTAACAGCTCCCTAATGGCTGTGCGTGATTAACCCCTTCATTTCCTATGGGTCTGTGTTGGCTGGATAGGATTTACCTATTTATATGGAGATGTTTCCTTAGTGGCTGGGTATTATTAACCCTATAATTAGGGCTGGACTGGGACAGAAATTTGGCCCTGGACTTCATCCAGACCGGCCCACTTTAATTTTAAGTGTCCCCCTTGCATCAGAGCCCCCCTTGTATCAGTGTCCCCCCATCAGAGTTTTTCTTGCATCAGAGTGTCCCCCATCAGAGTCCCCCTTGCATCAGAGTGTCCCCCCTTGCATCAGAGATCCCCCTTGCATTAGTGTTCCCCTTCAGTGTCCCCCCTTGCATCAGAGTGTCCCCCCTTGCATCAGAGTGTCCCCCCTTGCATCAGAGTGTCCCCCCTTGCATCAGAGTGTCCCCCCTTGCATCAGAGTGTCCCCCCTTGCATCAGAGTGTCCCCCCTTGCATCAGAGTGTCCCCCCTTACATCAGAGTGTCCCCCCTTACATCAGAGTGTCCCCCCTTGCATCAGTGTGTCCCCCCTTGCATCAGTGTGTCCCCCCTTGCATCAGTGTGTCCCCCCTTGCATCAGTGTGTCCCCCCTTGCATCAGAGTGTCCCCCCTTGCATCAGAGTGTCCCCCCTTGCATCAGAGTGTCCCCCCTTGCATCAGAGTGTTCCCCCTTGCATCAGAGTGTTCCCCCTTGCATCAGTGTCCCCCCTTGTACCAGAGAGCCCCCTTGTACCAGAGAGCCCCCTTTGCATTAGAGTGTCCCCCCCCCCTTACATCAGAGTGTTCCCCCTTGCATCAGTGTCCCCCCTTGTACCAGAGAGCCCCCTTTGCATTAGAGTGTCCCCCTTTGCATCAGAGTGTTCCCCCTTGCATCAGAATTCTCCCCTTGCATTAGAGTGTCCCCCCTTGCATCAGAGATCCCCCTTGCATTCGTGTTCCCCTTCAGTGTCCCCCCTTGCATCAGAGAGTCCCCCTTACATCAGAGTGCACCCCTTGCATCAGAGTGTCCCCCCTTGCATCAGAGTGTTCCTCCTTGCATCAGTGTCCCCCCTTGTACCAGAGAGCCCCCTTTGCATTAGAGTGTCCCCCCTTACATCAGCGTGTCCCCCATTGCATTAGAGTGTCCCTCATCAGAGTTTCCCCCTTGCATCAGAGTGTCCCCCATTGCACCAGGGTGTCCCCCTTTTAAAGTGTCCCCCATCAGTGTGTCCCCCCCCCCTTGAATCAGAGTGCCCCCCTCTCCTCCCCCTCCCACATGTACTCATTCACAGCTCTCCAGAAAGGCAGCATTGTTCCTCTCTCCAGTCATGTGATAAGGGGAGAGAGGAAGGAAAGTCTGCCGGCTGTCTATCTCCCCCTATAGGGCGGGAGGGAGCAGAAAGGCTAATACTCACTCCAGCAAGTGACGGCTGCTGCTTCTCTTGACAGGAGTGAAGTTGCGATTACTCACTGTCAGAGAGGAGCGGCTCCAGGACTGCACCTGACCGGCCCACTGAGCCATCGGCCCACCGGGAAACTCCCGGTAGTCCCAATGGCCAGTCCGTGCCTGCCTATAATGACTAGTGGCTTCCAATGTCTGTATATGTTTGACCCTTTCACGGCTAGCAGCAGCTCCTTGCTGGGTGTTTCTATTACCCGTGTCCACCCTGGTGGCAGCATATAGGCACCCAGATATATATCCTCACTTTTGGCTTCCTCCCAATGTCTGTGTTTTTAACCATTTTATAAAGAGAGTTTCTTCTAACCTTCCTAATGAACCACCTACAATGGCTCCCAATGGGCTGCAAAGTACTGTCTGCAAACCCACCAACATTCCAGTTGCTTTCCCCCACTAATGGAGTCCATTTCCTGTAGTGGTCACCTAATTATGAGGCCAGATTTAATGCCACACATGTTCCTACAACCCTTCCAAACTATGTGCCACCCCCAAACATTCAAAAATACAATGCAATGCTGCCTGCAATCCCTCCTTCCCCTTTATTTTTACAGCACTGTCAGGTACCTGTATGCAGATATCTACGGTATATTCTATAACAGGGGTCTCCAACCCCCGTTCCGCGGCCCACTACCGGGCCGCAGCCTGTTTACTGGTGGGCTGCGAAGCCTGGGGTGCGGCGGTGGCGGGCGAGCAGAGAGATCGCCGCGATCACTGCACTTCAGCCCACACAGCCCCGCCGCTGTTAGAGGTGAAGCAGGCGAGCAGAGAGATGACATCATCTCCCACTGCTCGCCCGCATCACCGCTGTTCCGCCCACACAGCCCGGCCAACGTACCAAGGGGGCGAGGGTGCATTCTGCACTGGATGCCGTACATTAGGGGGGATGACAGCCCGACGCCCCCCCGCCCTCCGTGAGTGAAGACAGGCGACAGGCAGCAGCGGCAGCGCTCGGCGCTATGACTAGGGTGACCGCATTTACAAACTACCATTCAGGGACACCCTCCCCTTCCCAAAAATCAGCTTCTGCTGTAACGAATCACGGCACAGATTTATGATTTCTCAGATCACAAGCAGGGGGCGGGGATTGTGCTCCTCCAGGCATTCCTGGCTAGGACAAGTACTGTCAGCGAGTAAAGCGGTGATGTGGCGGCCTTTTTTGGGGGCATCAGATTGGCCCGGGGGGTGGCTGTGTCAGTTTCATTCCGGGACACTGTATTGTCCTGGGATCAATGTGCCCCGGACAGACCTGCAAAATGCGGGACTGTCCCGGGCAATCCGGGACACGTGGTCACCCTAGCTGTGACATCCAGGGCACGGAGAGAGGTGAGCTGTGGCAGGGGGGTCAGTGGGTGGAGAGACAGTGTGCAGAGCTGGAGAGGGTGGGTGGGCAATGTGCAGGAGTCCAGAGCTGGTGGTGGGGGGGAATGTGCAGGGGTCCCAGGCTGGGGGGGGGGGGGGCAATGCGCAGGAACTGTGGCAATCTGCATCTGGTGGCATGTGACTGTGGCTCGTGGCAATCTGCATCTGGTGGCATGTGACTGTGGCATGTGGCAATCTGCATCTGGTGGCATGTGACTGTGGTATGTGCCAATCTGCATCTGGAGGCATGTGCCAATCTGCATCTGGAGGCATGTGGCAATATGGTGACAGGCACTGTGGCAAGCTGCATCTGATGGCAGATTCTGCATTATGGTGCGTTTTAATATTTAATTTTATATTACAATATAATATCAAAAATAATGTGCTTCAATCATCCTGACACCATATTAACCATGGTGTTGTGATGATTGAAGTGCTAACACCAGCCATTTCCTGACAAATTGGCCGCGAAAAAACGCATCATCGGGCCTTGGCACAATTTTCATCCACAATGCCGGTCCCCGGTACCAAAAAGGTTGGGGACCACTGTTCTATAAGTGCCTCTTGCTCTCCCAAACAGGCTCCCAGCAGTAATGTCTATTGCCGCGTACACACGATTGGTTTTCGGGTTGTAAAAAACGACGTTTTTTTAAAATGTCATTTAAAACGATCGTGTGTGGGCTTGAGAGCATTTTTCGGGATCTGAAAAAAGACCAATTATTTTTTTTCGAACATGCTCTATTTTTTCACAACGTTTTAAACAGTGTCGTTTTTCCGGTTAGAAAAAATGGTCGTGTGTGGGCTTTAGCGACGTGAAAAAATCCGCGCACGCTCAGAAGCAAGTTATGAGACGGGAGCGCTCGTTCTGGTAAAACTACCGTTCGTAATGGAGTAAGCACATTCATCACGCTGTAACAGACAGAAAAGCGCAAATCGTCTTTTACTAACACGGAATCAGCTAAAGCAGCCCCATGGGTGGCGTCATCCGCATGGAACTTCCCCTTTATAGTGCAGTCGTACGTGTTGTACGTCACCGCGCTTTGCTAGAGCTTTTTTTTTTCACAATCGTGTGTAGGCAAGGCCGTTTTAATGATGAAGTTGAAAAAAAAAAAAAAATTTCTAGAGCCTGAAAAAATATGCGCCGTTGTATCTGTGCGCCGGACCCACAAAACTAAGATACGCCTGAAAATAGGCTTCATCTGACCGACGTAACTTGCCTACGCCGGCGTAGAGTGGGCGCATATTTACGCTGGTCATATTTGGCGCTCCCATTGATTTTCTATTCACATATGCAAATGAGGAACGTCCGTCCGTCCGACGCAGTGCGCGTAAAGTCATACGTCCGGCGCAAAGTTATGTCCCATAAAGGAGCTGTAACTTAGCAGCATCCATGCAAAGGGAACACAAGCCGACGTATTTTACGTAGTTTACGTAGGACGTGAATATGACTAGGCGTAGGTTACGTTCACGCCGTAGGCAGCCATCCGGCGTATCTAAGGGAGTAGTTCCGACGTGATTCTGAGCATGCGCACTGGGATGCGTCCACGGGACGGCGCATGCGCCGCTCGTTATATGTATCTGTCTGGCGCTCGGCCCATCATTTGCATGGGGTCACGCCTCATTTGCATGGCTCACGCCCACTTCCACATACGCCGGCTTACGCCTAGGAAACCCAGCGCAGATTTGGCAGCACTGGCTTTGTGAATCCAGTGCTTGCCTCTCTGCGCTGCGCCGGCGTAGCGTAAAGGAGATACGCTACGGCGGCATAAATATGCGCCGATGTATGTGAATCCGGGCCGTTGTTTGCAGGCAGCACTGTGTGCTTAGGAAGGTGGGAGAGACGCCTTAGTAGTGGAAGGGTTAATATTGGGACTCCATATCTCCTGGAAGGAAGAATTCACACAAGCAGGCACCAGGGAGCTGTTGTTAGTCATTAAAGGGTTAATAATTTCCCTCTTGTAGTGATCCCAGTGATTGGGCTTAGCATATCCAGTCACCAGTGAGCTTCCAGACCTGAAATGGTTAAATCCCCTTATACACCAGGAAAGTACAGCATAGGAAAGGGTTAAATATACAGATATGGGGGGAGGGGGGCATGCATTACTTTGCATCAATAACATTGATATGTAATCCATTCCATCCATACATACACATGCACACTGCTGGGGGGCACAGTGTTCTTCCATGCTGAGCTCTGTACATGATCATTTATTTATTTGCACAGTTATATAGAAAGAAGGACACAGTTGTGCTCTTCCATGTAACACCGGCATTCTGGAACCTTCGTGATACCACCCGGCATTCTGGAACCTTCGTGATACCACCCGGCATTCTGGAACCTTCGTGATACCACCCGGCATTCTGGAACCTTCCTGATACCACCCGGCATTCTGAGGTCACCTAACCAAACTCTAATTGGTGAAAGCCGAAGGAGTCCCCGAATATTCCTGTAGCTTCCTGACTCATCTGAGGATGACGTCCTTTCAGGTCAGTGCTGATTGGCTGATGCATCCAGGAAGTCTCTGGAAGGTTCCAGCTGGTTCCCTGAGAGACAACAAAGCTTGTGCCTAGACTGTGCGTGATTGGTCAGGAAGTTTCTCCCAGCTGAGCCAGCGAGTATAAATACAGTAGGTGTTTGTGATATTGTGTTTTTAGCACGACAGCGTCGCGCTGATACTCGGCGACATGGTGCCGAGATCTCGCACTCACTGGAATAGTGACAGCACATCCCAGCAAGCGCGTCATAGAAGCGACGGGAGATCCGACTTGGATTCCCGCCAATTCTACACGTGTGCGGCGTTTGTTATGAATCCTGAGGGGGAAGTCCCCGCCGGATTTTAAATAAAAATCCGGCATGGGTCCCCCCCTCAGGAGCATACCGGGCCCTTAGGTCTGTTATGGGTTGTAAGGAGAGCCCCCCTACGCCGAAAAAAACGGCGTAGGGGTCCCCCTACAATCCATACCAGACCCGTATCCAAAGCACGCTACCCGGCCAGCCAGGAAGGGAGTGGGGACGAGCGAGCGCCCCCCCCCCCCCCCCCTTCCTGAGCCGTACCAGGCTGCATGCCCTCAACATGGGGGGGTTGGGTGCTCTGGGGCAGGGGGGCGCACTGCGGCCCCCCCACCTCAGAGCACCCTGTCCCCATGTTGATGAGGACAGGGCCCCTTCCCGACAACCCTGGCCGTTGGTTGTCGGGGTATGCGGGCGGGAGGCTTATCGGAATCTGGGAGCCCCCTTTAATAAGGGGGCCCCCAGATACCGGCCCCCCACCCTAAGTGAATGAGTATGGGGTATCGTACCCCTACCCATTCACCTGCAAGAAAAGTGGTAAAAACACAAATAAACCACACAGGGTATTAAAATATTTTATTAGTCTGCTCTGGAGGCCGCCCCCTGTCTTCTTTATTAGCTCTTTTACCAGGGGGAGCTTCTTCTTTGACGTCTTCGGGTGGGTGGGGGCCGCCGTCTGGTTCTCTTCCACCGCCGGGGGGGGTGGCTTTTAAAAAAGCCCCCACCCCCCCGGCGGGTTTCCTCCGGCGTCTTCGGCGGGGCTCTTCTTCTTCCGCTATCCCGACGGGTCTTCTCCGCTATCCGGGGGGTCTCCTTCTATGTTCGCCGCTCTCCGCTGTTGACTCGTCGCACCCCGGTTCTTCGTCTCGCTGTCCGGTCCCTTCTTCCGTGCTGTACGTCTTCTTCCGTGCTGTGAGTTCTTCTTCCGTGCTGTGACGTCATGTTCTTCACTTCTCTTCTTCTCCCGATGTTGACACGCCGGTCCTTCTCGCTGAAATGACGGATGCGCGCCTTGCATCGGACCTATATAGGCCTCACAGTCCCATCATGCTCTGTACCTACCCATGTGATACCTACCACGTGGGTAGGTATCACATCGCTTATGGCTTGGCTAAAGCAAGCCGAGGTGAAAACAACGTCCTGATCTTTGACCTGGGAGGTGGCACATTTGACGTCTCCATCCTCACTATTGATGACGGGGTCTTTGAGGTGAAGGCTACAGCAGGCGACACCCATCTGGGTGGAGAAGACTTTGACAACCGAATGGTGAACCACTTTGTGGAAGAATTCAAGCACAAGAAGGACATCAGCCAGAATAAGAGAGCTCTGAGGAGGCTCAGAACAGCTTGTGAGAGAGCCAAGCGCACCCTGTCCTCCAGCACCCAGGCCAGCATTGAGATTGACTCTCTGTATGAGGGCATTAACTTCTACACTTCCATCACCAGGGCTCGCTTTGAGGAACTCTGTTCAGACCTCTTCAGGGGAACCCTTGACCCCGTTGAGAAGGCCCTGAGAGATTCCAAGCTGGACAAGTCTCAGATTCATGAAATTGTTCTAGTCGGAGGCTCTACACGTATTCCCAAGGTGCAGAAACTCCTTCAAGACTTCTTCAATGGGAAGGAGCTAAACAAGAGCATCAACCCTGATGAAGCTGTCGCCTATGGAGCTGCTGTACAAGCTGCCATCCTGACGGGTGACAAGTCTGAGAAGGTCCAGGATCTGCTCCTGCTGGATGTGGCCCCGCTCTCTCTTGGTCTAGAAACAGCCGGAGGAGTGATGACTGTACTCATCAAACGCAACACCACCATCCCCACCAAGCAGACACAGATCTTCAGCACCTACTCTGACAACCAGCCAGGTGTCCTCATCCAGGTCCTCGAGGGTGAGAGAGCAATGACAAAGGACAACAACCTCCTGGGCAAGTTTGAACTGACTGGCATTCCTCCAGCTCCACGTGGAGTGCCACAAATTGAAGTCACCTTTGACATTGATGCCAACGGAATCCTCAATGTGTCTGCTGTGGACAAAAGCTCAGGAAAGCAGAACAAAATCACCATCACCAATGACAAGGGCAGACTGAGCAAAGAGGAAATAGAGAAGATGGTGCAGGAGGCAGAAAGGTACAAGGGAGACGATGATGTCCAGAGGGAGAGGGTTGCTGCTAAGAACTCTCTGGAGTCCTATGTCTTCAATCTGAAGAGCACAGTGGAGGATGAGAATATCAAGGAGAAAATGAGTGCATCAGATAAGAAGGCCATTGTGGAGAAGTGTAATGAGGTCCTGTCATGGCTGGACAAGAACCAGCTGGCTGAGAAAGAGGAGTACATCCACCAGCAGAAGGAGCTGGAGAGGGCATGTAACCCTATCATCTCCAGATTGTACCAAGGGGCAGCAGGTGGTGGGATGCCAGGAGCCAGCTGCAGTACTCAGGCCAGACAGGGCTGCAACCCCGGACCTACCATTGAGGAGGTGGATTAAAGGGTCACTAAAGGAATTTTTTTTTTTAGCTAAATAGCTTCCTTTACCTTGCTGCAGTCCTGGTTTCATGTCCTCATTGTTCGTTTTTGCTTTGATGTTGCTGTAAATCCTCTCTGTTTTGGACACTTCCTGGTTGCCTGTTTCCTGATAACCACAGTACTGGGAGATTTCTCACGGTGGTCACTAATCAAGGAGGTGTGATTACTGTTTGTAAAACGAAACTGGATTGGTGTTGAGGAGTTTTAGACAAAGTATCACTGCTCTCTATTGGCTGACTGCCCTCTAGTGGCTCTATGTACATCAGAGAACCAGCAAACAACAGCAAAAACGAAACTACACTGCAGGCACATTATATGATTGTTTTTTTTTATCAATTTTTAATCATTTTTAAAAGGAATCAGTTAACTATTATGTCTTTATGCCCTGTAAACAGTCATTTCAGCAAAAAAAAAAATTTCCTTTAGTGACCCTGCATGGTGCTTACTACAGAAGGACTTGTATGTGAATTTTGGGAATGGTCACCATTGCAGAGTTAGATTATGGACAGTATAACATTGGAAATATAAGGACTTGCATGTGATCATATTGGACTGAGCAGCACTGAAGAAAAAGACAAAGTACAGTACTTAAAAAAATAAGACATAAGCAGTGGATAACGAGGGAGAGTGTTTTTTGCAGGTCATCAAACACGTCAAGCAAAATATATTTTTAGATTTTAGGAAAACGTTTTTTTCTACGTTGATGTCTGTTATACATATGGTAACTGATATTTTTCCTAATAAATATTTAAATTTTTTAATTTATTTGTGTTTCGTTTTAATGTTAAATTTAAATATATTTGCAATGTCTTCAGTATAATTTTGGTTATTATCTTTATAGGAAATAAAAAAAACAAAAAACGTCTTAAATTTTTTTAATTCGGCATGGAAATTGCATTAGAATCCTAATAGCATGGGGCGGTATAAGATCGGTAAACTGAGTTAACCACTTAAGCCCCGGACCAATATGCAGCCTAAAGACCCAAGGTGTTTTTACAGTTCGGGACTGCGTCGCTTTAACAGACAATTGCGCGGTCGTGCGACGTGGCTCCCAAACAAAATTGGCGTCCTTTTTTCCCCACAAATAGAGCTTTCTTTTGGTGGTATTTGATCACATCTGCGGTTTTTAGTTTTTGCGCTATAAACAAAAATAGAGCGACAATTTTGAAAAAAAAGCAATATTTTTTACTTTTTGCTGTAATAAATATCCCCCAAAAACATATATAAAAACATTTTTTTTCCTCAGTTTAGGCCGATACGTATTCTTCTACCTATTTTTAGTAAAAAAAATCGCAATAAGCGTTTATCGATTGGTTTGCGCAAAATTTATAGTGTTTACAAAATAGGGGATAGTTTTATTGCATTTTTATTTTTTATTTTTTTTTTACTACTAATGGCGGCGATCAGCAATTTTTTTCGTGACTGCGACATTATGGCGGACACTTCGGACAATTTTGACACATTTTTGGGACCATTGTCATTTTCACAGCAAAAAATGCATTTAAATTGCATTCTTTATTGTGAAAATGACAGTTGCAGTTTGGGAGTTAACCACAGGTGGCGCTGTAGGAGTTAGGGTGCACCTAGTATGTGTTTACAACTGTTTGGGGGTGTGGCTGTAGGAATGACGTCATCGATCGTGTCTTCCCTATAAAGGGAATGACGCGATCGATGCGCCGCCATAGTGAAGGACGGGGAAGCCGTGTTTACACACGGCTCTCCTCGTTCTTCAGCTCCGGGGAGCGATCGCGACGGAGCGGCTATAAACAAATAGCCGCGCCGTGGTCCCGGATCGCTCCCCGAGCGGACCCGACCGCCGCATGTAGCGGGGGGGGTCCCGATCGGACCCCCCACCCGCTAATAGGCGAGGACGTACCCATGTGCCTGTACGTGCCATATTGTGGACGTATATGTACATGGGCTGGTCCTTAAGTGGTTAAGAACACATTTTGTACTATTAGGCTGTGCAAGGAGTCAGTCATTCTGCGCAGATAGCTTGCGGCATTCAGGGGCGGATCCAGAGTCTAATCTCGGGAGGGGCACTGCCAAAATTTCTGCAGGCAATTTGTAGGGGCAATGGCTGGTGTTGGCGCTTCAATCATCACGGCACCGTGGTTAATATGGTGTCAGGATGATTGAAGCACATCATTTCAATTATTACTGTGTGGGAGCAGCCAGGTGGAGGGGGGGGCAGGGGGGGTTGCAGCCAGGTGGAGGGAAGGAAAAGGTGGTTGCAGCCAGGTGGAGGTGAGGAAAAGGTGGTTGCAGCCAGGTGGAGGTGAGGACATGGTGGTTGCAGCCAGGTGGAGGTGAGGACAGGGGGGTTGCAGCCAGGAGGAAGGGGAGGGTGGGGGGGTTGCAGCCAGGTGGTGGGGAGGACGGGGGGGGTTGCAGCCAGGTGGTGGGGAGGACAGGGGGGTTGCAGCCAGGTGGAAGGGAGGACAGTGGGTTGCAGCCAGGTGAAGGTGAGGACAGGGGGGTTGCAGCCAGGTGAAGGGGAGGACAAGGGAGTTGCAGCCAGGTGAAGGGGAGGACAGGGGGGTTGCAGCCAGGAGGAAGGGGAGGGCGGGGGGGTTGCAGCCAGGAGGAAGGGGAGGGCGGGGGGGTTGCAGCCAGGTGGTGGGGAGGACGGGGGGGTTGCAGCCAGGTGGTGGGGAGGACAGGGGGGTTGCAGCCAGGTGGAAGGGAGGACAGGGGTGTTGCAGCCAAGTGAAGGGGGGGCAGAGGGGTTGCAGCCAGGTGAAGGTGAGGACAGTGGGTTGCAGCCAGGTGAAGGTGAGGACAGGGGGGTTGCAGCCAGGTGAAGGGGAGGACAAGGAAGTTGCAGCCAGGTGAAGGGGAGGACAGGGGGGTTGCAGCCAGGTGAAGGGGAGGACAGGGGGGTTGCAGCCAGGTGGTGGGAAGGACAGAGGGGTTGCGGTCAGGTGAAGGGGAGGACAGTGGGTTGCAGCCAGGTGAAGGTGAGGACACGGGGGTTGCAGTCAGGTGAAGGGGAGGACAGCGGGGTTGCAGCCAGGTGAAGGGGAGGACAGGGGGGTTGCAGCCAGGTGAAGGGGAGGACAGGGGGGTTGCAGCCAGGTGGTGGGAAGGACAGGGGGGTTGCGGCCAGGTGAAGGGGAGGACGGGGGGTTGCAGCCAGGTGGAAGGGAGGACAGGGGGATTGCAGCCAGGCGGAAGGGAGGACGGGGGGTTGCAGCCAGGTGAAGGGGAGGACAGAGGGGTTGCAGCCAGGTGGAAGGGAGGACGGGGGGTTGCAGCCAGGTGAAGGGGAGATAAGTTCTTACCTTGGATGATAATAATGGAATCACTGGCTTCCTCCACCCTACAGGTCATGGTCTCTCTTCTTCTCTCTTCCCCCCCTCCTGCTAGGCATGTTGGGGGCTGCAGTCCTCTCAGGGAATCATCCTGGGGCCTGCTGGTACTACATGTCCCATAATCCTCTTGGTTGTGTTTTACCAGCCATTGGCTCTGAATGTAGCCAATAGCATCAGGCATTGCCTGGTGAATGAGAGTTACTGGGCTCAAGGAGGAGAGGGAGGGGTGGAAATCCCCCGCAGTTGCAGCTCTGCCTGTGTCCCTTCACAGAGAGCCTGTCAGCAACGGCTGATGTGGTCGGCATCAGCACAGCCTGCAATTGACATGCACAGCAAGGCAGTTTAAAAAATCCAGATTTTTTTTTAAACTAAGCGAGTGTGACATGATTGTCTCGGGGGGGGGGGGGTCAATTTCCCTGTTGCACCCCCCCCCCCCTGGATCCGCCGTTGGCGGCATCTGAGCTAAACATCATCTACATCATTACTGACACTGGCTGATTTATGTCCTGATAAGACCAGATAGATGGGTACAGAGAAAGGTGACCACACTAAAATGAAAATCGTGTTCACAAAATAACAAGGTCCAGCCAACATTTCCCAAGGTGTCCGTGCAGAAATATGTATTTCACCCACTCAGAATATGGAAACCTCACAGCAAAGTTCTCTGAAAGTTTTGTTATCCTTTTTGCCTCTCTTTTTTTTGTTTTGTTTAACCAGGGGGTAACTAAAACCTTCAGGGCCCAAGTGCAAGAAACCATGAAGGGCCCATCTGACCCCCGGCCGGGGCCCTTTCCCTCTGAGCCCAGTGGTGGAACGCCAGGGCCCGGTTGCAAGTGCGACCTTTATGACCCTGGTAGTTCCACCACTGGTGTCAGTGTTTTTTTATTTTTGGTATTGTTTTATCTCTTATTTTTTTTTACCCGTTGGAGAGCTTTGTTGAGATATCAGGGGTCTAAACATACCTCAGATGTTTCACCTTTGAGACAGAGAAAGGAGATTGAGATTTAACTGGATAGGGGCGGCGGCATATAGAGGAACTGACGCCTCCCTCCTGCAGCTGCTAAATGCAGGAGGGAGAGGACACGCGGATATTTAGCGTCTGAAGCTCTGGTTCCTCTATATGCCACCGCCCCTCCTATCCAGATGTATAAGGTGCCACAGGGGCCCCCTGGAGCATGGGGGGGGGGGGGGGGTAATTGTGACCCCTGTAGGTGTGCCCCTGGGTTGAACAAGAAAAAATGACCCAATTCCCCCATCCACACATTCATGGTGGATGGGGAATCTCTCCCACAGTTTTATTGTGTTCTGATGGCAGAGAGTCTCCTACCGTCAGAACACATCGATCAGTATTGCAGGCTACAGCCGGCAGCACTGATTGTTCAGGGAAAACCTGACAGGCTGGTTGTTCAGAATTCGATCGGTAGATGGACTTCTGTACAACCAGCCTACCCATACATGGATTGAAACTCATCCGGTCCCTGCTGAGCCGGACCAATTTTGATCCATCTATGGCCGCCTTTAGTATACATGGGGAGGGGGAGTTAGATGAGCTCAGTGACCGGAGGAAAGAGGGTAACGAAGTTGCCAAACAAATTGGGTTTGTACGTTTCTGGAACTTCAGTCATTTTTCATTTATTAAATCTTCTGCCCTTGTTGTTGTTTTAACTTTGGATAGTAAAACATTTTTTTTTTCTGCCAGTAAATCCCTTATACAGCCCACTTCCTGTTTCTTGTCTGGTGATTAGCCTAGGCTTATGACATTATGCACAGCTCTCTCTCTCACTCACGGGAGAGTTTGCCAGGAAGGGAGGAGGGATGAGCCATAAGAGGGCCAATGAGAGCTGCAGAGCTGGAGGTGAGTGTCTGTGTAAATCCAGGAAGTGAACAGGCAGCAGCTTCAGCTGCCCACAGTTAAAATGGCTGCAGCCAGGCTCCGTGGAAGGGAGATTTCTGCAGCATATTTGGCAAGTACAGAATCACAGTATATATAAATTTATATGCAAAGTGGTTGGAGGGAAGCTTCGGAATTGCATATATGTTTTTATTACAAATTATGTGAGCAGACTGCAGTTCCTCTTTAAGTTAGCCATACACGGTTAGATTTTAGTTGAGATGATTGCACACAATTCTGAAAAACCGAGTCAACTGATGTCAATCAAGACTAGAGAGGAACCTGATCCGGGTCATTCCCCGCACTACAGCTCATGATAATGACCCCGGCCTTCAGGTGATTTAAAGTGGAGTTCCACCCTGAAAAAAATATTACAGGAAAATGCTAAAAAAAAAAAAAAATTTAAAAAATACTCACCCGAAAAAACATGTTGCTATGCGGATGTTCCTAATCTGCCTCTTCCTTATCTGTGGTGGGTCTTCTTCCGCATCCTCCTTCTGGGGAATGGGGCGCGCTGCTTTATGGGACCTGTGTGTATCCCAGAGAGCAGCCGCCCATTCACAAAGCGGCATGAGCCTCGCGAATGCGCAGTAGGAAAGCGGGCAGTGAAGCCGCAAGCCTGGCGGCGCGGGACCTGCAATGATTGGGATTGGCATGGGGGGGCCCCATCATCGCGGGCGCCTAGGACAGGTAAGTCAGCAGCTACAGTGTTTGTGGCTGCTGACTTAA
This sequence comes from Rana temporaria, assembly GCF_905171775.1. NCBI lineage: Eukaryota > Metazoa > Chordata > Amphibia > Anura > Ranidae > Rana > Rana temporaria. The sequence continues at coordinate 8,719,454 of NC_053490.1, read as the reverse complement.
AAAAAACAAAATAAAAATCGCGGGTGGAATCCCGCTTTAAGTACAAAAAAAAGCTGGAGTTTGGGTTAGAGATGAGTTCAGTGGACGCCCAAACTCATATCTGTTCAAAACCCCTAAAAATGTTCCTGGACCTGCAACCTGAATGGATTCATCCATTATATATTATACATTATACTGTATATTCTTCAGATTATGGAGATGTAGTGGATATTAGGAATGAGCCGAACACCCCCCGGTTCGGTTTGCATCAGAACCTTCTAACAGACCGAATGTTCGCGCGAACTTTAGAACCCCATTGAAATCTATGGGACTCGAACGTTCAAAATTAAAAGTGCTCATATTAAAGGCTAATATGCAAGTTACTGTCCTAAAACGGGATTGGGGACCCGGGTCTTGCCCCAGGGGACATGTATCAATGCAAAAAAAGTTTTAAAAACGGCCGTTTATTCGGGAGCAGTGATTTTAATGATGCTTAAAGTGAAAAAAAAAAAGTTAAATATCATACCTGCTGAGTGTCTATAGTATGTCTGTGAAGTGGCACGTGTTTTCCGTGTTTAGAACTGTCCCTGCACAAAATGACATTTATATAGGAAAAGGTCATTTAAAACTGCTTTCAGCTTTAATGTAATGTCTGGTCCCTGCAATATGGATGAAAATCATTGAGAAAAATAGCATGGGTTTCCCCGCCCCCCAGGTCATTACCAGCCTCTTTGGCCCTATATACTTTGAACAGCAGTATACAGGCGGTGCAAACAAGACAGGGACTGTAGGTTTGTTGTTAAGTAGAATCTGTTTGTAATTGTAAACTGGTACATTTTTAAAGTGTAGCTCCAGCCAAAAAATCTATTTTTAACTTTTTCTGAAAACATAGAGAAGGGTTATCACCCCTGTAACATTTGTTTTGCTGTCTGTGTGCATCTGTTCAGAAGATTGCACCTCACTTTCTGTCCCAATGACAAATGACTTTTTGAAAAAAAAAAATTTTTGTGACACAAGGATTGGTGATAAAGCATCAGTGGAAGGAGACACCTCTTACAGAAGAGAATTTCCCTTCCTAGGAGTAGATTTCCTCTCACTTCCTGTTGTCTCCTTCCGTTTGAGAGTAGGAGTCATTTGTAAGTTGGATGTTTGAAAGTAGGGGCCTGCCGTATATACAAGGGCAGCACAGTGATGTAGTGGTTAGCACTTTCACATAGCAGCAAAATGGTCGCTGGTTTGAATCCCGACCAAGACACCATCTGCTTGGAGTTTGCATGTTCTCCCTGTGTCTGCGTGGGTTTCCTCCGGGTCCTCTGGTTTCCTCCCACACTCCACAGACATGCTGGTAGGTTAATTGGATCCTGGCCCAATTGGCCCAGTATATATATGTATATATGTGTGTCCCAAGCGTGTCAAGATCCTACGGGGTAAATGAATGCACCAGCCAGGGTGACACTGGCTGCAAAAAGCGCCCAGAGGCGATTCAGTTCGCATGTGTAGCGTTATACAAGTCATTCATTCATACTCTGCAGAAATATGGGCCCTAGGTGTTGGTGTTGCCACAACACTGTAAGCCCTCACAGTTAGTCTTGGTGGGCGCTGGAACGCCTTGCTGTGAACTATTATATCAAGAATTGTAATTACACCACATGAAAATACTTGCAGAATGATCCCCTGTCTGCCTGTAGGAATTAATATGAGAAACACCAGCAAATCTATTGACGTAGCTTTAGGTGCACACTGTGCAGAGGACACAGACAGTACACCATGTGAAAATACTTGCAGAATGATCCCGTGCCTGTGGTATTAATATGAGCAGATCCCTGCCTGTAGGAATTAATATGAGAACACCAGCTTTACGTAGCTTTAGGTGCACACTGTGCAGAGGACACAGACAGTACACACACCACATAGCTTTAGGTGCACACTGGGCAGAGGACACAGACAATACACCATGTGAAAGTACTTGCAGACTGATCCCCTGCCTGTGGTATTAATATGAGCAGATCTCTGCCTGTAGGAATTAATATGAGAAACACCAGCAACTCTATTGACGTAGCTTTAGGTGCACACTGTGCAGAGGACACAGACAGTACACACACCACGTAGCTTTAGGTGCACACTGTGCAGAGGACACAGACAGTACACCATGTGAAAATACTGCAGCTAGCACAATTACCTGCCTGCCTGTCAGTATATTAGGAAGAGCGGATCTAGCTAAACTCAATACAGTGTATAAATATATATACAACACCTGGGATGCATATATCTCCTCTACACACTGTAACTATAACTGACTAGCCTGCCTGCTCTCCGTTTTTTGCACGCTGTGATTGGCCAAGCATGCGGGTCATAGTGCATGCTTGGCCAATCATCAGCCAGCAATGCACTGCGATGACGCAGTGAATTATGGGCCATGACACGCCACTCGAATTTGGCTGCGAACGGCCCGTAACATTCGTATTTCAGCGAATGGTCGAACATACAATGTTTGAGTCTCCGTGAGTTCGACTCGAACACGAAGCTCATCCCTAGTAGATGGCATGTCGAAAGAAAATAAAGGCCCAGATTCAAGAAGCTATTGCGCCCGCGCAACCATAGGTTGCGCGGCGCAATAGCTGTTTTGCTCCCGCGTAGCGAATGCCCCTGATTCAGGAACATCGCTACGCGGACTGCAGCCTAGGATATGACAGACATAAGCCTCCTTATGCCTTCATATCTCAGGCTGCATTCTTGCGTTGGCCGCTAGGGGGCGCGGCCATTGTGATCGGCGTATAGTATGCAAATTGCATACTACCACCGATTCACAAAAGTTGCGCGGGCCCTGCGCACGCAAGGTACGGAGTTTCCGTACGGCGACTTTAGCATAAGGCTGCTCCTACTCATAGTAGGCGCAGCCAATGCTAAAGTATAGCCACCCTTCCCGCTCGTGAAATTTGAATTTCACGTTGTTTATGTAAGTGATTCGTGAATGGCGCTGGACGCCATTCACGTTCACTTAGAAGCAAATGACGTCCTTGCGACGTCATTTGCCGCAATGCACGTCGGGAAAGTTTCCCGACGGAGCATGCGCTGTTCGCTCGGCGCGGGAGCGCGCCTAATTTAAATGATTCCCGCCCCCGGCGGGATCATTTACATTAGGCGCCCTTACGCAGGGCAAATTAGCATAGCGCCCGCGCAATTTACGGAGCTACTGCTCCGTGAATCGCGGGCAAATCGAAATATTTGTGTGGGCGCAGAGCAAAAATCGTTGCCCTTTGCCCACGCAAATATTGCGCGGTTCTACCTGAATCTGGGCCAAAGACATTTATAAAAAGAACAAATTGTACTTTTTTCTTTTTACATCAGTGCTGCAGAAAATGAATGAATTTGAATGTAAATTTTTTTTTTTCATACAAATGTTATCTATACAATATGGAGGCCAGGACACATCTCAGGAGAAAAGACCGGAGTTCCCCTTTACCTTCATTGGAGGAACCTTGTTGTGAATGGAGTGCGGGTTTAATCATTTTACTCCGAGCAGGTTTGGCCCGTCGCCCTCCATCCTCCATAGTGCAATGGTTAGAGCTGCAAGCTACGGTGTGTGTAGTTGCAAGTTCAAATCTCAGTAATGCCGCTGATAGTACAAAACTTTACAGAAAACTTTGTCAGCATGGGTTTCTTCTTCTTGTCGGTGAGCACCAAACAAAAATGGAACATTAACATGGATGTGCTCGGGCTGGGTATCCCTTGGACGGAGGTGAAGAGCTGTGATTACATTACGCCGAGATATGAACAAACTCCGCCCCTCTTGGATCATCATCCTAGCATGCTCAACATTGCTGATCAGTCCGTGTGTGAGTCGCAATGACTGCACAATGACACCAGAGGGCAGCATAGCGCTCCACCTGATATATAATAGAATGTCACCTGACAGCGTCTGTCTGCCCAGCCAGGACTATCACCTACCACAGTTTCCTGACATCAAGCGACTCAAAGACTCTGAGTTGGCCATTACTGCATTAGAAATCGCCAAACATTTCCACACATTTCTTGAACTCCACCACCAACAGCTCCGCTATAAAGAGGAGAAGTGGAGGAAGATGATGGGACTTCTGTATGACCGATGTCAGTCTCTCTCAGGTTGTGTACAAAAACACAACAAACAACCCGTAATACAGCAAATTGACGATTACTTGAAAGAGCTGGGGAACCTGACGGAGAAAGGGGACGATAGATGTTTCATTGAAATTGAAATATTTCTTATTGTGATGAATCATCTCAACTCTTACATGAGAGCCATTAAAACCCAACCGCAACCCTTCCATCCTCAGTGCCTACGGCTAATCAGCTCCGTATGCCGGGAGCACCAAAAGAACATCAGCCGTCCTGCTGCAGAATATGGAAAAAGTTTGAGAAAACTGCGCTAAAAAATGCTAAAAAGAAAAGAACAACTATAAAGCTGAGTTGCAGTTTGTTCAGTTGGGAGCTGAGTGAGTGAGTGAGTAACTTGTATAGCACAACAAATGCGAACTTAATCGCCTCAAGGCGCTTAGCATCCAGTGTCATACAGGTCCTTCAAAAGAGGTGGGTCTTTAGTTTTTTCCTAAAAGCCTGATGGTTTTTCCTCCAAGCAGATGGTAGTGGGTAGAGCATTCCAGAGCCGTGGTCCTTGGACTGCAAATCTACGTTCTCCCTTAGATTTGTAGCGGGATTTAGGGATTTAGAGAAGGTTTTGGTTGGTTGACCGGAGCACGCGCTTGGTGACATAGGGTTTTATTTTCTCGCTTAAGTATTGAGGAGCGTTACCCTGTGTACATTTGTGGGTGAGGCAGAGTGTCTTGAATGTCACCCGATCCTGTACGGGTAGCCAGTGGAGGGACCTCAAGACCGGGGAGATTGGTTCCCATGGCTTTTTACCTGTTACCAGTCTGGCTGCCGTGTTCTAGACTACTTATAGACGTGAAATGTAGTATTTCGGTAGTCCTAAGTAGAGGGAGTTTGCGTAGTCGAGTTGTGAGTTGATGATAGTTCCAACCACTACTGCTGTGTCCTCTTCCGAGATGAAGGGGATGAGTCTACGTAGCATGCGGAGCAGATGATGAGAACCGCTGACGACTGATCCTATTTGTGCATCCATCGTCATGTCTGAGTCAAAGATGACTCCGAGACTTTTGACTTTGTTGCTTGGCGCAATGGTTTGTCCGAGAGCTGCGATAAACATGTAAACAACTGGTACAGAAGAACACAAAAAAAGAAAATAAATCGCGCTACCCCCTAACCATGTGGTGAAAATATTTGTAACGGCTACCCATGTAGTGAGAGGGTCTCAGCCGTTGGAGAAGTCCCTTTCCCTGGCAAGCTGCGATATGCAGGTACCGCCGGTATATCCCATCGAATGCCCTTTCAAGAAACGAGACGGGCTACGTTTGAAGAGTCAAGCAGGACTGATTTTTAATGGTTCACTCTGAGATTTTATACAGTATTCAAGGCACATGAACAATCAAACTGTCCCCACCCACACATCACACCGTGGGGAAGCTTCGATCACCTTCTTTGAGCTAATTATAAACATTTCTTCATTACCAGAACTCAAACACAATGATCTCCTTGAATCAATCAGTCTCTAGACGTTCCGGCACCGAGATCTACTTAACATGACCTGGCCGGGCACATTCTTTTCTCAATAGAATTCAATTAACCTTTATAACAATATACACTCACAGATCATCACGTTAGCATACACCTGGCAAGAGGCTGTTAACTGGTAATACACAACAGAGCGTCAATTAGCATTTAGCAGTGAAAAAGTCCCTCTACAATTAACCCTTTGAGCTCAGTAACCAGTCATGCAGTCCTCTGTAGGCAGAATAGTTCATAGGTCCGTTACACTACTCCCCTTTTGTGGAACACTCCGGCAGACCCGGATTGATCCTTTTCGGGTCAACTTGGGGATGTCCGGTCTGCTGTTAAGGTAAAAGTTCCGTTTGGCTGGACAGTCCGTCGGCCTTCCCATTGGCTTACCAGGTCGGTAGCTGATGGTGAAGGTGAATAATGGAATTCAATTCTGGAACAGTCACTTGCTTTGCTCTCTCAATGGCTCCCAAAACCTGTTGCTGATGCTCTTGGGAAAGATACGGCACCACCTGGATGCAAATCCCATTTAATCTTTTGACAATTTCCGCCTGTTTGTGCATTTCAATGTTCAAGCCACGGGACATCTCATAATACATGACGTAGTGTCGTTGCATCTCTGATTTCTCACTGGCCAACTTGTCACATTCCCATTTTAGACTGTGATATTGTGCCGGATCTACAGTACATTTCGGGGAAGGTAGTCTTACCCGGGTCTCAGCAGCAAGCGAGTTGATTCCAGCAATGCGGGTGGTCACGGGACAAGCAGCAGCAGGTGTAGGTAAATAAGCCGAAGTCAGAGGGCCAATATCGTTGCCCAGCACCACCTCGGCAGGTAGGTTGTCCATGATACCAACTGTGGTCTTTCCTGACCCGGCTCCCCAGTCTAAGTGCACCCGGGCGGTGGGTACGCGAAATACAGCACCACGTGCGACCCGGACGGCAACTGTGCGAGTGGACACGTTCTCTGGCTTTACCAGATGTTTTTGAATCAGAGTGATAGTAGTCCCGGAATCTCTTAGGCCTTGTGCTACTTGTCCATTCACCCGTACCTCCTGACGGTGATGCTGACGGTTATCCGGAGAGGCCGCTTGTATTGGGTCTGCCTCATACCAAATTCCCAGACATTCCTCAGGGCCCCCCTCAGTCTCCAGGCAGTGGGCCGCAGAGGGACGTGATGGAGTGACCTCTGTGTTGGGTGTTGTGCATCTCCAGTTGTTATTTGTAGCTCTCAAAGGGCAATAACGAGCAATATGTCCCGTGTCGCTGCAGTGATGGCACGTCACCCTAGGCGAATCCCGGGGGTAGTTGCTAGGCCCCTGAGGACGTGGTGGGACTGGAGCCCGAAACTCTGGGCGTGGGGTGACGGTTGGAGTACGCGGTTCTACCTTTTGAGCCAGCCGTGTAGTACCCTGGCTTACTTTCCTTGTCTCCGCGTACTCATCTGCTAGCCGAGCTGCCTCGTTTAAGTTAGCGGGACGGCAATCTCGTACCCAGTCTTGTATGTCTGCGGCCAGGTCTTGGAGAAAATGTTCCATTAGGAACAGCTGCAATACTTCCTCCCCGGTGTTGGCCTTGCACCCTTGGACCCAAAGGGATGCCACCCTTTGTAACTGGTTGGCCCATTCCATGTGGGAGTCCACAGCCTTCTTCTTGGACTCCCGGAAGCGCCGGCGGTAGGCTTCTGGCGTTACAGCATATCGGGTTAGCAGCGCCTTTTTAACTTGCTGATATTGTAAAATATCCTCTGGGGCGAGAGCCCGAAAGGCTTCATTGGCTTTGCCCGACAATTTCCCCGACAAAATAGTGACCCATTGGTCTGGTGGTACCTGGTGTAGTGAGCACTGCCTCTCAAAATCCGCCAAATATCCATCGATTTCCTCCTCACTTTCTACAAAAGTTTTAAATGCAGTGAACGGTATTTTCTTTCCTGTAGCCACGGGTGGGGGAGTAGGAACTGCATGTGTAATGGGCTGTCTCGCTCTTACCAGTTCCAGTTCTTGTCCCCTCTTTGTTTGTATCTCCTCCCTTGCTTCCCGGAACAGCTGGTTTATTAGTTCCACGGACGTTTCTGGATACAAGGATAATCTCCGCTGTACAATCCCAGTAATTACATCTTCTTCACTGACAGGTGCAAGGGGCTCAGTTCCTTCCATGGATCCATCCATTTCGTCCAGCTCCAGCAGGTCAGCTATCAGCTCCCTCCGTGGTGTGTTGCTGGCGCTCCTACCACGACTCTCTAATAAATCTTTTAGTGTGGATCTTTTCAGCCTGGCGTACTGCGACTCCATTCAGCACTTGCTCTTTGGATAAAAGGACCATCCCACTGCTGCCAACCAATGTAACGGCTACCCATGTAGTGAGAGGGTCTCAGCCGTTGGAGAAGTCCCTTTCCCTGGCAAGCTGCGATATGCAGGTACCGCCGGTATCATCCCATCAAACGCCCTTCCAAGAACGAGACGAGGCTACGTTTGCAGAGTCAAGCAGGACTGATTTTTAATGGTTCACTCTGAGATTTTATACAGTATTCAAGGCACCTGAACAATAAAACTGTCCCCACCCACACATCACACCGTGGGGAAGCTTCAATCACCTTCTTTGAGCTAATTATAAACATTTCTTCATTACCAGAACTCAAACACAATGATCTCCTTGAATCAATCAGTCTCTAGACGTTCCGGCACCGAGATCTACTTAACATGACCTGGCCGGGCACATTCCTTTCTCAATAGAATTCAATTAACCTTTAGAACAATATACCTCACAGATCATCACGTTAGCATACACCTGGCAAGAGGCTGTTAACTGGTAATACACAACAGAGCGTCAATTAGCATTTAGCAGTGAAAAAGTCCCTCTACAATTAACCCTTTGAGCTCAGTAACCAGTCATGCAGTCCTCTGTAGGCAGAATAGTTCATAGGTCCGTTACAATATTAATTAAGGGAATTCAATCGCCAAAATGATAAATGCCAAAAACAGGCTAGTAATAAACTAATATGTGGCTGATGGCATATAGTAATATTAAAAAACGAATATGTCCAAAGTTATAAAAGCATCAGTTGCTGTGTTTGCAAGCAGTCTCATGCCAGTTAAAAAAAAATTATTAAAATATATTGGTGACCAATATATAAATGAAAAATAGAACATCAACATCAACTTTTTTAATAAATATTTTTATACGTTTAATGCGCTATGTGGAGCTATCATTATCTCTTGCATGTCGGGTGCATATGATGATGACCTATGACCATTACTGGATGAGATTCATTACTTAAAGATTGGATTTGTCTGAGCTGTGTGGTTGGAGTGAGAACTTTGATTACAAGCTTTCAGTGATCCCCTGTCATAAGGGATCATGGCAAGTTGGTATAAGGAGCAATTTATACTGTTTGGTGGAGGATTCATCACATTTTTGGACACGTTAATTTATCAGCCTTTGGATTTCTGCACAGAGCACTGGTGTTCAGCATTTATAGTTTAACTTTTCAAGCACCTATGGACTATATATTTTTTTTTCTATTTTTCATTTATTTATTGGTCACCAATATATTTTAATTACATTTTTTTTAACTGGCATGAGACTGCTTGCAAACACAGCAATTGATGCTTTTATAACATTGGACATATTCGTTTTTTAATATTACTATATGCCATCAGTCACATATTAGTTTATTACTAGCCTTTTTTTGGCATTTATAATTTTGGCAATTGAATTCCCATAATTAATACTTTCTTCATATGGTTAGGGGGTAACGCAACTTATTTTCTTTTAATGTGTCCTGCTGCAGAACCCTCCTGATTCTTTTACTTTACGGCCAGCAAGAATAATTTCCCACCGAAAGGGAGAGAGAAAGAGGGAGAGATCCATCCATCCAAATCTCTATTCAAGACATGAGAATCCATCATCCCAACACCGGACAAGCAAGATTGAAAGAGCCCAGACACGCCCCCTGCTAAAGAATCTATCATCCAAACATCAGTGTGTCACATCGAGAAAAACTCTGCATGCAATTGGCAATGTTGAATCAAATAAAAAAATGTAAAGAAAAAACAAATTGTACTGTTTTTCTTTTTGCACCAGAGCTAAAGAAAAGTAATGGATGTCCTGACCACTGTACTGTATACACTATAGAGAGCTGATCGCTGCACTGTATACACTATAGAGTCCTGAGTGCTGCACTGTATATAGTGCTGTGAAAATGTATTTGACCCCTTCCTGATTTCTTATTTTTTTGAATATTTGTCACACTTAAATGACTCAGATCATCAAAAAAAAAAATCATATTACACAAAGATAACCCAAGTGAATACAAAATGCCGTTTTTAAATGATAAATGCATTTATTAAGGGAAAACAGCTTCCCCCTAAACCTAATAACTGGCTGTGCCACCCTTGGCGGCAACAACTGCAATTAAGCATTTGCGATAACTGGCAATATGTCAGGGCTGGGCTCAGCCCTTCCTTCTCTGAGCTGGCCGCTTAACTGTTGGCTAATTGCCAGCTCCTATCTCTCCTCAATGACTCACATGTTGGTGATATCCTGCTCGTCAGTCCTGCCTGTTTAAGCCGTCCAGTTTCTCTTCAGAACGAACAAACCGAGATGAAGAGATCCGCATTACTACCTTCGGGAAGTAGATGCGAGAGCCTTTGTAAAGGCTAAGAGCGAAGACGTCGAGGAACAAGGAAGGAAGCCGCCGAAGAACTCCTGAAGCGACTTCCAGACTTCTCGAAGATGGGGAAAAGCGAGAAGAAGACTGAAAAAGTGACCGATGAGATGAAGGAGACCGCAGAGACGATGAGGAAGAATCCTGCCCCAGCTACTTCCTCCGAGGCCCCCGAGAATGTCTCCGCCTCAACCTCCACCTCCATCCCGGCCGGCGCCAGCCAACCGAGACCAGCGAAGCCGAAACTGCCTGCAGACGGGTTGCCAACCTTGGAGCCCTGGATGAAGCAGACGGTCGTGCTTCAGCTGAAAGAGGTGAACGGAAGAGTCCCTGACATGACCTCGGAGATCTTCGGAAAGAAGATGATCCTGGAGCAGGGCTTCAGCAAAGCGGAGACGCTTTCGGTGCAGTCCTTCGCAAGAGGGATCTTCTACATCACCTTTGGGTCGTTCCAAGTCTGCAGACGATACTGGGAGATGGTAAAGACCAGTGGCCCTGAATTCCCTTTTCGGAAGTTCGTTGCGAACTGCCCTATAACACAGGACGAGAAGTGGGTGACGGTGGCCATGCGGAACCCCCATACTCAAAGCAGAGACATAACCACCTACCTACAGAGGTTTTGCACCGTGGTAAAGGACCCAGTCCGAATCCTTGATGTCAACGGCTTCTGGATTGGGAAGTGGTCTGTGCTATGCAAGCTCAGGAAAGACCGTTCGGGGGACTTACAGCACCTGCAGGCGTGCTTCTCGCTAGGATCATCTGCAGGACACCTCTTCTACTCCGGGATACCCTACAACTGCAACAGATGTGGCCGTCCCGGACACATGGGAAAGGAGTGTACAGAACTTGCTTGCAAGATCTGTCGGGTTACAGGCCACGAGACCAAGGACTGTCCTAGGCCCAAAGCCTGCAACCTCTGCGGATTGCCAGAGCACACCTTCAGGCACTGCCCCCAAAGGACCCGGACCTATGCTGGAGCCCTGATCCAGGGTAAACCAGCCTCCAGCTCTGGGAAGAAGCCGACCGAAAGCAAACCAAAAGAGCCTCGGAAGGCCACAGGTAAGTATACCCCTGCCCCAGCCCCTGTCCTCGTCCTTGCCCCTGTCCCCGTCCCTGTCCCTGCCCCCTCCTCTGTCCCCTCCTCTGGCACACCCCCACCCACCCCCTCTGGCTCAGAGGAGACCCTTCCTGCCCCACCGCCCACCCCAGACCTGTCCTCCATGGAGGACTTCCCCGCCCTCCCCCCCTCCACCCCTGCCAGTGGCCAAACAGGAACCCGGAAACGGAAGACTGTGAGCCCACTGGCAGAACAACCCGCCACCTCCACCAAACGGCCCAACGGGGTCCAGCACGAAAGCGCTGGACCAGGGCAAGTAGTGGAGGACCTGGAGTCTGCAGGTGAGGAAGGCGAGGAGGAGAATATGGCCGACTATGTGCCTATCCCCACCGCCAACTTCAGTGAGACAGTTGAGGAAGTCCTGGAGGAACTGGGCCTAACCCAGAACCCAGAACAGGCAGCTGTGGAGATGGAGGAGCCAACCGCCCCCTTCGGGGAGGTAAGTTCGGCCCCTTGCTAACTAGACCTCATACCCCTTTTTCATTATGGCTGAGATCTCAATCTTTTCCATTAATGTGAGGAGTATCAAGGATACCTCTAGAATGCGAACGGCGCTGACTTTTCTTTCAACTCATCAGAGTGATGTTTACATGCTCCAGGAGTGCGGTCTTCCTCCTTTGAGAAGGTACAGTCACCTGACCTCTCAGTGGACCCTCGGTCCCTCCTACTGGTCTGGGGGTGGCAATTGCAGGAATGCAGGGGTAGCCATTCTTATCAGGGGGGGACGCTTCACGGTTGACTCCATCCATGAGCTTGTCTGTGGCCGTCTTTTGGTCATAGATGGCTCGTGGGCGGGAGAGCCAATTCGGCTCATCAACGTGTACGCCCCCCCAGATACGAATGCGCGCCTGGAACTTTTCCAGACCCTGCGGATGCAACTTGTCACCACCAGAGCATTAGTGATCGGCGGTGATTTTAACTGTCCGATAGAGGAGGATGGCCGCAGTTCTAGCATATACGCAAAACTTGATGCTACTTCTAAACTGCTCAAGGAGATGATCTCGGAGGCATCCTTACGGGACGCCGTGGGATCCATAGGGCAAGGTACCGTGAATTATTCATGGTGCCGACCCGATGGATCTGTGCGTTCCAGGATTGACTTCGTGCTCACTTCAAGAGCAGTCAAGCATCGTGAGTTCTTCATGATCCCCTGCTTTTTCTCTGACCACAGGGCCATTCACTTTCGGGGTGAACTGGGCGAGAGCTTTGCTCACGGACCAGGTTCCTGGAAGCTGAATACCACCCTGCTGGAAAATGAGGAATTGATGGGGGAACTCCGGGAGGCCTATGCCTCTTGGACGGAGGAAAAGAGATTCTTCGGAATGGTAAGTGATTGGTGGGAGGTTGTGAAAGTTAAGCTGCGCAGCTTCTTTCAGGCAAGGGGACGACAGCAAGTGTGTGCAAGGAAGAAGGAACTCAGGAGACTGCAACGTGAGTTGCAGTCCCTGCAGGACCTTCACCACTGCGGCTGGGACGTTAGGCAGGACCTGGAGGACACCAAGAAGAGCCTGAAAGGGTACTTTGAGGAAGAATCCAGGCACATTGTCTTCCGCGCCAAGGTGGAGAATCTTGAGAAAGGTGAGAAATGTAACTCTTTCTTTTTCAGGAAACTCCATTCAGGACACACTCCCTTGTCTGAACTGCGTGACGAGACCGGAACTCTCCAGAAGGGGAAGGAGGCTGTAATGCAAGTAGTTGAAGACTACTACACCAACCTCTACTCCCCGAAAGAAACGGACTCGGAGGCAGCCGACAGGTTCCTGTCAGGTATCACTAACCAAATTGATCCTGCAGGTTCATCGACCGTCAACGCCCCCCTGGTGTTGGAGGAGCTGCACTCTGCCGCTAAATCCTTTAGGCGGGGCAGGACCCCGGGCTGCGATGGTCTCCCAGTTGAGCTCTATGTAGCCCTGTGGGACCTCGTGGGCCCGGACCTGCTCGAGCTGTACGAGGAGATGGTGGTGGAGGGTAGAATGCCTCCTTCACTGAGAGAGGGGATGATCACGATTTTGTATAAGCGCAAAGGGGAGAGATCGGACCTGAAACATTGGCGTCCGATCTCTCTTTTGAACGTTGACTACAAAATCCTCGCCAAGGTTTTGGCCAACAGGCTGAAATCTGTCATCGGACAGATCATCCACCCGGATCAAACTTGTGGCATTCCTGGCAGAAGGATTGCAGACAGCCTCGGGCTTGTCAGGGACACGGTCCAGTACATCCAGGACCGCCGTGTGCACGCGGCCCTGGTCAGTCTTGACCAGGAGAAGGCCTTTGACCGTGTCTCCCATGAGTTCATGTGCAGAACCCTGCGCAGGCTTGGTCTTGGGGAACTGTTTTGTTCGTATGTGAATGTAATGTATAAAGACATTTGTAGTTTGGTGCTGGTAAATGGTTGGAAAACTGACCCCTTCGAGGTTCTCTCGGGGGTCAGACAAGGCTGCCCTCTCTCACCTCTGCTTTTTGTTTGCTGTATAGAGCTATTCGCCCAAAGCATCAGATGGAACCCAGAGATCAGAGGGATTACCGCACCAGGACCGGAAAGACGGGAGGTCAAGTGCTCGCTCTACATGGATGACGTGACGGTGTTCTGTGCCGACCAGCGCTCCATCGACACACTCGTCCAGACGTGCGAGGACTTCGGCCAAGCTTCGGGGGCAAAAGTCAACTGCGGGAAGTCGGAAGTCATGCTCTTCGGAAAGTGGTTCCTGCCTTCTTCTGCACCCATACCGTTCAGCCTCAAAGCGGATTTCATCAAAATTCTTGGAGTCTGGTTTGGAGCGGAGGGCGCAGCCCTGAAGTCCTGGGAGGAAAGACTGGCTAAGATGAGACAGAAGTTTGGACTTTGGAGCAACAGAGTACTTACCATCGAAGGGAAAACACTGGTACTCCGCAGCGAGATTCTCCCTGTGTTGCAGTACCTCGCCCAGGCCTGGCCCCCCCGGGACAACACCTGCAAGGTCATCACCAGGGCGGTGTTTCACTTCATCTGGGGCTCCAAAATGGACAGAGTAAAGCGGACTGTTATGTTCAAGGAACCTCTCAAGGGCGGTAAGGGCGTGCCTGACATCGCCACATTACTGAGGGTGTTCTTTGCCTGTAACTGCATCCGCAGGACTTTGGTTGACAGAACTGTGGACTCTGGCGGTAACTCCATGTCCCGTTTTTTCCTCCTGCCTCTTTGGAGGTCTCTTGGATGGGACAAATGGGACAGTTCCGTCCCCTACAACTGGGACCCTCCATGGTATTACTTGGATACTTTCAAGTTCATCAAGGAGCTGGGGCTGCATGGAGTTAAGCCTGACTTGTGGAAGCCAAAAACTATCTACAAGTTGATCAGAGCATCGGACATCTTGGAGTCGATTCCAGGCCTCCCTTCAGCCACTTGCAAAGTGGTTTGGAGGAATGTTTCTTCAAAGAGACTCATCAACAGGCACAAAGATCAGGCATGGATGGCAATCCAAGGGGGATTGCTACTCAAGACATTCTTGCATGCCAGACACCTGGGCAGATACACGCACTGCCCCTTTTGCATCATCGAGGAGGAAACTTCTTATCATGTTTTCTGGGAGTGCCCCTTTGCACAGGGCCTGTTGACGGCCTTGGAACCTGAACTTAAAGACTTTGTACCACAGACTGCTATTACACACTTTGGTGTGTTAAACGGACTCTTCTGTGGAACTCATTCACAGGAGGACATTGACAGTGCCTGGCGGGTGCTGTGTTGCTTTAAAGACGCTTTATGGTACGCCAGGAACCGCCGCGTACACCACCGGCAGAGGATGTCCATTGAGGACTGTCGCAGACTGACCCTCAGTCTGCTGAGAGACTATACCTTGATAGACTTTAAGGAGGAAGAGGACGTCTAAAGATTTCCCCTTCCCCCTGACATTGACATTTCTTGACACGCTTTTTTGAACTACTGTTTTCAGGGTAATGCGGCGTCATGCACGATGTGATGTTTCGGGGTTTCACAACTCTGCGCAACACATCAGGCATCATACCGCAGAATGGGTTGAATGAATGTAATTTAATTGTATGCTTGCAACTGTATTGATATGTAGTGTATTTATGCGCTGCGTCGCAGTACAGAGAATGTACCCTGTCAAAAGTATTTGATTTTTGTATATTTGCTTTGCAAAATAAACTTAAATATTGCCTGTTTAAGCCGTCCAGCTCACTTGATCTCTGCCTTCAGCCTGGACAACATCACAGAGACGATCTCCTGCATTCCTGTTGAAGATTTGTTTGGCTGATGTTCCTTCTGGCTCCAGATCCTGCTTGCTGTTGTACTACATTTATCTCTGGATCTCTGACATTTGGCTTGGCTGACAATCCGATCCGGTTCCTGAACTCTGGCTATGTTTTGACCACACTTACTCTGTTTATCTTTTTATTATTATTATTAAACAAGTGTGATATAACTTTACTTCTGTCTCAGTCTGATTCATGGTTTCTGACACAATGAGTCTTTCACATCACTGTGGAGGAAATTTGACCCACTCTTCTTTGAAGAATTGTTTTAATTCAGCCACATTGGACGGTTTTCAAGCATTAATGGCCTGTTTAACCACTTAAGCCCCGGACCATATTGCTGCCTAAAGACCCAAGGGGTTTTTACAGTTCGGGACTGCGTCGCTTTAACAGACAATTGCGCGGTCGTGCGACGTGGCTCCCAAACAAAATTGGCGTCCTTTTTTCCCCACAAATAGAGCTTTCTTTTGGTGGTATTTGATCACCTCTGCGGTTTTAATTTTTTGCGCTATAAACAAAAATAGAGCGACAATTTTGAAAAAAATGCAATATTTTTTACTTTTTGCTATAATAAATATCCCCCAAAAACATATATACATTTTTTTTTTCCTCAGTTTAGGCCGATACGTATTCTTCTACCTATTTTTGGTAAAAAAAACGCAATAATCGTTTATCGGTTGGTTTGCGCAAAATTTATAGCGTTTACAAAATAGGGGATAGTTTTTTTGCTTTTTTATTTTTTTTATTTTTTGTTACTACTAATGGCGGCGATCAGCGATTTTTTTCGTGACTGCGACATTAAGGCGGACACTTCGGACAATTTTGACACATTTTTGGGACCATTGTCATTTTCACAGCAAAAAATGCATTTAAATTGCATTCTTTATTGTGAAAATGACAGTTGCAGTTTGGGAGTTAAACACAGGGGGCGCTGTAACATTTAGGAATCACTGTGTGTGTGTTTACTAGTGTAGGGGGGTGTGGCTGTAGGAATGACATCATCGATCGGATCTCCCCTATAAAGGGGATCACGCGATCGATGCGCCGCCACAGTGAAGCACGGGGAAGCCGTGTTTACACACGGCTCTCCCCGTTCTTCAGCTCCGGGGAGCGATCGCGACGGAGCGGCTAAAAACAAATAGCCGCGCCGTCGCCCCGGATCGCTCCCCGAGCGGACCCGACCTCCGCATGTACCGGGGGGGGGGTCCCGATCGGACCCCCCCACCCACGTCTAGCAGAGGACGTACAGGTACGTACATGTGCCTGTCCGTGCCATTCTGCTGACGTATATGTACATGAGGAGGTCGGGAAGTGGTTAAGGTAATACCATGATGTATAATGGCTGCTGAGCCCTGACACCGTGGTCAGTTTACGTGCATCCCTCATCTGCAGCTTGCTCTCCCATGTCTGTGTCCTTCTCCCTCCTGCCCTCCCGGCCTGTCAGCTCGTACCTGGGACCCCCCCTTCTTGCTGGTATCATAAGATATTTTTTGTTGCTACCATCCTCTCTGCAATATTAAATAATGTGCTGCACTGTATGTGTTTTCTATCAAATCCGCTGCTAAATACCTTATTCCATAGTGGCGGTCACGTAACCGGCCGTCTCTCTCCTCTTCTCTTCTCCGCCTCCCGACTGATGTCAGGGGGGGTTTCTCAGCTCCACCCACTTTCCTGTTACCTCGAGAGAGAGGAGAGAGACAGCCAGACATTTGAGCACCGATTGGCGCTAATAAATAAGGTATTTAAGGGTGAATTTTTTAGAAAACACACTTAGTGCAGCACACTATTTAATATTACAGAGAGGATGGAAGCAACAAAAACCAAATGGGTTAACAACCACTTTAAAGCAGAAGTAAAGTCAGCTTTGTGATTTTTAACTACAGGTAAGCTGATAATAAGTCATACCTGTAGGTAAAATAAAAAATCTCCTAAACGTGCACTGTTTAGGAGATATTCACCCTGGATGCAGTCGGCTATGTCAACGGCGCATGCACACTTAAGGTCAGGCATTCCATGCTGGACCTTCAGAGCTTCATTCTGGAGCCGAGGACTCCCGAACTTATGCGCAGGAGTGACGTCACCGTGGGTTCTGCCCCAATACAGAAATAAACAGAAACATTTCCCTTTCTCTAATGTGACCAGTGATCAATTAGAGAAAAATATGTAGTTACTACAGATGGAAAGCTCTAATCTAAAGTTCATCATCACACTAAAATTATATTACTGGTATAAAATATAATGAAGATTTTTACAAATAAAATAAATAGAAACAACTAATTCATGAAAGTAAAGATAAGAGCACCGTCCTCCCCCGTAGCACAATGGTTAGTGCTGTAGGCTACAGTCTGTGAGGTCACGAGTTCGAATCTCAGGAATGCCTTTTATAATACAAAGCTATGGATCCCTTCATGAGCTAAACAGGGAGGAGCCTCAGGCCTGAGGAGGAGTTGTGTCGGAGACAAAGGCATAAAAGACACAGATATTGGAGCAGACAAAAATAGAAGACACGGCCATCGGAGACGGCAGCATTGGGCAGACGGGCATAGGAGACAAAGACATTGAGCAGACACTCGAGCATACAAGAAAAAGGTATCCGGCAGAAAAGCATCGCAGACACCGGCATCGAGCAGAAAAGCATAGCCGACAACAGCAGCGGATACACAGGCATCGGGCACACAACATCACGGCCATCACAAACGAATACATCAGGCAGACAAACATCGCACACACCGGCATCGAGCAGAAAAGCATAGCCTACAACAGCAGCGGAGACAACGGCATCGGGCAGACGACATCACGGCCATCGAAGAGCCCGGCGTCGTGCAGACAAACATCACGGGCATCGCAAACACCGGCATCGAGCAGAAAAGCATAGCCGACAACAGCAGCAGAGACACAGGCATCAGGCAGACAACATCACGGCCAATCGAAGAGCCCGGCATCGAGCAAAAAAGCATAGCCGACAACAGCAGCGGAGAGACAGGCATCGGTCAGACGACATCGCGGCCATCAAAGAGCCCGGCATCGAGCAGAAAAGCATAGCCGACAACAGCAGCGGAGACACAGGCATCAAGCAGAAAAGCATAGCCGACAACAGCAGCGGAGACACAGGCATCGGGCAGACGACATCACGGCAATCGAAGAGCCCGGCATCGAGCAGAAAAGCATAGCCGACAACAGCAGCGGAGACACCGGCATCGAGCAGAAAAGCATAGCCGACAACAGCAGCGGAGACACAGGCATCGGGCAGACGACATCACGGCCATCGAAGAGCCCGGCGTCAGGCAGACAAACATCATGGGCATCGCAAACGCCGGCATCGAGCAGAAAAGGATAGCCGACAACAGCAGCGGAGACACAGGCATCGGGCAGACGACATCACGGCCATCGAAGAGCCCGGCGTCAGGCAGACAAACATCATGGGCATCGCAAACGCCGGCATCGAGCAGAAAAGGATAGCCGACAACAGCAGCGGAGACACAGGCATCGGGCAAACGCCGGCATCGGGCAGACAAACATCGCAGACACCGGCATCGAGCAGAAAAGCAAAGCCGACAACAGCAGCGGAGACACAGGCATCGGGCAGACAACATCACGGCCATCGCAAACGCCGGCATCGGGCAGGCAAACATCGCAGACACTGACATCGAGCAGAAAAGCATAGCCGACAACAGCAGCGGAGATACAGGCATCGGGCAGACGACATCACAACCATCGAAGAGCCCGGCATCGTGCAGACAAACATCATGGGCATCGCAAACGCCGGCATCGAGCAGAAAAGCAAGAGCAGCGGAGACACAGGCATCGGGCAGAAGACATCACGGCCATCGCAAAAGCCGGCATCGGGCAGACAAACATTTCACACACCGGCATCGAGCAGAAAAGCAAAGCCGACAACAGCAGCGGAGACACAGGCATTGGGCAGACAACATCATGGGCATCGCAAACGCTGGCATCGGGCAGACAAACATCGCAGACACCGGCATCGAGCAGAAAAGCAAAGCCGAAGACAGCAGCGGAGACACAGGCATCGGACAGACAACATCACCGGCATCTGGGGGCGGTAACCTGTTGACTTATCTGTTACCACCCCCTGGCCATTTGTATAAAAAGGACCTTATTAACATTGATGTGCTCAGATTGGGTATCATTCGGCTTGAGTTAAAGAGCTCCAACTATGTTATACCGAGATATGAACAAACTTCGACTTTCTTTGGTCGTCGCCGTTGCATGTTGGTCGCTGCTGATCGATCCGTGTTGGAGCAGTTATGTCTGCACAATGACGCCAGAGGACAGCAGAGAGTTACACGTGTTATATAATCGCATGACATCTTACAGGATCTGTCCGCCAAGCTCGCACTATCACCTGCCACAGTTTCCTGACATGGAGTATCTGAACGACTCGGAGTTGGCCATTGCTGCATTGGAAATCACCAGCCAAGTCAGCAAATTTATCCAACTCTACCATAGACAGCTCCACTATGAACAGGAGCCGCGAAAGAAGATGATGGGTCTTCTGCATGACCGACATCAGTCTCTATCAACCTGCGTACAAGGAGACACGTACATGGACCATCCCGTGATACAGCAAACTGCAGATTACTTCAACCAGCTGGGGAACCTGGTGAAGACAAGGAACTACAGATGTGCCATTCAAGATGAAATCTCCACTTGTCTTCTAATGTTGAGTCATCTCAACTCTCGCATGAGAGCCGCTAAAATCTGACTACAGCGCTCGCTGCTAATCAGTTTCGTACGCCGGGAATACAAAAAATAACATCAGCCGTCCTGCTGTAGAATACTCCGGATACTTTCATATCAAAACGGAACGCCACAAAAAAAATTCCGCCCGGAAAGAGCAAAAACTAGAGATATGCATTTGAATCTCTATTCAAGAAATGACGCTCTACTAACCCAACACTGGTGCATCCAAAGCCAGCTTGATAGAACCCAGACGCACTACCTGCTATAGAAAAGCTCTGCATGTAAATGGTATTTTCAAACGAAATAAAGACATCTTAAAATAATAATTATTGTACATTTAGTTTTCTTTTTACATTAGTGGCAAATGCAGCCCCTGTGCCCATAAAACGCAGCCACTGTATCATCAAACGCAGACACTTTACCATCAAACGCAGCCACTGTGCCATCAAACGCAGCCACTGTGCCCATCAAACGCAGCCACTGTACCATCAAACGCAGCCACTGTACCATCAAACGCAGCCACTGTGCCCATCAAACGCAGCCACTGTACCATCAAACGCAGCCACTGTACCATCAAACGCAGCCCCTGTGCCATCAAACGCAGCCACTGTGCCATCAAACGCAGCCACTGTACCATCAAACGCAGCCACTGTACCATCAAACGCAGCCACTGTACCATCAAACGCAGCCACTGTGCCCATCAAACGCAGCCACTGTGCCCATCAAATGCAGCCACTGTGCCCATCAAACGCAGCCACTGTGCCATCAAACGCAGCCACTGTACCATCAAACGCAGCCACTGTGCCATCAAACGCAGCCACTGTGCCATCAAACGCAGCCACTGTGCCATCAAACGCAGCCACTGTACCATCAAACGCAGCCACTGTGCCCATCAAACGCAGCCACTGTGCCATCAAACGCAGCCCCTGTGCCATCAAACGCAGCCCCTGTGCCATCAAACGCAGCCACTGTGCCATCAAACGCAGCCACTGTGCCATCAAACGCAGCCACTGTGCCATCAAACGCAGCCACTGTACCATCAAACGCAGCCCCTGTACCATCAAACGCAGCCACTGTGCCATCAAACGCAGCCACTGTGCCATCAAACGCAGCCACTGTACCATCAAACGCAGCCACTGTACCATCAAACGCAGCCACTGTACCATCAAACGCAGCCACTGTGCCATCAAACGCAGCCACTGTGCCTATCAAACGCAGCCCCTGTGCCCATCAAACGCAGCCACTGTACCATCAAACGCAGCCACTGTACCAGCAAACGCAGCCACTGTGCCATCAAACGCAGCCACTGTACCATCAAACGCAGCCCCTGTGCCCATCAAACGCAGCCCCTGAGCCCATCAAACGCAGCCACTGTACCATCAAACGCAGCCGCTGTACCATCAAACGCAGCCACTGTGCCCATCAAACACAGACACGTTACCATCAAACGCAGCCACTGTACCATCAAACGCAGCCCCTGTGCCCATCAAACGCAGCCACTGTACCATCAAACGCAGCCACTGTGCCATCAAACGCAGCCACTGTGCCATCAAACGCAGCCCCTGTGCCCATCAAACGCAGCCACTATTTTATCAAACACAGCCACTATTTTATCAAACGCAGCCAGTGTGCCATCAAACGCCGGCATCGGGCAGACAAAGATCGCAGACACTGGCATCGAGCAGAAAAGCATAGCCGACAACAGCAGCGGAGACACAGGCATCGGGCAGACGTCATCAAGGCCATCGAAGCCACTGTACCATCAAACGCAGCCACTGTGCCTATCAAACGCAGCCCCTGTGCCCATCAAACGCAGCAACTGTACCATCAAACACAGCCACTGTGCCATCAAACGCAGCCACTGTACCATCAAACGCAGCCACTGTGCCATCAAACGCAGCCACTGTACCATCAAACGCAGCCCCTGTGCCCATCAAACGCAGCCACCGTACCATCAAACGCAGCCACTGTACCATCAAACGCAGCCACTGTGCCCATCAAACGCAGCCCCTGTGCCCATCAAACGCAGCCACTGTGCCCATCAAACGCAGCCCCTGTGCCCATCAAACGCAGCCACTGTGCCCATCAAACGCAGCCACTGTACCATCAAACGCAGCCCCTGTGCCCATCAAACGCAGCCACTGTACCATCAAACGCAGCCACTGTACCATCAAATGCAGCCACTGTACCATCAAACGCAGCCACTGTGCCCATCAAACGCAGCCCCTGTGCCCATCAAACGCAGCCACTGTACCATCAAACGCAGCCACTGTACCATCAAACACAGCCACTGTGCCATCAAACGCAGCCACTGTGCCATCAAACGCAGCCCCTGTGCCCATCAATTGCAGCCACTGTACCATCAAACGCAGCCACTGTATCATCAAACACAGACACTTTACCATCAAACGCAGCCACTGTGCCATCAAACGCAGCCACTGTGCCATCAAACGCAGCCACTGTACCATCAAACGCAGCCACTGTGCCCATCAAACGCAGCCACTGTGCCATCAAACGCAGCCCCTGTGCCATCAAACGCAGCCCCTGTGCCATCAAACGCAGCCACTGTGCCATCAAACGCAGCCACTGTGCCATCAAACGCAGCCACTGTGCCATCAAACGCAGCCACTGTACCATCAAACGCAGCCCCTGTACCATCAAACGCAGCCACTGTGCCATCAAACGCAGCCACTGTACCATCAAACGCAGCCACTGTGCCATCAAACGCAGCCACTGTGCCTATCAAACGCAGCCCCTGTGCCCATCAAACGCAGCCACTGTACCAGCAAACGCAGCCACTGTACCAGCAAACGCAGCCACTGTGCCATCAAACGCAGCCACTGTACCATCAAACGCAGCCCCTGTGCCCATCAAACGCAGCCCCTGAGCCCATCAAACGCAGCCACTGTACCATCAAACGCAGCCGCTGTACCATCAAACGCAGCCCCTGTGCCCATCAAACACAGACACGTTACCATCAAACGCAGCCACTGTACCATCAAACGCAGCCCCTGTGCCCATCAAACGCAGCCACTGTACCATCAAACGCAGCCACTGTGCCATCAAACGCAGCCACTGTGCCATCAAACGCAGCCCCTGTGCCCATCAAACGCAGCCACTATTTTATCAAACACAGCCACTTTTTTATCAAACGCAGCCAGTGTGCCATCAAACGCCGGCATCGGGCAGACAAAGATCGCAGACACTGGCATCGAGCAGAAAAGCATAGCCGACAACAGCAGCGGAGACACAGGCATCGGGCAGACGTCATCAAGGCCATCGAAGCCACTGTACCATCAAACGCAGCCACTGTGCCTATCAAACGCAGCCCCTGTGCCCATCAAACGCAGCAACTGTACCATCAAACACAGCCACTGTGCCATCAAACGCAGCCACTGTACCATCAAACGCAGCCACTGTGCCATCAAACGCAGCCACTGTACCATCAAACGCAGCCCCTGTGCCCATCAAACGCAGCCACCGTACCATCAAACGCAGCCACTGTACCATCAAACGCAGCCACTGTGCCCATCAAACGCAGCCCCTGTGCCCATCAAACGCAGCCACTGTGCCCATCAAACGCAGCCCCTGTGCCCATCAAACGCAGCCACTGTGCCCATCAAACGCAGCCACTGTACCATCAAACGCAGCCCCTGTGCCCATCAAACGCAGCCACTGTACCATCAAACGCAGCCACTGTACCATCAAATGCAGCCACTGTACCATCAAACGCAGCCACTGTGCCATCAAACGCAGCCACTGTACCATCAAACGCAGCCACTGTACCATCAAACGCAGCCACTGTACCATCAAACGCAGCCACTGTGCCCATCAAACGCAGCCACTGTGCCCATCAAATGCAGCCACTGTGCCCATCAAACGCAGCCACTGTGCCATCAAACGCAGCCACTGTACCATCAAACGCAGCCACTGTGCCATCAAACGCAGCCACTGTGCCATCAAACGCAGCCACTGTGCCATCAAACGCAGCCACTGTACCATCAAACGCAGCCACTGTGCCCATCAAACGCAGCCACTGTGCCATCAAACGCAGCCCCTGTGCCATCAAACGCAGCCCCTGTGCCATCAAACGCAGCCACTGTGCCATCAAACGCAGCCACTGTGCCATCAAACGCAGCCACTGTGCCATCAAACGCAGCCACTGTGCCATCAAACGCAGCCCCTGTACCATCAAACGCAGCCACTGTGCCATCAAACGCAGCCACTGTGCCATCAAACGCAGCCACTGTACCATCAAACGCAGCCACTGTACCATCAAACGCAGCCACTGTACCATCAAACGCAGCCACTGTGCCCATCAAACGCAGCCACTGTGCCCATCAAATGCAGCCACTGTGCCCATCAAACGCAGCCACTGTGCCATCAAACGCAGCCACTGTACCATCAAACGCAGCCACTGTGCCATCAAACGCAGCCACTGTGCCATCAAACGCAGCCACTGTGCCATCAAACGCAGCCACTGTTCCATCAAACGCAGCCACTGTGCCCATCAAACTCAGCCACTGTGCCATCAAACGCAGCCCCTGTGCCATCAAACGCAGCCACTGTGCCATCAAACGCAGCCACTGTGCCATCAAACGCAGCCACTGTGCCATCAAACGCAGCCACTGTACCATCAAACGCAGCCCCTGTACCATCAAACGCAGCCACTGTGCCATCAAACGCAGCCACTGTACCATCAAACGCAGCCACTGTGCCATCAAACGCAGCCACTGTGCCTATCAAACGCAGCCCCTGTGCCCATCAAACGCAGCCACTGTACCATCAAACGCAGCCACTGTACCAGCAAACGCAGCCACTGTGCCATCAAACGCAGCCACTGTACCATCAAACGCAGCCCCTTTGCCCATCAAAAGCGGGCCCTGAGCCCATCAAACGCAGCCACTGTCCCATCAAACGCAGCCGCTGTACCATCAAACGCAGCCACTGTGCCCATCAAACACAGACACGTTACCATCAAACGCAGCCACTGTACCATCAAACGCAGCCCATGTGCCCATCAAACGCAGCCGCTGTACCATCAAACGCAGCCACTGTGCCATCAAACGCAGCCACTGTGCCATCAAACGCAGCCCCTGTGCCCATCAAACGCAGCCACTATTTTATCAAACACAGCCACTATTTTATCAAACGCAGCCAGTGTGCCATCAAACGCCGGCATCGGGCAGACAAAGATCGCAGACACTGGCATCGAGCAGAAAAGCATAGCCGACAACAGCAGCGGAGACACAGGCATCGGGCAGACGTCATCAAGGCCATCGAAGCCACTGTACCATCAAACGCAGCCACTGTGCCTATCAAACGCAGCCCCTGTGCCCATCAAACGCAGCAACTGTACCATCAAACACAGCCACTGTGCCATCAAACGCAGCCACTGTGCCATCAAACGCAGCCACTGTGCCATCAAACGCAGCCACTGTACCATCAAACGCAGCCACTGTACCATCAAACGCAGCCACTGTGCCCATCAAACGCAGCCACTGTGCCCATCAAATGCAGCCACTGTGCCCATCAAACGCAGCCACTGTGCCATCAAACGCAGCCACTGTACCATCAAACGCAGCCACTGTGCCATCAAACGCAGCCACTGTGCCATCAAACGCAGCCACTGTGCCATCAAACGCAGCCACTGTACCATCAAACGCAGCCACTGTGCCCATCAAACTCAGCCACTGTGCCATCAAACGCAGCCCCTGTGCCATCAAACGCAGCCCCTGTGCCATCAAACGCAGCCACTGTGCCATCAAACGCAGCCACTGTGCCATCAAACGCAGCCACTGTACCATCAAACGCAGCCCCTGTACCATCAAACGCAGCCACTGTGCCATCAAACGCAGCCACTGTACCATCAAACGCAGCCACTGTGCCATCAAACGCAGCCACTGTGCCTATCAAACGCAGCCCCTGTGCCCATCAAACGCAGCCACTGTACCATCAAACGCAGCCACTGTACCAGCAAACGCAGCCACTGTGCCATCAAACGCAGCCACTGTACCATCAAATGCAGCCCCTGTGCCCATCAAAAGCGGGCCCTGAGCCCATCAAACGCAGCCACTGTCCCATCAAACGCAGCCGCTGTACCATCAAACGCAGCCACTGTGCCCATCAAACACAGACACGTTACCATCAAACGCAGCCACTGTACCATCAAACGCAGCCCCTGTGCCCATCAAACGCAGCCACTGTACCATCAAACGCAGCCACTGTGCCATCAAACGCAGCCACTGTGCCATCAAACGCAGCCCCTGTGCCCATCAAACGCAGCCACTATTTTATCAAACACAGCCACTATTTTATCAAACGCAGCCAGTGTGCCATCAAACGCCGGCATCGGGCAGACAAAGATCGCAGACACTGGCATCGAGCAGAAAAGCATAGCCGACAACAGCAGCGGAGACACAGGCATCGGGCAGACGTCATCAAGGCCATCGAAGCCACTGTACCATCAAACGCAGCCACTGTGCCTATCAAACGCAGCCCCTGTGCCCATCAAACGCAGCAACTGTACCATCAAACACAGCCACTGTGCCATCAAACGCAGCCACTGTACCATCAAACGCAGCCACTGTGCCATCAAACGCAGCCACTGTACCATCAAACGCAGCCCCTGTGCCCATCAAACGCAGCCACCGTACCATCAAACGCAGCCACTGTACCATCAAACGCAGCCACTGTGCCCATCAAACGCAGCCCCTGTGCCCATCAAACGCAGCCACTGTGCCCATCAAACGCAGCCCCTGTGCCCATCAAACGCAGCCACTGTGCCCATCAAACGCAGCCACTGTACCATCAAACGCAGCCACTGTACCATCAAATGCAGCCACTGTACCATCAAACGCAGCCACTGTGCCCATCAAACGCAGCCCCTGTGCCCATCAAACGCAGCCACTGTACCATCAAACGCAGCCACTGTACCATCAAACGCAGCCACTGTGCCATCAAACGCAGCCACTGTACCATCAAACGCAGCCCCTGTGCCCATCAATTGCAGCCACTGTACCATCAAACGCAGCCACTGTATCATCAAACACAGACACTTTACCATCAAACGCAGCCACTGTGTCCATCAAACGCAGCCCCTGTGCCCATCAAACGCAGCCACTATTTTATCAAACACAGCCACTATTTTATCAAACGCAGCCAGTGTGCCATCAAACGCCGGCATCGGGCAGACAAAGATCGCAGACACTGGCATCGAGCAGAAAAGCATAGCCGACAACAGCAGCGGAGACACAGGCATCGGGCAGACGTCATCAAGGCCATCGAAGCCACTGTACCATCAAACGCAGCCACTGTGCCTATCAAACGCAGCCCCTGTGCCCATCAAACGCAGCAACTGTACCATCAAACACAGCCACTGTGCCATCAAACGCAGCCACTGTACCATCAAACGCAGCCACTGTGCCATCAAACGCAGCCACTGTACCATCAAACGCAGCCCCTGTGCCCATCAAACGCAGCCACCGTACCATCAAACGCAGCCACTGTACCATCAAACGCAGCCACTGTGCCCATCAAACGCAGCCCCTGTGCCCATCAAACGCAGCCACTGTGCCCATCAAACGCAGCCCCTGTGCCCATCAAACGCAGCCACTGTGCCCATCAAACGCAGCCACTGTACCATCAAACGCAGCCACTGTACCATCAAATGCAGCCACTGTACCATCAAACGCAGCCACTGTGCCCATCAAACGCAGCCCCTGTGCCCATCAAACGCAGCCACTGTACCATCAAACGCAGCCACTGTACCATCAAACGCAGCCACTGTGCCATCAAACGCAGCCACTGTACCATCAAACGCAGCCCCTGTGCCCATCAATTGCAGCCACTGTACCATCAAACGCAGCCACTGTATCATCAAACGCAGCCACTGTGCCATCAAACGCAGCCACTGTGCCATCAAACGCAGCCACTGTACCATCAAACACAGACACTTTACCATCAAACGCAGCCACTGTGCCCATCAAACGCAGTCACTGTACCATCAAACACAGACACTTTACCATCAAACGCAGCCACTGTGCCCATCAAACGCAGCCACTGTGCCCATCAAACACAGACACTTTACCATCAAACGCAGCCACTGTGCCCATCAAACGCAGCCACTGTACCATCAAACGCAGCCACTGTACCATCAAACGCAGCCCCTGTGCCCATCAAACGCAGCCACCGTACCATCAAACGCAGCCACTGTACCATCAAACGCAGCCACTGTGCCCATCAAACGCAGCCCCTGTGCCCATCAAACGCAGCCACTGTGCCCATCAAACGCAGCCCCTGTGCCCATCAAACGCAGCCACTGTGCCCATCAAACGCAGCCACTGTACCATCAAACGCAGCCCCTGTGCCCATCAAACGCAGCCACTGTACCATCAAACGCAGCCACTGTACCATCAAATGCAGCCACTGTACCATCAAACGCAGCCACTGTGCCCATCAAACGCAGCCCCTGTGCCCATCAAACGCAGCCACTGTACCATCAAACGCAGCCACTGTACCATCAAACACAGCCACTGTGCCATCAAACGCAGCCACTGTACCATCAAACGCAGCCCCTGTGCCCATCAATTGCAGCCACTGTACCATCAAACGCAGCCACTGTATCATCAAACACAGACACTTTACCATCAAACGCAGCCACTGTGTCCATCAAACGCAGCCACTGTACCATCAAACACAGACACTTTACCATCAAACGCAGCCACTGTGCCCATCAAACGCAGCCACTGTACCATCAAACACAGACACTTTACCATCAAACGCAGCCACTGTGCCCATCAAACGCAGCCACTGTGCCCATCAAACGCAGCCACTTTACCATCAAACGCAGCCACTGTGCCCATCAAACGCAGCCACTGTACCATCAAACGCAGCCACTGTGCCCATCAAACGCAGCCACTGTGCCCATCAAACGCAGCCACTGTGCCATCAAACGCAGCCACTGTGCCATCAAACGCAGCCACTGTGCCATCAAACGCAGCCACTGTACCATCAAACGCAGCCACTGTACCATCAAACGCAGCCCCTGTACCATCAAACGCAGCCACTGTGCCATCAAACGCAGCCACTGTACCATCAAACGCAGCCACTGTACCATCAAACGCAGCCACTGTGCCTATCAAACGCAGCCCCTGTGCCCATAAAACGAAGCCACTGTACGATCAAACGCAGCCACTGTACCAGCAAACACAGCCACTGTGCCATCAAACACAGCCACTGTACCATCAAACGTAGCCCCTGTGCCCATCAAACGCAGCCACTGTACCATCAAACGCAGCCACTGTACCATCAAACGCAGCCACTGTGCCATCAAATGCAGCCACTGTGCCATCAAACGCAGCCCCTGTGCCCATCAAACGCAGCCACTATTTTATCAAATACAGCCACTATTTTATCAAACGCAGCCAGTGTGCCATCAAACGCCGGCATCGGGCAGACAAAGATCGCAGACACTGGCATCGAGCAGAAAAGCATAGCCGACAACAGCAGCGGAGACACAGGCATCGGGCAGACAACATCACGGGCATCGCAGACACCGGCATCGAGCAGAAAAGCATAGCCAACAACAGCAGTGGAGACACAGGCATCGGGCAGACGACATCACGGCCATCGAAGAGCCGGCATCGAGCAGAAAAGCATAGCCGACAACAGCAGTGGAGACACAGGCATCGGGCAGACGACATCACGGCCATCGAAGAGCCCGGCATCGAGCAGAAAAGCATAGCCGAAAACAGCAGCGGAGACACAATCATCGGGCAGACGACATCAAGGCCATCGAAGAGCCCGGTATCGAGCAGAAAAGCGTAGCCGACAACAGCAGCGGAGACACCGGCATCGAGCAGAAAAGCATAGCCGACAACAGCAGCAGAGACACAGGCATCAGGCATACGACATCACGGCCATCGCAGACACCGCATCGAGCAGAAAAGCATAGCCGACAACAGCAGCGGAGACACAGGCATCGGGCAGACAACATCACAGCCATAGCAAACGCCGGCATCGGGCAGACAAAGATCGCAGACACTGGCATCGAGCAGAAAAGCATAGCCGTCAACAGCAGCGGAGACACAGGCATCGGGCAGACAACATCATGGGCATCGCAGACACCGGCATCGAGCAGAAAAGCATGGCCGACAACAGCAGCGGAGACACAGGCAGACGACATCATGGCCATCGAAGAGCCCGGCATCGAGCAGAAAAGCATAGCCGACAACAGCAGTGGAGACACAGGCATCGGGCAGACGACATCACGGCCATCGAAGAGCCCGGCATCGAGCAGAAAAGCATAGCCGAAAACAGCAGCGGAGACACAATCATCGGGCAGATGACATCAAGGCCATCGAAGAGCCCGGTATCGAGCAGAAAAGTGTAGCCGACAACAGCAGCGGAGACACCGGCATCGAGCAGAAAAGCATAGCCGACAACAGCAGCAGAGACACAGGCATCAGGCATACGACATCACGGCCATCGCAGACACCGCATCGAGCAGAAAAGCATAGCCGACAACAGCAGCGGAGACACAGGCATCGGGCAGACAACATCACAGCCATAGCAAACGCCGGCATCGGGCAGACAAAGATCGCAGACACTGGCATCGAGCAGAAAAGCATAGCCGTCAACAGCAGCGGAGACACAGGCATCGGGCAGACAACATCATGGGCATCGCAGACACCGGCATCGAGCAGAAAAGCATGGCCGACAACAGCAGCGGCGACACAGGCAGACGACATCATGGCCATCGAAGAGCCCGGCATCGAGCAGAAAAGCATAGCCGACAACAGCAGCGGAGACACCGGCATCGAGCAGAAAAGCATAGCCGACAACAGCAGCGGAGACACCGGCATCGAGCAGAAAAGCATAGCCGACAACAGCAGCGGAGATACAGGCATCGGGCAGACGACATCACGGCCATCGAAGAGCCCGGCATCGAGCAGAAAAGCATAGCCGACAACAGCAGCGGAGACACCGGCATTGGGCAGACGACATCACGGCCATCGAAGAGCCGGGTGTCGTGCAGACAAACATCATGGGCATCGCAAATGCCGGCATCGAGCAGAAAAGCATAGCCGACAACAGCAGTGGAGACACAGGCATTGGGCAGACGACATCATGGCCATCGAAGAGCCCAGCATCGAGCAGAAAAGCATAGCCGACAACAGCAGCAGAGACACCGGCATCGAGCAGAAAAGCATAGCCGACAACAGCAGCGGAGACACCGGCATTGAGCAGAAAAGCATAGCCGACAACAGCAGCGGAGACACAGGCATCAGGCAGACGACATCACGGCCATCGAAGAGCCCGGCATCGAGCAGAAAAGCATAGCCGACAACAGCAGCGGAGACAGAGGCATCGGGCAGACGACATCACGGCCATCAAAGAGCCCGGCATCGAGCAGAAAAGCATAGCCGACAACAGCAGCGGAGACACCGGCATCGAGCAGAAAAGCATTGCCGACAACAGCAGCGGAGACACAGGCATCGGGCAGACAACATCACGGGCATCGCAGACACCGGCATCGGGCAGACAAAGATCGCAGACACTGGCATCGAGCAGAAAAGCATAGCCGACAACAGCAGCGGAGACACAGGCATCGGGCAGACAACATCATGGGCATCGCAGACACCGGTATCGAGCAGAAAAGCATGGCCGACAACAGCAGCGGAGACACAGGCAGACGACATCATGGCCATCGAAGAGCCCGGCATCGAGCAGAAAAGCATAGCCGACAACAGCAGCGGAGACACCGGCATCGAGCAGAAAAGCATAGCCGACAACAGCAGCGGAGACACCGGCATTGAGCAGAAAAGCATAGCCGACAACAGCAGCGGAGACAAAGGCATCGGGTAGACAACATCACGGCCATCGAAGAGCCCGGAATCGAGCAGAAAAGCATAGCCGACAACAGCAGCGGAGATACAGGCATCGGGCAGACGACATCATGGCCATCGAAGAGCCCGGCATCGAGCAGAAAAGCATAGCCGACAACAGCAGTGGAGACACAGGCATTGGGCAGACGACATCATGGCCATCGAAGAGCCCAGCATCGAGCAGAAAAGCATAGCCGACAACAGCAGCGGAGACACCGGCATCGAGCAGAAAAGCATAGCCGACAACAGCAGCGGAGACACCGGCATCGAGCAGAAAAGCATAGCCGACAACAGCAGCGGAGACACAGGCATCAGGCAGACGACATCACGGCCATCGAAGAGCCCGGCATCGAGCAGAAAAGCATAGCCGACAACAGCAGCGGCGACAGAGGCATCGGGCAGACGACATCACGGCCATCAAAGAGCCTGGCATCGAGCAGAAAAGCATAGCCGACAACAGCAGCGGAGACACCGGCATCGAGCAGAAAAGCATAGCCGACAACAGCAGTGGAGACACAGGCATCGGGCAGACGACATCACGGCCATCGAAGAGCCCGGCATCGAGCAGAAAAGCATAGCCGACAACATCAGCGGAAACACAGGCATCGGGCAGACGACATCATGACCATCGAAGAGCCGGCGTCGTGTAGACAAACATCACGGACATCGCAAACGCCGGCATCGAGCAGAAAAGCATAGCCGACAACAGCAGCGGAGACACAGGCATCGGGCAGACGACATCACGGCCATCGCAAATGCCGGCATCGGGCAGACAAACATCGCAGACACTGGCATCGAGCAGAAAAGCATAGCCGACAACAGCAGCGGAGACACAGGCATCGGGCAGACAATATCATGGGCATTGCAACTGCCGGCATCGGGCAGACAAACATCGCAGACACCGGCATCGAGCAGAAAAGCATAGCCGAAAACAGTAGCGGGCACAGGCATCGGGCAGACAACATCATGGCCATCGAAGAGACCGGGATCGTGCAGACAAACATCACGGGCATTGCAAACGCCAGGATCGGGCAGAGACAAACATCGCAGACACCGGCATCGAGCAGAAAAGCATAGCCGACAACAGCAGCGGAGACACAGGCATCGGGCAGACAACATCACGAGCATCTGGGGGCGGTAACCTGTTGACTTATCTGTTACCACCCCCTGGCCATTTGTATAAAAAGGACCTTAGTAACATTGATGTGCTCAGATTGGGTATCATTTGGCTTGAGTTAAAGAGCTCCAACTATGTTATACCGAGATATGAACAAACTTCGACTTTCTTTGGTCGTCGCCGTTGCATGTTCGTCTCTGCTGATCACTCCGTGTTGGAGCAGTTATGGCTGCCCAATGACGCCAGAGGGCAGCAGAGAGTTACACGTGTTATATAATCGCATGACATCTTACAGGATCTGTCCGCCAAGCTCGCACTATCACCTCCCACAGTTTCCTGACATGGAGTATCTGAACGACTCGGAGTTGGCCATTGCTGCATTGGAAATCACCAGCCAAGTCAGCAAATTTATCCAACTCTACCATAGACAGCTCCACTATAAAAAGGAGCCGCAGAAGAAGATGATGGGTCTTCTGCATGACCGACATCAGTCTCTATCAACCTGCGTACAAGGAGACACGTACATGGACCATCCCGTGATACAGCAAACTGCAGATTACTTCAACCAGCTGGGGAACCTGGTGAAGACAAGGAACTACAGATGTGCCATTCAAGATGAAATCTCCACTTGTCTTCTAATGTTGAGTCATCTCAACTCTCACATGAGAGCCGCTAAAATCCGACTACAGCGCTTCTGCTATCTGCGCTCGCTGCTAATCAGTTCCGTACGCCGGGAATGCAAAAAAGAACATCAGCCGTCCTGCTGTAGAATACTCTGGATACTTTCATATCAAAACGGAACGCCACAAAAAAATTACGCCCAGAAAAAGCAAAAACTAGAGATATGCATTTGAATCTTTATTCAAGAAATGAGGCTCTACTAACCCAACACTGGTGCATCCAAAGCCAGCTTGATAGAACCCAGACGCACTACCTGCTATAGAAAAGCTCTGCATGTAAATGGTATTTTTAAACGAAATAAAGACATCTTAAAATAATAATTATTGTACATTTAGTTTTCTTTTTACATTAGTGCTCCAGAAAAGAAAAAGTTATTTTAAAGAAAAAAAGTTTATACTGCAATCTTTGTATTTCTTTTCCTTCTTTCTGGGCTGGGTGTCTCTCGCCCATCTTCTGAATCTTCAAACTCTTTGACCTGGATTCACAAAGCACTTACGCCGACGTATCTCGAAATACGCCGTGTAAGTGCAAATATGCGCCGTCGTATCTGTGCGCCGGACTCTGAAACCAAGATACGCCTGACAATAGACTTCATCGGACCAAAGTAGCTTGCCTACGCCGGCGTATTGTGGGCGCATATTTACGCTGGACGTAAGTGTCGCTCCCATTGATTTCCTATTCAAATATGTAAATAAGGGAGATACGTCGATTCACGAACGTACTTGCGCCCGGCGCATAATATACACAGTTTGCGTAAGTCGTACGTCCGGCATAAAGTTATTCCCCATATATGAGGAGCAACCCATGCAAAGGTATGGACCAGGGAACACAGCCGTTGTATCTTATGTCGTTTACGTTGTATGTGAATATGACTAGGCGTAGGTTATGTTAACGTCGTAGGCAGTGATCCGTCGTATCTTAGGGAGTAGTTTCGACGTGATTCTGAGCATGCGCACTGGGATGCATCCACGGGACGGCGGATGCGCTGTTCGTTATTCGTATCTTTATGGCGCTCGGCCTATCATGGGGTCACGCCTCATTTTCATGGCTCACGTCCACTTCTACTACCGAGGACTTATGCCTAAGAAACCCAGCACAGATTTGGTGGCAAGTGCTTTGTGAATTCGGTGCTTACCTCTGCGCTGCGTCGGCGTAGCGTAAAGAAGATACGCTACGGCGGGATAAATATGCGCCGATGTATGTGAATCCGGGCCTTTGCATCTCGAACATCTTCACACCCTTCCTTCCCATGGGCTTGAGCTCTGGGTCTCTCGACCTCCTTTACACACTCTTTCTCCTCATCTCTCAGCTCTGGGTCTGTCGGCCGGCTTCACACTTCCAAGCATTTG
This sequence comes from Rana temporaria, assembly GCF_905171775.1. Classification (NCBI taxonomy): domain Eukaryota; kingdom Metazoa; phylum Chordata; class Amphibia; order Anura; family Ranidae; genus Rana; species Rana temporaria. The sequence goes on along the minus strand of NC_053490.1, from coordinate 8,684,089 downwards.
GATCCCAGTTGAGGTGCGGTCTCATGGATCATGTGTATAAAGCGGGTGCTGTTTGGCTGGAGGAGAAGAGCTGCTATTACATTACATATAGGGAACTCAGCAGCCTCCAGCCTCTGTAGAGCAGTGGTTGTTGGTATCGGGGTGTAAAGTTGTAAGTTAAAATCTTGGAAATCCTGCTGGTAGTACAAAAACTTTAAAGCTTCAGAGGTACGGATCCCTTCTACTCAAAGATAAGCACTGAACAAAATTTGATTGTTAAAATATTAATCTTTTGAATGTGTAAAAGTCAACGATGACGCAGTGAATTATGGGCCGTGACACGCCGCTCGAATTTGGCGCGAACGGCCCGTAACGTTCGTATTTCAACGAACGGTCGAACATACGATGTTTGAGTCGACGTGAGTTCGACTCGAACACAAAGCTCATCCCTTGTAGATGGCAATTCGAAAGAAAATAAAGACATTTATAAAAAGAACAAATTGTACTTTTTTCTTTTTACACCGGTGCTGCAGAAAATGAATGAATTTGAATGTAAACATTTTTTTTCATACAAATAAGAAGGCCAGTATGGTGGCCTGAGTTTATGGGAGGAGCCCGGAGGGTATTTAAGCAGCCCACTCACACATGCTCTTTGTCGGTTCAGTGTGCAGTACTACACGTCACTGGGCCGACTCTTCCCAGCTCACCTCATGTCCGTGAGTCTGCGCGTTCAATCGCATTCGACACCCTCCCGCCCTTCCCTTTTTCAGGGCACTTCTCAGCATGTCCTTCTTCAATTAACTACCCATTACTTACCTTGGGTATGCCCCCTTTCTTGGCATACTGACCAGACCACCAAGGCACACTTCAGGTCTATTTATGTTGTAAGTCTTGTCGCGTGTTTATGTGATCCACATCTCTCTCGGTCAGAGGGTAACGACCATAAATGTTATCTATACAATATGGAGGCCAGGACACATCTCAGGAGAAAAGACCCGAGTTCCCCTTTACCTTCATTGGAGGAACCTTGTTGTGAATGAAGTGCGGGTTTAATCATTTTACTCCGAGCAGATTTGGCCCGTCGCCCTCCATCCTCCATAGTGCAATGGTTAGAGCTGCAAGCTACGGTGTGTGTAGTTGCAAGTTCAAATCTCAGTAATGCCGCTGATAGTACAAAACATAACAGAAAACTTTGTCGGCATGGGTTTCTTCTTCTTGTCGGTGAGCACCAAACAAAAATGGAACATTAACATGGATGTGCTCGGGCTGGGTATCCCTTGGACGGAGGTGAAGAGCTGTGATTACATTACGCCAAGATATGAACAAACTCCGCCCCTCTTGGATCGTCATCCTAGCATGCTCAATATTGCTGATCAGTCCGTGTGTGAGTCGCAATGACTGCACAATTACAACAGAGGGCAGCAGAGTGCTCAACCTGATATACAATAGAATGAGACCTGACAGTGTCTGTCTGCCCAGCCAGGACTATCACCTACCACAGTTTCCTGACATCAAGCGACTCAAAGACTCTGAGTTGGCCATTGCTGTATTAGAAATCGCCAAACATTTCCACTCCACCACCAACAGCTCCGCTATAAAGAGGAGAAGTGGAGGAAGATGATGGGACTTCTGTATGACCGATGTCAGTCTCTCTCAGGTTGTGTACAAAAACACAACAAGCATCCCGTAATACAACAAATTGACGATTACTTGAAAGAGCTGGGGAACCTGACGGAGAAAGCGGAGGATAGATGTTTCATTGAAATTGAAATATTTCTTATTGTGATGAATCATCTCAACTCTTACATGAGAGCCATTAAAACCCAACCGCATCGCTTCCATCTTCAGTGCCTGCGGCTAATCAGCTCCGTATGCCGGGAGCACCAAAAGAACATCAGCCGCCCTGCTGCAGAATATGGAAAAAGTTTGAGAAAACTGCGCTAAAAAATGCTAAAAAGAAAAGAACAACTATAAAGCTGAGTTGCAGTTTATTCAGTTGGGAGCTGAGTGAGTGAGTGAGTAACTTGTACAGGGCAACAAATGCGAACTTAATCGCCTCAAGGCGCTTAGCATCCAGTGTCATACAGGTCCTTCAGAAGAGGTGGGTCTTTCGTTTTTTCCTAAAAGCCCGATGGTTTTCTTCTAAGCGGATGGTAGAGGGTAGAGCATTCTAGAGCCGTGGTCCTTGGACTGCAAATCTACGTTCTCCCTTAGATTTGTAGCGGGATTTTGGGATTTGGAGAAGGTTTTGGTTGGTTGACCGAAACACGCGCTTGGTGACGTAGGGTTTTATTTTCTCGCTTAAGTATTGAGGAGCGTTACCCTGTGTACATTTGTGTGTGAGGCAGAGTGTCTTGAATGTCACCCAGTCCTGTACGGGCTGCCAGTGGAGGGACCTCAAGACCGGGGAGATTGGTTCCCACGGCTTTTTACCTGTTACCAGTCTGGCTGCCGTGTTCTGGACGACTTGTAGACGTGAAATGTGGTATTTCGGCAGTCCTAAGTAGAGGGAGTTTGCGTAGTCGTGTCGTGAGTTGATGATAGTTCTAACCACTACTGCTGTGTCCTCTTCCGGGATGAAGGGGATGAGTCTACGTGGCATGCGGAGCAGATGATGAGAACCGATGACGACTCATCCTATTTGTGCATCCATCGTCATGTCTGAGTCAAAGATGACTCCGAGACTTTTGACTTTGTTGCTTGGCGCGATGGTTTGTCCGGGAGCTGCGATTAACATGTAAACAACTGGTACAGAAGAACACAAAAAAAGAAAATAAATCGCGCTACCCCCTAACTATGTGGTGAAAATATTAATTAAGGGAATTCAATCGGCAAAATTATAAATGCCAAAAACAGGCTAGTAATAAACTAATATGTGGCTGATGGCATATAGTAATATTAAAAAACAAATATGTCCAATGTTATAAAAGCATCAGTTGCTGTGTTTGCAAGCAGTCTCATGCCAGTTAAAAAAAATAAAAATTAAAATATATTGGTGACCAATAAATAAATGAAAAATAGAACATCAACATCAACATTTTTAATAAATATTTTTATACGTTTAATGCGCTATGTGGAGGTATCATTATCTCTTGCATGTCGGGTGCATATGCTGATGACCTATGACCATTACTGGATGAGATTCATTGCTTAAAGATTGGATTTGTCTGAGCTGCGTGGTTGGAGAGAGAACTTTGATTACAAGCTTTCAGTGATCCCCTGTCATAAGGGATCATGGCAAGTTGGTAAGGAGCAATTTATACTGTTTGGTGGAGGATTCATCACATTTTTGGACACGTTAATTTATCAGCCTTTGGATTTCTGCACAGAGCACTGGTGTTCAGCATTTATAGTTTAACTTTTCAAGCACCTATGGACTATATATTTGTTTTTTCTATTTTTCATTTATTTACTGGTCACCAATATATTTTAATTACATTTTTTTTAACTGGCATGAGACTGCTTGCAAACACAGCAACTGATGCTTTTATAACATTGGACATATTCGTTTTTTTAATATTACTATATGCCATCAGTCACATATTAGTTTATTACTAGCCTTTTTTTGGCATTTATAATTTTGGCAATTGAATTCCTTTAATTAATACTTTTATCATATGGTTAGGGGGTAACGCGATTTATTTTCTTTTTATGTGTCCTGCTGCAGAACCCTCCGGATTCTTTTACTTTACGGCCAGCAAGAATAATTTCCCACCGAAAGAAGAGAGAGAGAAAGAGGGAGAGATCCATCCATCCAAATCTCTATTCAAGACATGAGAATCCATCATCCCAACACCGGACAAGCAAGATTGAAAGAGCCCAGACACGCCCCCTGCTAAAGAATCTATCATCCCAACATCAGTGTGTCACATCGCGAAAAACTCTGCATGCAATTGGCAATGTTGAATCAAATAAAAAAATGTAAAGATAAAACAAATTGTACTGTTTTTCTTTTTGCACCAGTGCTAAAGAAAAGTAATGGATGTCCTGACCACTGTACTGTATACACTATAGAGGGCTGATCGCTGCACTGTATACACTATATAGAGTCCTGAGTGCTGCACTGTATATAGTGCTGTGAAAATGTATTTGACCCCTTCCTGATTTCTTATTTTTTTGAATATTTGTCACACTTAAATGACTCAGATTATCAAATAAAATTCATATTACACAAAGATAACCCAAGTTTATACAAAATGCAGTTTTTAAATGATAAATTCATTTATTAAGGGAAAACAGCTTCCCCCTAAACCTAATAACTGGCTGTGCCACCCTTGGCGGCAACAACTGCAATTAAGCATTTGCGATAACTGGCAATATGTCAGGGCTGGGCTCAGCCCTTCCTTCTCTGAGCTGGCCACTCAACTGTCGGCTAATTGCCAGCTCCTATCTCTCCTCAGTGACTCACATGTTGGTGATATCCTGCTCGTCAGTCTTGCCTATGTAAGCCGTCCAGCTCACTTGATCTCTGCCTTCGGCCTGGACAACATCAGAGAGACTATCTCCTGCATTCCTGTTGAAGATTTGCTTGGCTGATGTTCCTTCTGGCTCCAGATCCTGCTTGATGTTCTACTACGTTTGTCTCTGGATTTCTGACATTTTGCTTGGCTGACTATCCGATCCGGTTCCTGAACTCTGGCTATGTTTTGACCACACTTACTCTGTTTATCTTGACTGCTGAGAAGCTTAGGCTTAACTTAAATACCACTTAAAGGAGTTCTCCAAGCTAAAACTTTTAACCCCGCTGTGCCCGGGCTGTAAAACTATACACAATAAACTTTCACTTACCTGCCTACGATCCCCCGTTGTTCCGATATCGCCGTCCCGTTCTCCGGTCCCGGTCTGTTCCACTTCCTGCGGGTCGGTGACTCACAGTGCGCTCAGCCTATCAGCGGCCGCGACGGGACATTGCTGTGGCCGCTGATAGGCTGAGCGCACTGTGAGTCACCGACCCGCAGGAAGTGGAACAGACCGGGACCGGAGAACGGGACGGCGATATCGGAACAACGGGTAGGCAGGTAAGTGAAAGTTTATTTTGTATAGTTTTACAGCCCGGGCACAGCGGGGGTTAAAAGTTTTAGCTTGGAGAACTCCTTTAATTAAAACCATAATAAACCTTGCCCCCCAATAATTATACATAGACCATTTAAAGTTGGAAGTGGGCAAGGCCACAGCTTTATTAAAACATATTGGTATAACAAAATTCCAATACAAAAAACCATGCCAGTCACGGTTACACCGTGAGCATCTAAACAAACTGTCTAGTCTAAGAGGCCTGTCTCCACTATCAGTGCGAGACAGGCATTAAACTGACCCAGTAATACAACTTAAGGGCTTAGCCATAATGTAATGCCAATTGCTGGCCATGTAAAACCGCCATAGAAGCTGTGACGAACAAATACATGGGAGGGTGGGTGGGCAAATCTTGTGACGTCAAATGCCTCGTAAGTAGTGGGACGTGCCCTTGCTTAGCCTTTTCTAGAGTTCTGGCTCCACCTCCTCACCTCGTACCGTTGTAACCAATCCCAGCGGAGCCGCTCCCGACTCCCTGCTTATGTTGACGCCCCTCATGGTTGCCAAGCTTCCAGCAGTCAAGGCTCCCTTTCCTTAATGCAGGGCGGGTCAAGGGGCCTTCATTTTACTATTATTATTAAACAAGTGTGATATAACTGTACTTCTGTCTCAGTCTGATTCATGGTTTCTGACACAATGAGTCTTTCACATCACTGTGGAGGAAATTTGAACCACTCTTCCTAGAATAATTGTTTTAATTCAGCCACATTGGACGGTTTTCAAGCATTAATGGCCTGTTTAAGGTAATACCATGATGTATCATGGCTGCTGAGCCCAGACACCGTGGTCAGTTTACGTGCCTCCCTGATCTGCAGCTTGCTCTCCCATGTCTGTGTCCTTCTCCCTCCTGCCCTCCCGGCCTGTCAGCTCGTACCTGGGACCACCCCCCTTTCTTGCTGGTATCATAAGATATTTTTTGTTGCTACCATCCTCTCTGCAATATTAAATGATGTGCTGCACTGTATGTGTTTTCTATCAAATCCGCTGCTAAATACCTTATTCCATAGTGGCGGTCACGTAACCGGCCGTCTCTCTCCTCTTCTCTTCTCCGCCTAACAACTGATGTCAGGGGGCGTTTCTCAGCTCCACCCACTTTCCTGTCAGCTCAAGAGAGGAGAGAGACAGACAGACATTTGAGCGCCGACTGGCGCTAAAAAATAAGGTATTTAACGGTGGATTCTTTAGAAAACACACTCAGTGCAGCACACTAATGAATATTATGGAGAGGATGGTAGCAACAAAAACCAAGTGGGTTAACAACCACTTTAAAGCAGATGTAAAGTCAGCTTTGTGATTTTTAACTACAGGTAAGCTGATAATAAGCCTTACCTGTAGGTAAAATAAAAAATCTCCTAAACGTGCACTGTTTAGGAGATATTCACCCTGGATGCAGTCGGCTATGTCAACGGAGCATGCACACTTAAGGTCAGGCATTCCATGCTGGACCTTCAGAGCTTCATGCTGGCGCCGAGGACTCCCGCACTTATGCGCAGGAGTGACGTCACCGTGGGTTCTGCCCTAATACAGAAAAAAACAGAAACATTTCCCTTTCTCTAATGTGACCAGTGATCAACTAGAGAAAAATATTCAGTTACTACAGATGGAAAGCTCCAATCTAAAGTTCATCATCACACTAAAATTATATTACTGGTATAAAATATAATGAAGATTTTTACAAATAAACTAAATAGAAACAACTAATTCATGAAAGTAAAAAAAAGAGCACTGTCCTCCCCCGTAGCACAATGGTTAGTGCTGTAAGCTACAGTCTGTGAAGTCACGAGTTCGAATCTCAGGAATGCCTTTTATAATACAAAGCTATGGATCCCTTCATGAGCGCTAAACAGAAATGGAACATTAACAGGGAGGAACCTCAGGTCTGAGGAGGAGTTGTGTCGGAGACAAAGGCATAAAATACACAGATATTGGAGCAGACAAAAATAGAAGACACGGCCATTGGAGACGGCAGCATTGGGCAGACGGGCATAGGAGACACAGACATCGAGCAGACACTCGAGCATACAAGAAAAAGGTATCCGGCAGACAGACATCGCAGACCCCAGCATCGAGCAGAAAAGCATAGCCGTCAACAGCAGCGGAGACACAGGCATCGGGCAGACGACATCACGGGCATCGAAGAGCCCGGCATCGAGCAGAAAAGCATAGCCGACAACAGCAGCGGAGACACAGGCATCGGGCAGACAACATCACGGGCATCGCAGAAACCGGCATCGAGCAGAAAAGCATAGCAGCAGCGGAGACACAGGCATCGGGCAGACGACATCATGGCCATCGAAGAGCCCGGCGTCGTGCAGACAAACATCACGGGCATCGCAAACGCAGGCATCGAGCAGAAAAGCATAGCCGACAACAGCAGCGGAGACACAGGCATTGGGCAGACGACATCACGGCAGCGGAGACACAGGCATCGGGCAGACAACATCACGGGCATCGCAGACACCGGCATCAAGCAGAAAAGCATAGCCGACAACAGCAGCGGAGACACAGGGATCGGGCAGACGACATCACGGCCATCGAAGAGCCCGGCGTCGTGCAGACAAACATCACGGGCATCGCAAACGCAGGCATCGAGCAGAAAAGCATAGCCGACAACAGCAGCGGAGACACAGGCATCGGGCAGACGACATCACGGCCATTTAAGAGCCCGGCATCGAGCAGAAAAGCATAGCCGACAACAGCAGCGAAGACACAGGCATTGGGCAGACGACATCACGGCCATCGAAGAGCCCGGCATTGAGCAGAAAAGCATAGCTGACAACAGCAGCGGAGACACAGGCATCGGGCAGACGACATCACGGCAGCGGAGACACAGGCATTGGGTAGACGACATCACGGCCATCGAAGAGCCCGGCGTCGTGCAGACAAACATCACGGGCATCGCAAACGCAGGCATCGAGGAGAAAAGCATAGCCGACAACAGCAGCGGAGACACAGGCATCGGGCAGACGACATCACGGCCATCGCAGACACCGGCATTGAGCAGAAAAGCATAGCTGACAACAGCAGCGGAGACACAGGCATCGGGCAGACGACATCACGGCCATCGAAGAGCCGGGCGTCGTGCAGACAAACATCACAGGCATCGCAAACGCAGGCATCGAGCAGAAAAGCATAGCCGACAAGAGCAGCGGAGACACCGGCATCGCGCAGAAAAGCATAGCCGACAATAGCAGCGGAGACACAGGCATCGGGCAGACGACATCACGGCCATCGCAGACACCGGCATTGAGCAGAAAAGCATAGCCGACAACAGCAGCGGAGACACAGGCATCGGGCAGACGACAGCATGGCCATCGAAGAGCCCGGCGTCGTGCAGACAAACATCATGGGCATCGCAAACGCAGGCATCGAGCAGAAAAGCATAGCCGACAACAGCAGTGGAGACACAGGCATCGGGCAGACGACATCACGGCCATCGAAGAGCTCGGCATCGAGCAGAAAAGCATAGCCGACAACAGCAGCGGAGACACAGGCATCAGGCAGACGACATCACGGCAGCGCAGACACAGGCATCGGGCAGACAACATCACGGGCATTGCAGACACCGGCATCGAGCAGAAAAGCATAGCCGACAACAGCAGTGGAGACACAGGCATCGGGCAGACGACATCACTTCCATCGAAGAGCCCGGCGTCGTGCAGACAAACATCACTGGCATCGCAAACGCAGGTATCGAGCAGAAAAGTATAGCCGACAACAGCAGCGGAGACACAGGCATCGGGCAGACGACATCACGGCCATCGAAGAGCCCGGCATCGAGCAGAAAAGCATAGCCGACAACAGCAGCGAAGACACAGGCATCGGGCAGACGACATCACGGCCATCGAAGAGCCCGGCATCGAGCAGAAAAGCATAGCCGACAACAGCAGCGGAGACACCGGCATCGAGCAGAAAAGCATAGCCGACAACGGCAGCGGAGACACAGGCATCGGGCAGACAAAATCATGGGCATCGCAGACACCGGCATCGAGCAGAAAAGCATAGCCGACAACAGCAGCGGAGACACAGGCATCAGACAGACGACATCACGGCCATCGAAGAGCCCGGCGTCGTGCAGACAAACATCACGGGCATCACAAACGCAGGCATCGAGCAAAAAAGCATAGCCGACAACAGCAGCGGAGACACAGGCATCGGGCAGACGACATCACTCCCATCGCAAATGCCAGCATCGGGCAGACAAACATTGCAGACACCGGCATCGAGCAGAAAAGCAAAGCCGAAAACAGCAGCGGAGACACAGGCATCGGGCAGACAACATCACGGGCATCGCAGACACCGGCATCGAGCAGAAAAGCATAGCCGACAACAGCAGCGGAGACACAGGCATCAGGCAGACGACATCACGGCCATCGAAGAGCCCGGCATCGTGCAGACAAACATCATGGGCATCGCAAATGCCGGTATCGAGCAGAAAAGCATAGCCGACAACAGCAGCTGAGACACAGGCATCGGGCAGACAACATCATGGCCATCAAAGAGCCCGGCATCGAGCAGAAAAGCATAGCCGACAACAGCAGCGGAGACACCGGCATCGAGCAGAAAAGCATAGCCGACAACAGCAGCGAAGACACAGGCATCGGGCAGACAACATCACGGGCATCGCAGACACCGGCATCGAGCAGAAAAGCATAGCCGACAACAGCAGCGGAGACAGAGGCATCGGGCAGACGACATCACGGCCATCGAAGAGCCCAGCATCGAGCAGAAAAGCATAGCCGACAACATCAGCGGAAACACAGGCATCGGGCAGACGACATCATGACCATCGAAGAGCCGGCGTCGTGTAGACAAACATCACGGGCATCGCAAACGCCGGCATCGAGCAGCGGAGACACAGGCATCGGGCAGACGACTTCACGGCCATCGCAAACGCCGGCATCGGGCACACACACATCGCAGACACTGGCATCGAGCAGAAAAGCATAGCCGAAAACAGCAGCGGAGACACATGCATCGGGCAGACAACATCATGGGCATCGGAAACGCCGGCATCGGGCAGACAAACATCGCAGACACCGGCATCGAGCAGAAAAGCATAGCCGAAAACAGTAGCGGGCACAGGCATCGGGCAGACAACATCATGGCCATCGAAGAGACCGGGATCGTGCAGACAAACATCACGGGCATTGCAAACGCCAGGATCGGGCAGACAAACATCGCAGACACCGGCATCGAGCAGAAAAGCATAGCCGACAACAGCAGCGGAGACACAGGCATCGGGCAGACAACATCACGGGCATCTGGGGGCGGTAACCTGTTGACTTATCTGTTACCACCCCCTGGCCATTTGTATAAAAAGGACCTTAGTAACATTGATGTGCTCAGATTGGGTATCATTCGGCTTGAGTTAAAGAGCTCCAACTATGTTATACCGAGATATGAACAAACTTCGACTTTCTTTGGTCGTCGCCTTTGCATGTTCGTCGCTGCTGATCACTCCGTGTTGGAGCAGTTATGTCTGCACAATGATGCTAAAGTACAGCAGAAAGTTACACCTGTTATATAATCGCATGACATCTTACAGGATCTGTCCGCCAAGCTCGCACTATCACCTGCCACAGTTTCCTGACATGGAGTATCTGAACGACTCGGAGTTGGCCATTGCTGCATTGGAAATCACCAGCCAAGTCAGCAAATTTATCCAACTCTACCATAGACAGCTCCACTATGAAAAGGAGCCGCGAAAGAAGATGATGGGTCTTCTGCATGACCGATATCAGTCTCTATCAACCTGCATACAAGGAGACACGTACATGGACCATCCCGTGATACAGCAAACTGCAGATTACTTCAACCAGCTGGGGAACCTGGTGAAGACAAGGAACTACAGATGTGTCATTCAAGATGAAATCTACACTTGTCTTCTAATGTTGAGTCATCTCAACTCTCGCATGAGAGCCGCTAAAATCGTACTACAGCGCTTCTGCTATCTGCGCTCGCTGCTAATCAGTTTCGTACGCCGGGAATACAAAAAAGAACATCAGCCGTCCTGCTGTAGAATACTCCGGATACTTTCATATCAAAACGGAACGTCACAAAAAAATTCCGTCCAGAAAAAGCAAAAACTAGAGATATGCATTTGAATCTCTATTCAAGAAATGACGCTCTACTAACCCAACACTAGTGCATCCAAAGCCAGCTTGATAGAACCCAGACGCACTACCTGCTATAGAAAAGCTCTGCATGCAAATGGTATTTTCAAACGAAATAAAGACATCTTAAAATAATAATTATTGTACATTTAGTTTTCTTTTTACATTAGTGCTCCAGAAAAGAAAAAGTTATTTTAATTAAAAAAAGTTTATACTGCAATCTTTGTATTTCTTTTCCTTCTTTCTGAGTTGGGTGTCTGTCGCCCATCTTCTGAATCTTCAAACTCTTTGGCCTGGATTCACAAAGCACTTACGCCGACGTATCTCGAGATACGCCGTGTAAGTGCAAATATGCGCCGTCGTATCTGTGCGCCGGACTCTGAAACCAAGATACGCCTGACAATAGACTTCATCGGACCAACGTAACTTGCCTACGCCGGCATATTGTGGGCGCATATTTACGCGCATAGTGTCGCTCCCATTGATTTCCTATTCAAATATGTAAATAAGGGAAATACGTCGATTCACGAACGTACTTGCGCCCGGCGCATAATATACACGGTTTGCGTAAGTCGTACGTCCGGCATAAAGTTATTCCCCATATATGAGGCGCAACCCATGCAAAGGTATGGACCAGGGAACAAAGCCGTTGTATCTTATGTCGTTTACGTTGTACATGAATATGACTAGGCGTAGGTTATGTTAACGTCGTAGGCAGTGATTCGTCGTATCTTAGGGAGTAGTTTCGACGTGATTCTGAGCATGCACACTGGGATGCATCCACGGGACGGCGCATGCGCCGTTTATTATTCGTATCTTTATGGCGCTCGGCCTATCATGGGGTCACGCCTCATTTGCATGGCTCAAGTCCACTTCCACTACCGAGGACTTACGCCTAAGAAACCCAGCACAGATTTGGTGGCAAGTGCTTTGTGAATTCGGTGCTTACCTCTCTGCGCTGCGTCGGCGTAGCGTAAAGAAGATACGCTACGGCGGCATAAATATGCGCCGATGTATGTGAATCTGGGCCTTTGTATCTCGAACATCTTCACACCCTTCCTTCCAATCGGCCTGAGCTCTGGGTCTCTCGACATCCTTTACACACTCTTTCTCCTCATCTCTCAGCTCTGGGTCTGTCGGCCGGCTTCACACTTTCAAGCATTTGGATCCCAGTTGAGGTGCGGTCTCATGGATCATGTGTATAAAGCGGGTGCTGTTTGGCTGGAGGAGAAGAGCTGCTATTACATTACATATAGGGAACTCAGCAGCCTCCAGCCTCTGTAGAGCAGTGGTTGTTGGTATCGGGGTGTAAAGTTGTAAGTTAAAATCTTGGAAATCCTGCTGGTAGTACAAAAACTTTAAAGCTTCAGAGGTACGGATCCCTTCTACTCAAAGATAAGCACTGAACAAAATTTGATTGTTAAAATCTTAATCTTTTGAACGTGTAAAAGTCAACGATGACGCAGTGAATTATGGGCCGTGACACGCCACTCGAATTTGGCGAGAACGCCCCGTAACATTCGTATTTCAGAGAACGGTCGAACATACGATGTTTGAGTCGACGTGAGTTCGACTCGAACACGAAGCTCATCCCTTGTAGATGGCAATTCGAAAGAAAATAAAGACATTTATAAAAAGAACAAATTGTACTTTTTTCTTTTTACACCGGTGCTGCAGAAAATGAATGAATTTGAATGTAAACATTTTTTTTCATACAAATAAGAAGGCCAGTATGGTGGCCTGAGTTTATGGGAGGAGCCCGGAGGGTATTTAAGCAGCCCACTCACACATGCTCTTTGTCGGTTCAGTGTGCAGTACTACACGTCACTGGGCCGACTCTTCCCAGCTCACCTCATGTCCGTGAGTCTGCGCGTTCAATCGCATTCGACACCCTCCCGCCCTTCCCTTTTTCAGGGCACTTCTCAGCATGTCCTTCTTCAATTAACTACCCATTACTTACCTTGGGTATGCCCCCTTTCTTGGCATACTGACCAGACCACCAAGGCACACTTCAGGTCTATTTATGTTGTAAGTCTTGTCGCGTGTTTATGTGATCCACATCTCTCTCGGTCAGAGGGTAACGACCATAAATGTTATCTATACAATATGGAGGCCAGGACACATCTCAGGAGAAAAGACCCGAGTTCCCCTTTACCTTCATTGGAGGAACCTTGTTGTGAATGAAGTGCGGGTTTAATCATTTTACTCCGAGCAGATTTGGCCCGTCGCCCTCCATCCTCCATAGTGCAATGGTTAGAGCTGCAAGCTACGGTGTGTGTAGTTGCAAGTTCAAATCTCAGTAATGCCGCTGATAGTACAAAACATAACAGAAAACTTTGTCGGCATGGGTTTCTTCTTCTTGTCGGTGAGCACCAAACAAAAATGGAACATTAACATGGATGTGCTCGGGCTGGGTATCCCTTGGACGGAGGTGAAGAGCTGTGATTACATTACGCCGAGATATGAACAAACTCCGCCCCTCTTGGATCGTCATCCTAGCATGCTCAATATTGCTGATCAGTCCGTGTGTGAGTCGCAATGACTGCACAATTACAACAGAGGGCAGCAGAGTGCTCCACCTGATATACAATAGAATGAGACCTGACAGTGTCTGTCTGCCCAGCCAGGACTATCACCTACCACAGTTTCCTGACATCAAGCGACTCAAAGACTCTGAGTTGGCCATTGCTGTATTAGAAATCGCCAAACATTTCCACTCCACCACCAACAGCTCCGCTATAAAGAGGAGAAGTGGAGGAAGATGATGGGACTTCTGTATGACCGATGTCAGTCTCTCTCAGGTTGTGTACAAAAACACAACAAGCATCCCGTAATACAACAAATTGACGATTACTTGAAAGAGCTGGGGAACCTGACGGAGAAAGGGGACGATAGATGTTTCATTGAAATTGAAATTAAAACATTTCTTATTATGATGAATCATCTCAACTCTCACATGAGAGCCATTAAAACCCAACCGCATCGCTTCCATCTTCAGTTCCTGCGGCTTATCAGCTCCGTATGCCGGGAGCACCAAAAGAACATCAGCCGCCCTGCTGCAGAATATGGAAAAAGTTTGAGAAAACTGCGCTAAAAAATGCTAAAAAGAAAAGAACAACTATAAAGCTGAGTTGCAGTTTGTTCAGTTGGGAGCTGAGTGAGTGAGTGAGTAACTTGTACAGGGCAACAAATGCGAACTTAATCGCCTCAAGGCGCTTAGCATCCAGTGTCATACAGGTCCTTCAGAAGAGGTGGGTCTTTCGTTTTTTCCTAAAAGCCTGATGGTTTTCTTCTAAGCGGATGGTAGAGGGTAGAGCATTCTAGAGCCGTGGTCCTTGGACTGCAAATCTACGTTCTCCCTTAGATTTGTAGCGGGATTTTGGGATTTGGAGAAGGTTTTGGTTGGTTGACCGAAACACGCGCTTGGTGACGTAGGGTTTTATTTTCTCGCTTAAGTATTGAGGAGCGTTACCCTGTGTACATTTGTGTGTGAGGCAGAGTGTCTTGAATGTCACCCAGTCCTGTACGGGCTGCCAGTGGAGGGACCTCAAGACCGGGGAGATTGGTTCCCACGGCTTTTTACCTGTTACCAGTCTGGCTGCCGTGTTCTGGACGACTTGTAGACGTGAAATGTGGTATTTCGGCAGTCCTAAGTAGAGGGAGTTTGCGTAGTCGTGTCGTGAGTTGATGATAGTTCTAACCACTACTGCTGTGTCCTCTTCCGGGATGAAGGGGATGAGTCTACGTGGCATGCGGAGCAGATGATGAGAACCGATGACGACTCATCCTATTTGTGCATCCATCGTCATGTCTGAGTCAAAGATGACTCCGAGACTTTTGACTTTGTTGCTTGGCGCGATGGTTTGTCCGGGAGCTGCGATTAACATGTAAACAACTGGTACAGAAGAACACAAAAAAAGAAAATAAATCGCGCTACCCCCTAACTATGTGGTGAAAATATTAATTAAGGGAATTCAATCAGTCTCATGCCAGTTAAAAAAAATAAAAATTAAAATATATTGGTGACCAATAAATAAATGAAAAATAGAACATCAACATCAACATTTTTAATAAATATTTTTATACGTTTAATGCGCTATGTGGAGCTATCATTATCTCTTGCATGTCGGGTGCATATGCTGATGACCTATGACCATTACTGGATGAGATTCATTGCTTAAAGATTGGATTTGTCTGAGCTGCGTGGTTGGAGTGAGAACTTTGATTACAAGCTTTCAGTGATCCCCTGTCATAAGGGATCATGGCAAGTTGGTAAGGAGCAATTTATACTGTTTGGTGGAGGATTCATCACATTTTTGGACACGTTAATTTATCAGCCTTTGGATTTCTGCACAGAGCACTGGTTTTCAGCATTTATCGTTTAACTTTTCAAGCACCTATGGACTATATTTTTTATTTTTTATTTTTTTTATATTTTTCATTTATTTATTGGTCACCAATACATTTTAATTAATTATTATTTAACTGGTATGAGACTGCTTGCAAACACAGCAACTGATGCTTTTATAACATTGGACATATTTGTTTTTTTAATATTACTATATGCCATCAGTCACATATTAGTTTATTACTAGCCTTTTTTGGCATTTATAATTTTGGCAATTGAATTCCTTTAATTAATACTTTTATCATACGGTTAGGGGGTAACGCGATTTATTTTCTTTTTATGTGTCCTGCTGCAGAACCCTCCGGATTCTTTTACTTTACGGCCAGCAAGAATAATTTCCCACCGAAAGAAGAGAGAGAGAAAGAGGGAGAGATCCATCCATCCATCCAAATCTCTATTCAAGACATGAGAATCCATCATCCCAACACCGGACAAGCAAGATTGAAAGAGCCCAGACACGCCCCCTGCTAAAGAATCTATCATCCCAACATCAGTGTGTCACATCGCAAAAAACTCTGCATGCAATTGGCAAAGTTGAATCAAATAAAAAAATGTAAAGATAAAACAAATTGTACTGTTTTTCTTTTTGCACCAGTGCTAAAGAAAAGTAATGGATGTCCTGACCACTGTACTGTATACACTATAGAGGGCTGATCGCTGCACTGTATACAATATAGAGTCCTGAGTGCTGCACTGTATATAGTGCTGTGAAAATGTATTTGACCCCTTCCTGATTTCTTATTTTTTTGAATATTTGTCACACTTAAATGACTCAGATCATCAAAAAAAAAATCATATTACACAAAGATAACCCAAGTGAATACAAAATGCAGTTTTTAAATGATAAATTAATTTATTAAGGGAAAACAGCTCCCCCCTAAACCTAATAACTGGCTGTGCCACCCTTGGCGGCAACAACTGCAATTAAGCATTTGCGATAACTGGCAATATGTCAGGGCTGGGCTCAGCCCTTCCTTCTCTGAGCTTGCTGCTCAACTGTCGGCTAATTGCCAGCTCCTATCTCTCCTCAGTGACTCACATGTTGGTGATATCCTGCTCGTCAGTCCTGCCTATTTAAGCCGTCCAGCTCACTTGATCTCTGCCTTCGGCTTGGACAACATCACAGAGACTATGTCATGGATCTGCCACTTAAGGGTTAATGGTGCAGACTGATTTCAGCCCTATTTAAACACCTCAGCAGCACAGTGTCTTCGCTGCCTGATCTGCAGTATTGACCAGATCATACCTGAGACCTGTTACCTGTTTATCCTGCTTGAATACCTGTTTGAAACCTGCCCCCGGCTTGCCTGACTACCCGAACCTCTCCAATCCAGACCCGGCTCCGTTTGACCATCCGCTTGCTTGACTTCACTGTTGCCAGATCCACCTGCTTGTTTTACCGACTATTCTTCAGCCATCTTCCTGCACGCTCACCTGTTATGACCTGGCTTGTCTGACTCTGCTATATCTGAACTGTTTCCTGCTTGTGCCGCTGTAGTCGCAGATCCCGTGCGGGTCGCTGACCCATCCTCCGCTTCTGTGTTCAGCATCTACTCACCAGAGGTATTCGTCCTTCTGCAACTACCCATCATCACCTCGGCACTCCTACCCCTCTGTGCTCTGAGTCCGCTGTTCCCACATTCAGTGGCTCGTGAACCAGAGTCGTAAGAGAGGCTACCCTGCATCAGACTCTACACACCAGGTACGTTACAGTATCAGGCAGCCATGACAGAGTCTGCAGGTGTAGTTCCGGCCATGGAAGAGGTGTGTAAACATCAAGCTTCCCTTACCCAAGCCGTGAAAAATCTGCAAGATGGCTATCTAAGGTTGGAGGGACAAGTTCAGAACTTAACAGCATCTGGGGACGCAACTTCAGCATCTGCTGCTAGACCATCTGCATCTTCATCCGCTTCTGGTCCATCAGTAGTGATGTTACCGCCCGAACCCAGGGTTCCCATGCCCGAACGATTTTCTGGAGGTCGAACCAAATTCCGGGACTTTCGCAACTCCTGTCAGTTGTATTTCGCCTTGCAACCTCGCACATTTTCTTTGGAAGCTACCAAAGTAGGATTTGTTGTTTCTTTGCTTCAAGGGGAACCTTTGAATTGGGCACATCGATTACTGGAGGAGAACAGTGTCCAAACCGAGACTTTGCCGTTCTTTTTCCAGGCCATGGCGCAACTTTATGACGACCCTCAGAGAACTGCCACAGCTGAAGCGGCTCTACTCGCTCTCCAACAGGGGCGAAGGGCCGTAGAGGACTATGTTACAGATTTCCGCCGCTGGAGTGCAGACACTCAGTGGAATAGCGCAGCCTTGCGCCATCAATTTCGTTTAGGTTTGTCCGAAGCTTTAAAAGACGAATTGGCCCGTATTGGGGTACCTGACACCCTGGATGACCTGATCGATAAAGCTGTGCAGATCGACCGACGATTAAGGGAGCGCCGAGCAGAACGATCTTCTCAGCCAAGTCGCCCAGTTTGGGTCACTACCCGAGCTCCTTTGCCTCCTTCTCGTTATCAGCCACCAACTTCTTCTAACTCTACTGGCTCTTCCTTGGACACTCCTGAACCCATGCAGTTAGGCGTGATGCGACCTACCTTACCGCCAGAAGAACGCATTCGCCGCCGCCAGCTGAACTTATGCCTGTATTGCGGTGAGGCCGGCCACTACGTTCACAATTGCCCTGTTAAACTACGTAAGTCCCGATTATCAGTTCCTGGTAACATTTCTGCTATCTCTACCAATACCAACCTTCTCGATATCTCCCTTTTGTTACAGCTTCCAGGAAAGACGGTGTCGGTCAAAGCCATCGTTGATTCAGGTGCGTGCAGCTGCTTTATTGACTCCTCATTTGCCGATATGCACAACATCACTGTCCGCTTAAAGAACTTTACACTTTCAGTTTTTTTGGCTGATGGCTCACATATCAAATCCGGGCAAGTCACCCAGGAAACCTTTCCTTTACCTGCCATCACTGCCTCCAATCATAAGGAACTTTTGATTTTGGACGTTATCTCGTCTCCTTTGTTCCCGGTGATCCTGGGAATACCTTGGCTTAAAGGACATAATCCTCAGATCGATTGGATATCCAAAGAAATCTTGTTTGCATCCCCCTACTGTCAAGTACACTGTCTACCTGGACGCCCTGATCCATCTTCTGCCCTACTTTGTTTGAATACCGATCCAAGTCTGCTACAATCCATCCCTAAACCCTACCACCCTAAACCTAAAGCATAGCCGACAACAGCAGCGGAGACACCGGCATTGAGCAGAAAAGCATAGCCGACAACAGCAGCGGAGACACCGGCATCGAGCAGAAAAGCATAGCCGACAACAGCAGCGGAGACACAGGCATCGGGCAGACGACATCACGGCCATCGAAGAGCCCGGCATCGAGCAGAAAAGCATAGCCGACAACAGCAGCGGAGACACAGGCATCGGGAAGACAACATCACGGGCATCGCAGACACCGGCATCGAGCAGAAAAGCATAGCCGACAACAGCAGCGGAGACACAGGCATCGGTCAGATGACATCACGGGCATCGTAAACGCTGGCATCGGACAGACAAACATCGCAGACACCAGCATCAAGCAAAAAAGCATAGCCGACAACAGCAGCGGAGACACAGGCATCAGGCAGACAACATCATGGGCATTGAAGAGACCGGGTTTGTGCAGACAAACATCACGGGCATTGCAAACGCCAGGATCGGGCAGACAAACATCGCAGACACCGGCATCGAGCAGAAAAGCATAGCCGACAACAGCAGCGGAGACACAGGCATTGGGCAGACAACATCACGGGCATCTGGGGGCGGTAACCTGTTGACTTATCTGTTACCACCCCCTGGCTATTTGTATAAAAAGGACCTTAGTAACATTGATGTGCTCAGATTGGGTATCATTCGGCTTGAGTTAAAGAGCTCCAACTATGTTATACCGAGATATGAACAAACTTCGACTTTCTTGGGTCGTCGCCGTTGCATGTTCGTCGCTGCTGATCACTCCGTGTTGGAGCAGTTATGTCTGCACAATGACGCCAGAGGACAGCAGAGAGTTACACCTGTTATATAATCGCATGACATCTTACAGGATCTGTCCGCCAAGCTCGCACTATCACCTGCCACAGTTTCCTGACATGGAGCATCTGAACGACTCGGAGTTGGCCATTGCTGCATTGGAAATCACCAGCCAAGTCAGCAAATTTATCCAACTTTACCATAGACAGCTCCACTATAAAAAGGAGGCGCGAAAGAAGATGATGGGTCATCTGCATGACCGATATCAGTCTCTATCAACCTGCGTACAAGGAGACACGTACATGGACCATCCCGTGATAC
Organism: Rana temporaria; assembly: GCF_905171775.1. NCBI lineage: Eukaryota > Metazoa > Chordata > Amphibia > Anura > Ranidae > Rana > Rana temporaria. The sequence goes on along the minus strand of NC_053490.1, from coordinate 8,664,169 downwards.
AGCAAACTGCAGATTACTTCAACCAGCTGGGGAACCTGGTGAAGACAAGGAACTACAGATGTGTCATTCAAGATGAAATCTCCACTTGTCTTCGTATGTTGAGTCATCTCAACTCTCGCATGAGAGCCGCTAAAATCCGACTACAGCGCTTCTGCTATCTGCGCTCGCTGCTAATCAGTTTCGTACGACGGGAATACAAAAAATAACATCAGCCGTCCTGCTGTAGAATACTCCGGATACTTTCATATCAAAACGGAACGCCACAAAAAAATTCCGCCCAGAAAAAGCAAAAACTAGAGATATGCATTTGAATCTCTATTCAAGAAATGAGACTCTACTAACCCAACACTGGTGCATCCAAAGCCAGCTTGATAGAACCCAGACGCACTACCTGCTATAGGAAAGCTCTGCATGTAAATGGTATTTTCAAATGAAATAAAGACATCTTAAAAGAATAATTATTGTACATTTAGTTTTCTTTTTACATTAGTGCTCCAGAAAAGAAAAAGTTATTTTAAAGAAATAAAGTTTATACTGCAATCTTTGTATTTCTTTTCCTTTGCGCCGTTCGTTATTCGTATCTTTATGGCGCTCGGCCCATCATTTGCATGGGGTCACGCCTCATTTGCATGGCTCACGCCCACTTCCACTTACGAGGACTTACGCCTAAGAAACCCAGCACAGATTTGGTGGCAAGTGCTTTGTGAATTCGGTGCTTGCCTCTCTGCGCTGCGTCAGCGTAGCGTAAAGAAAATACGCTACGGCGGCATAAATATGCGCCGATGTATGTGAATCCGGGCCTTTGTATCTCAAACACCTTCACACCCTTCCTTCCAATCGGCCTGAGCTCTGGGTCTCTCGACCTCCTTTACACACTCTTTCTCCTCATCTCTCAGCTCTGGGTCTGTCGGCCGGCTTCACACTTCCAAGCATTTGGATCCCAGTTGAGGTGCGGTCTCATGGATCATGTGTATAAAGCGGGTGCTGTTTGGCTGGAGGAGAAGAGCTGCTATTACATTACATAGAGGGAACTCAGCAGCCTCCAGCCTCTGTAGAGCAGTGGTTGTTGGTACCGGGGTGTAAAGTTGTAAGTTAAAATCTTGGAGATCCTGCTGGTAGTACAAAAACTTTAAAGCTTCAGAGGTATGGATCCCTTCTACTCAAAGATGAGCACTAAACAAAATTAGGTTGTTAAAATCTTAATCTTTTGAACGTGTAAAAGTCAATGAAGGCCTCTTGAACCACCTGGGGAAAGAGAGCCTTGACTGATGGGGGCATGGCCAGGTGCTGGACAAGTTAGGTGTAAGGTTGTGATTGGTCAAACATGGGGGATGGGGTGGGCCAGAGCTCAGTAAAGTTTTGCCACAGGGAATTATGGGCCTTTTGGAAGAAGAACGTGGCTCACGACCATGTGGCTGGAGGAGAAGAGCTGCTATTACATTACACAGAGTGAGCCCAGCAACCTCCAGACTCTGGAGCACAATAATTAGAGCTGCAAGCTACAGCATGTGAAGTTGTCTCTCGGCATGTGTCCCTCGGGGTGTTTCTCTCGGCATGTGTCCCTCGGGGTGTTTCTCTCGGCATGTGTCCCTCGGGGTGTTTCTCTCGGCATGTGTCCCTCGGCATGTGTCCCTCGGCATGTGTCCCTCGGCGTGTGTCTCTCTGCTGTGTGTCCCTCAGTGTGTCCCTTGGCATGTGTCTCTCTGTGTTCCTTTTCTCCTGAGATGTGTCCCGGCCTCTGTATTGTATAGATAACATTTGTATAAAAACTTCTTTTTGTTACATTTGAATACATTAATTTTCTGCAGCACTGGTGTAAAAAAGTACAATTTGTTATTTTTATAAATGTCTTTATTTTATTTCAAAATGCCATCTACATACAGATTTATCTTTAGAAGGGAGCGTGTCTGGGCTCTTTCAATCTTGCTTTCGATGCTCCGGTGTTGGGATGATGGATTGTCATGTCTTGAATAGAGATTTGGATGGATGGATCTCTCTCTCTTTCTCTTTCGGTGGGAAATTATTCTTGCTGGCCCGGTAAGTAAAAGTATCGGGAGGGTTCTCCAGCAGGACGGCTGATGTTCTTTTGGTGCTCCCGACAAACGGAGCTGATTAGCCGCAGGCACTGAAGATGGAAGCGATGCGGTTGGGTTTTAATGGCTCTCATGCGAGATTCAAGATAATTCAAGATAATAAGACAAGTTTTATTTTAATTTTCAATTAAACATTTATCCTCCCCTTTCTCCGTCAGGTTCTCCAGCTGGTTGAAGTAATCGGCAATTTGCTGGATCACGGGGCGCTCGTCATCTTCTTGTACACAACATGAGAGAGACTGACATCGGTCATACAGAAGTCCCACCATCTTCCTCCAGGTCTCCTCTTTATAGCAGAGCTGTTGGTGGTGGAGTTGAAGAAAATTGTGGACTTGTTTGGCGATTTCCAATGCAGCAATGGCCAACTCACTGAACTCAGAGTCTTTGAGTCGCTCGAAGTCAGGAAACTGTGGTAGGTCATAGTCCTGGCTGGGCAGACAGACGCTGTCAGATCTCATGCTATTGTATATCAGGCGGAGCTCTCTTCTGCCCTCTGGTGTCATTGTGCAGTCATTGCGACTCGCACACGGACTAATCAGCAATGTTGAGCACGCTACGACGAGGATCCAAGATACAGCTCTCTGTTCTGTCCACCATATTGTATACATAGCAATCATATGAAAACTTTCTTTTACATTTGAATTCATTCATTTTCTGCAGCACTGGTGTAAAAAATAAAAACAGTACAATTTGTTCTTTTTTTATGTTTTTATTACGTTTCACAATGCCAATTAAATGTGAAGTTGATCTTTATCAGGGAGCGTGTTGTCTGGGGTCCTTCAATCTTGCTTTCGATCCCCCGGATGATGGATTCTCAGGCCTTGAATAAAGATTTGGATGGATCTCTTCCTCTTCCTTTCTGTGGCAAATTGGTTTTGCTGGTCCAGTAAGTAAAAGTAGTTGGAGGGTTTTGCAGCAGGACAGGAGATGTTCTTATGGTGCTCCCCTCATACGGAGTTGTTTAGCCGCGAGCACTGACCACAGAAACGCTGCGGTTTGGTTTTTGTTTGGCTCTTATGCGAGAGTTGAGGTCACCCAACTTTAAAAGACAAGTGGAGATTTCATCTTGAACGACACATCTGTACTTCCTTCTCCTCACCAGGTTCTCCAGCCGGTAGAAGTAATCTGCAATTTGCCGTTTCAGAAGGTGGTTGCCATCTCCTTGTACACAACGTTTGAGAGACTGATATCGGTCATGCAGAAGTCCCATCATCTTGCTCCACATCTCCCCTTTATTGGGGGTCTGTCGGTGGTACAGGTGAAGATACTTGTGGTATCGGTGAAGAAATCTGTAGACTTGGTTGGTGATTTCAAATGCAGCAACAGCCAACTTGGACTCGTTCAGATGCTTGACGTCAGGAAGCTGTGGTGGGTGATAGTCCTGGCTGGACCGACAGGTGTTGTCAGGTCTAATGCTGTCATATGTCAGGCGGAGCTCTCTGCTGCCCTCTGGTGTCATTGTGCAGTCATTGCGGCTCACACACGGACTGATCAGCAATGTTGAGTACGCTACGACGAGGATCCAAGAGGGGCGGAGTTTCATTTCTCAGCGTAATGTAATCACAGCTCTTCCACCATAAGATACCCAGCCTGAACACATCCATGTTAATAGTTTACTTTTTAGCCTTGAGGCGATTTAATAGAAATTCCCGGTAAAGTTTTGTACCATCGGTGGCATCGCTGAGAGTCGAACTCGCAACTTCACACGTCGTAGCTCGCAGCTTTAACCATTGTGCTATGGAGGAAGGAGGGAGACGAGCCGAATCTATTCAGAGATCATCCACAGCAGATAAAACTGAACACTAAACCCGCACTCCATTCACACCAAACCGGCACCCCTCTCCTCCAATGGGGGTAAAGGAGAACTCCAGACTTTTATCCTGCGTAGATTTTGTCACTGAATTTGGACACATTTATTATCTTTTCTACAAAAACATCTTTTACAAATTTAGTCATTTTTGCTTTTTCATTTTAATGTATTTTTTTCTTTTTTTTTGCAAAATATCATTAAGTTTTGTATCTGAAATTTTATTTCAGGCCTCGTACAGACGAGAGGATATCCGCTGAAAACGGTCCGCCGGACCGTTTCCAGTGGATAAATCCTCTGGCGGATTTGGATCTGATCGCTGTACACACCATCAAATCGAAATTCCCGCGGAATACATCCGCGGTGACGTGGCCGCGCCGTCGCCGCGACGATGACGCGGCGACGTGCGCGACCCTGGAAGGTAAATACTTCCACGCATGCGTCGAATCATTACGACGCATGCGAGGGATGGGAGCGGACAGATGACCGTCTGTACAGACGACCGGATCAGTCCGCTGGACTGGATTCCAGCGGATAGATTTCTTAGCATGCTAAGAAATTTTTATCCGCTGGGAATCCGTCGGCTGGATTTTTATCCGCCTGAAAATGTCCGCTAGGCCGTACACACGACCGGATCTATCTGCTGGAACTGATCCGCGGATCAATCCCAGCGGATCGATCCGGTCGTGTGTACGGGGCCTTAGTGTCATGATGACCTGGACCAGAGGTCTTCAAAGTACGTCCCATGGGAAACGTGTGTAGCGGGGTCATCCTGTCAGAGCCTTATGACAGGTCATCCCCGCTGGAACTATATCCACATTTGTAAATATGTTAGACATTGTTATGAAATTATGCATTGCGGGACTACGAGAAGCAGGAGATATGGACTCCATTGACTCTTAGGAGGGAACAGACTACACTTCCGGCAATGCTCTGCACCATTGGAACAATTCTGCTCAGCCACTCAGAAGGATAGGAGAGGCTATTTAAGGGAAGGGAGGGGCTACTCTCTCTCGGGACCTGCACTTCTCTCCTCTGCGGAGCTGCTGACAGAGTACAGCCGTGCTGTTAGGCCAGAAGCCTGGGCCTAAACACACCGAGAGGCCAGCCGTCCGGAAGGAAGCAAGACTCCAGCATCCAGCCCGTGTACCTGGAGATCGTAGAGGCAACCCAGCTGACAACTGAACCAGTGGAGCACCCTCGTCCGGGATCCTTGTGCTGTGGAGCGGTGATTTACCAGCGCGCCTTCTGAGGAGAACTCAGGCGGAATCGGCCTGTCGGGTGAGAGAGCACATGCTCAACTTCTGACTCTCCGTTTGCACAGACACCTAGAGCCACCTCACAGGCCGGAGACATGTTTTCGGCCTCAAACCAAAACTTAGAGGCCCAGTTAACTGTTTGAGTGTTCATAGAAGTGATTGACACTGACGAGTGTTAGTTCACCAACGTTTGCTGTCCCAGACATTCTGTTGTTTAAGTTCCCTCATTGATTGCCACCTTGGATTACAATTTCTTACGTGCACCAACCGGCCGCGACGTGGACATTAACTGTTCTGCAGAATTGCCCGCTAGAGGGCGCTCGCGAGCATAGACTGCCTACCTTAGTTTAAATGAGTGGTACCATTTCTTAGTTAGGTCTTTCCTACTGTCATTAATTGTTGATTCCTGCAAGGGCCCTTGCGAATCATAGTGAGTCATTGCTTACCAGTTGTGTTCATAATTCAAACCTATGCTTGTTCTCTCAAGTTTTCATAAAGTAAACTTATCCTTTTCATTTAAATATATTCACTGTGTAGAGTGTATTTTCTTGCCTGGAGGAACCGTCCCTGACAGCAGGTAATTCTATTGTTATCTAATTACTGCTATTGTGACCCCAGCCCAACAGAGGTCACAATATCTCAACCACCAGGTTTCTGATGTGTCAAGGGAGGGTTCGAGCTAGTTAATAGGGGTGAGCTGAGTCAAAAGAGATTAGATCCCAAATCAACCAGTGGCTCCTTCGGTGGTAGCGCTACACGTGGGGGGCTTGTCCGGGATTCTACTCTCAACCCATTAAATTTCTCCTCCTACTGAACCTCACCCTTACCAAGACCAGCCATGGACACAGCTGCCGCAGAAAGGCCTAATGGTAGAAGTGCGGGGAGAAGCATGGGATGAAAAGGAAGCGTGTTCAGTCCTGGAAACTTTGTCCCAAGGCCTGAAGTTCTGGGTGATGCAACTGGAGGTGGACAAGACTAACTTACACACCTATGCCCTATCTGAATGGTGAGGTGAGGTCCCAGACTTCCTGAAAGTACCTAGTGTGAAGACCGTTAATGGCAAAGAGCTTTTCCTGATACAGCCTGAACAAGAATCGGTTGATCCCTCCTCTTCTACCGCAGCCCCTTCCACCTCTTCTAGCGCCCTGGCCCCCAGTGGGGCCTCAGGGAAAACTACAAAGGGACCCGCTAAAACACCATTTAAAGACCTCAACCCCGAGCTATGTGCCGTCTTGGAAGAGATCGTAGCCCAGTGCAAAAAGGATTCTACAGACTGCTTAATCACAGGATACAGAAAACTCAGAGCCTTCTCAGGGAGACACCCTGTGCCATCTTCAGAAGATGACTTTGAAGAATGGATGGACCAGGCCACCCAAGCTCTGGAAGAGTGGGGAATCCCAGAGAAGAATAAGAAGCAGAGGATCATGGAAAGCCTCAGAGGGCCAGCATTAGAGGCCATACGCAACCTCAAACTTAGTAAAGGTGATTGCACTGCCCAAGATTATCTGGACCTCCTACAGAATGTGTTCGGGAGGATTGACATCAGACATCAGTGAGCTCCATTGCCAACTGGAGCACTGCTTCCAAAAGTAGGGAGAAAAACTCTCTGAATTTGTCAGCCGCCTGGACAAGATCCTGCTGGGATGCTGTTAAAGAAAGGAATAGAGACAAAAGATGTGGATAAAACACGCTTCCAACAAGTGGTGGGGGCAGCCCAATCCATGGATCCTATTGTCTTTCAGTTGTGAGCTCAGAAAGAAAGTGGAGTGTTGAAATATCCTGATCTGATCAGGATCATTCAACAGGAAGAGGACCTCCTAGATCAAAAGAACAAATACCAAGCCACAGAAACTCCTGCACGAGTGCGTGTTGTGGCCACTGAGGACAATAACCCTCAAGTTGAACTTTTAAAGACCCAAGTGTCTCAGTTGACGGAAATAATAACTGTCTTATCCGGTCAATCTGGGTTTTCCCCATACCAACCTAGAGGAGATAAGGCTGAGAAGCTCACCTATGGGCCTTACAATCCGCAAAACAAACCAAGAAGGTCTAATGCCTGCTTCAACTGTGGAGGGATAGGACACGTCAAAGAAGTTTGCCCCAGTCCGGTCAATGCTCACCAACTAGCATTCCAGCCGGTGGAAAACTTCAGAGGACCCCGGTGAAGGAGTCAACCGGGGGCCCACCTACCGCAGCTGGCTCCGATGTAAGACGAGAGGCGGAAAGACCAAAGGAGAAAACCCCTCCTAGGGTATCCCCCAATTCCCGCCCACGTGATTGGGTAGGGCCCAAAAGAAGCACTCACAAGAGAGAGGTGAGAGTTTAGGTTAAAAGGGAAAAAGAGAAAACCACGCTCCAAAAGTTCCCTGAGAATTTAGTGGGGCCTTCCCCATTAGTGCCCATTCAAGTAGAGCAGGGATATGCAATTAGTGGACCTTCAGCTGTTGCAAAACTACAAGTACCATGAGGCAAAGCAAGACTCTGACAGCCACAAGCATGACACCCAGAGGCAGAGGCATGATGGGACTTGTAGTTTTGCAACAGCTGGAGGTCATATCCCTGAAGTAGAGGGAATCTATACCAGGGCCCATTTCGCTCACTACTCTGTTCTCCAACTACACCCCTAGACAACATTAAGGTAACTTAATAAGCCGATCCCAACAACAAATCAGCGGCTCCTTCGGGGGTAGCGCTACAAGTGTATACAGTACAGTGGTCAGGTCTCTGTAGTGTATACAGCTCTCTGTTCTGGCCACCATATTGTATACATAGCAATCATATGAAAACTTTTTTTTACATTTGAATTTATTTATTTTCTGCAGCACTGGTGTAAAAAATAAAAACATTACAATTTGTTATTTTTTTATGTTTTTATTACATTTCACAATGCCAATTAAATGTGAAGTTGATCTTTATCAGGGAGCGTGTTGTCTGGGGTCCTTCAATCTTGCTTTCGATCCCCCGGTGTTGGGATGATGGATTCTCATGTCTTGAATGGAGATTTGGATGGATCTCTTCCTCTTCCTTTCTGTGGCAAATTGGTTTTGCTGGTCCAGTAAGTAAAAGTAGTTGGAGGGTTTTGCAGCAGGACAGGAGATGTTCTTATGGTGCTCCCCTCATACGGAGTTGTTTAGCCGCGAGCACTGACCACAGAAACGCTGCGGTTTGGTTTTTGTTTGGCTCTCATGCGAGAGTTGAGATCACCCAACTTTAAAAGACAAGTGGAGATTTCATCTTGAACGACACATCTGTACTTCCTTCTCCTCACCAGGTTCTCCAGCCGGTAGAAGTAATCTGCAATTTGCCGTTTCAGAAGGTGGTTGCCATCTCCTTGTACGCAACGTTTGAGACACTGATATCGGTCATGCAGAAGTCCCATCATCTTGCTCCACGTCTCCCCTTTATTGGGGGTCTGTTGGCGGTACAGGTGAAGATACTTCTGGTATCGGTGAAGAAATCTGTAGACTTGGTTGGTGATTTCAAATGCAGCAACAGCCAACTCGGACATGCTTGACATCAGGAAGCTGTGGTGGGTGATAGTCCTGGATGGACCGACAGGTGTTGTCAGGTCTAATGCTGTGATATATTCGTCGGAGCTCTCTGCTGCCCTCTGGTGTCATTGTGCAGTCATTGCAGCTCACACACGGACTGATCAGCAATGTTGAGCACGCTACGACGAGGATCCAAGAGGGGCGGAGTTTCATTTCTCAGCGTAATGTAATCACAGCTCTTCCACCATAAGATACCCAGCCTGAACACATCCATGTTAATAGTTTACTTTTTAGCCTTGAGGCGATTTAATAGAAATTCCCGGTAAAGTTTTGTACCATCGGCGGCATCGCTGAGAGTCGAACTCGCAACTTCACACGTCGTAGCTTGCAGCTTTAACCATTGTGCTATGGAGGAAGGAGACGAGCCGAATCTATTCAGAGTTCATCCACAGCAGATAAAACTGAACATTAAACCCGCACTTCATTCATACCAAACCGGCACCCCTCTCCTCCAATGGAGGTAAAGGAGAACTCCAGACTTTTATCCTGCGTAGATTTTGTCACTGAATTTGGACACATTTATTATCTTTCCTGCAAAAACATCTTTTACTAATTTAGTCATTTTTGCTTTTTCATTTTTATTATTTTCTTTTTTTAAAATGTCATCAATTTTTTTTTATCAGAAATATTATTTTAGCGTCATGATAAACTGGACCAGAGGTCTCCAAAGTAAGTCCCAAAATCCACTAAACACACAGTGGGGGTTATTTACAAAAGGACAATCAACTTTGCAATACAAGTGCACTACAAGTGCAGTGGAAAGTGCACTTGTATTGCGAAATAAATTGACACTTTGTAAATAACCCCCACTGTGACAACATGTGCTATCTACCATCATGTGGTATCAATGGACGTGTTTCGGGGGATCAAACTCTTCCTCTAACCTACTTTAGTTTTGGGGAAGGGGTTGCACCCCAACAATGCGCATATTGATATCCCGTGATGGGAGATAGCACATGTTGACACACTGTGTTTTGTGGCTTTTGCTAATAACCTTTTTGTACCTGCACGCCGCGAATGGCGGTCAGCGCTACTGATCGGCTATTGGACCACTGGGTTGTGGCAATAATAAACTATCGACTGCACATAACGGGCCAGTGCATCAAGCACAGTGCCCGCACACCAACGATGGAGGTGCAGGTGATATTGTGCATTTACTAGGCAGCAGCAACGTTTTCCATGTAAGTGATTTCTATTGCCTGATTGTGGTTTTTTTTTGTTTGTTTTTTGTGGGATTCTGACGCCTTAATGACGTCACGGGGAGGGGGTGTTAACCCTTTTTCTATTTCTCACATGATTTGATTGGTGGCTGTTGTATATTTATATTGCTGATGCGCTGGTACACTTTATCACATGCCTGACGAAGGGGTCCTACGCGACTCCAAAACGTTGCACCTTTGTGATGCGATTCTTTTGTAATAAAACCTTTTTGGACAAATTGGATGATCCTTGGTGTGCTGGCGAATATGTTTGATTGTTTGTACCTACACACATTTTAGGCAGGGTATCATAAGGGTATCATAAATTATTCTTGATGTCCCTGTAAATAAAAGTATTGGGAGGGTTCTCCAGCAGGACGGCTGATGTTCTTTTGGTGCTCCCGGCATACGGAGCTGATTAGCCGCAGGCACTGAAGACGGAAGCAATGCGGTTGGGTTTTATTGGCTCTCATGCGAGAGTTGAGATTATTCAAGATAATAAGACAAGTTTTCATTTCATTTTCAATGAAACATCTATCCTCCCCTTTCTCCGTCAGGTTCTCCAGCTGGTTGAAGTAATCGGCAGTTTGCTGGATCACGGGGCGCTCGTCATCTTCTTGTACACAACATGAGAGAGACTGACATCGGTCATACAGAAGTCCCATCATCTTCCTCCACTTCTCCTCTTTATAGCGGAGCTGTTAGTGGTGGAGTTGAAGAAAAGTGTGGACTTGTTTGACGATTTCCAATGCAGCAATGGCCAACCCGGAGTCTTTGAGTCGCTCGAAGTCAGGAAACTGTGGTAGGTGATAGTCCTGGCTGGGCAGACATACGCTGTCAGGTCTCATGCTATTGTATATCAGGCAGAGCTCTCTGCTGCCCTCTGGTGTCATTGCGACTCACACATGGACTGATCAGCAATGTTGAGCACGCTACGACGAGGATCCAAGATACAGCTCTCTGTTCTGGCCACCATATTGTATACATAGCAATCATAGCACAGAGGCGATTCAGTTCGCATTTGTTGCGCTATATAAGTTTCTCACTCACTCATATGAAAACTTTTTTACATTTGAATTCATTCATTTTCTGCAGCACTGGTGTAAAAAATAAAAACAGTACAATGTGTTCTTTCTTTTAATGTTTTTATTACGTTTCACAATGCCAATTAAATGTGAAGTTGATCTTTATCAGGGAGCGTGTTGTCTGGGATCCTTCAATCTTGCTTTCGATCCCCCGGTGTTGGGATGATGAATTCTCATGCCTTTAATGGAGATTTGGATGGATCTCTTCCTCTTCCTTTCTGTGGCAAATTGGTTTTGCTGGTCCAGTAAGTAAAAGTAGTTGGAGGGTTTTGCAGCAGGGCAGGAGATGTTCTTATGGTGCTCCCCTCATACGGAGTTGTTTAGCCGCGAGCACTGACCACAGAAACGCTGCGGTTTGGTTTTTGTTTGGCTCTCATGCGAGAGTTGAGGTCACCCAACTTTAAAAGACAAGTGGAGATTTCATCTTGAACGACACATCTGTACTTCCTTCTCCTCACCAGGTTCTCCAGCCGGTAGAAGTAATCTGCAATTTGCCGTTTCAGAAGGTGGTTGCCATCTCCTTGTACACAACGTTTGAGAGACTGATATCGGTCATGCAGAAGTCCCATCATCTTGCTCCACGTCTCCCCTTTATTGGGGGTCTGTTGGTGGTACAGGTGAAGATACTTCTGGTATCGGTGAAGAAATCTGTAGACTTGGTTGGTGATTTCAAATGCAGCAACAGCCAACTCGGACTCGTTCAGATGCTTGACGTCAGGAAGCTGTGGTGGGTGATAGTCCTGGCTGGACCGACAGGTGTTGTCAGGTCTAATGCTGTGATATATCCGTCGGAGCTCTCTGCTGCCCTCTGGTGTCATTGTGCAGTCATTGCGGCTCACACACGGACTGATCAGCAATGTTGAGCACGCTACGACGAGGATCCAAGAGGGGCGGAGTTTCATTTCTCAGCGTAATGTAATCACAGCTCTTCCACCATAAGATACCCAGCCTGAACACATCCATGTTAATAGTTTACTTTTTAGCCTTGAGGCAATTTAATAGAAATTCCCGGTAAAGTTTTGTACCATCGGCGGCATCGCTGAGAGTCGAACTCGCAACTTCACACGTCGTAGCTTGCAGCTTTAACCATTGTGCTATGGAGGATGGAGGGAGACGAGCCGAATCTACTCAGAGATCATCCACAGCAGATAAAACTGAACACTAAACCCGCACTCCATTCACACCAAACCGGCACCCCTCTCCTCCAATGGGGGTAAAGGAGAACTCCAGACTTTTATTCTGCGTAGATTTTGTCACTGAATTTGGACACATTTATTATCTTTCCCGCAAAAACATCTTTTACTAATTTAGTCATTTTTGCTTTTTCATTTTTATTATTTTCTTTTTTTTAAATGTCATCAAGTTTTTTATCAGAAATATTATTTTAGTGTTATGATGACCTGGACCAGAGGTCTCCAAAGTAAGTCCCATGGGAAACATGTGAGCGCCCTGATGGGGACAGGTGTAGTGGGGCCCTGATGGGGACACATGTGTGGGGGGGGCCCTGATGGGGACACCTGTGTGGGGGAGCCCTGATGGGTACTAGGGTAACCACATTTTCAAACTACCATTCAGGGACACCCCCCCCCCCTCCCAAAAATCACAGCACAGTGATTAGACACAAGAGGCGGGATTTATGATTTCTCTAATCACGAGCAGGAGGCGGGGACTGTGCTCCTCCAGGCATTTCCGGCCAGGACAAGTACTGTCAGTGAGTAAAGCGGTGATGTGGCGGCCCTTTTTGGGGGGATTGGCGCGGGGGTGGCTGTGTCAGTTTCATTCAGGGACACTGTATTGTCCTGGAATGAAGATGCCCGGGACAGACCTGCAAAATGCGGGTCACCCTAATGGGTACACATGTGGGGGGTGCTCTGATAGGGACATGTGTGGGGATACCTGATGGGTACACATGTGGGGGGGTGCTCTGATAGGGACATGTGTGGGGAGACCTGATGGGTACACATGTGGGGGGTGCTCTGATAGGGACATGTGTGGGGAGACCTGATGGGTACACATGTGGGGGGGTGCTCTGATTGGGACACATGTGGGGGGGCCCTGATGGGTACACATGTGGGGGGTCCTCTGATAGGGACATGTGTGGGGAGACCTGATGGGGACACATGTGGGGGGTCCTCTGATAGGGACACATGTGTGGGGAGACCTAATGGGTACACATGTGGGGGCTCTGATAGGAACACATGTGTGGGGGCTAGGGTTGCCACCTGTCCGGGATTCACCCGGACAGTTCGGGTTTGGAATCATGCATCCAGGTTTTAGACTGTCTGATACCCAGGCACATTATTCAGACCGGACTATTGTTTGCCAGCAGGGTCGCTGGCTGCAGTTGTATAAGCTGAGTGTGTCTGTTACACCTTTTTTCATGCTGCCCAAATCCAGTACTAACATTTCCCCCCAAACACACACATAGAGGGGAGAGGGCTTGATCTGCACCTCTTGCAGCTGCACGTGTCCGACATGTACAAGGAGTCGGGGTACTGTGATACCCGCTATGAGCGGGAGAGGGCGCTGCCTGAGGCTGGAGGACATGAGTGGTTCGGGCCATTGGAGGACATGAGTGGTTCGGGCCATTGGAGGACATGAGTGGTTCGGGCCATATGAGGACTTCGCTCACCTAGTCAGGAGACAGCTGAGGAGCGGCCTGCGGCTGCGAGTACACTCCCGACTATTAAAAAATGGCGCCGAGTGGCACCACTACGTTACTGCGCATGCGCCGCCCGGCCGAACGCATACGAGCTTTCCCGAGCTCGGCCGGCTTCGGAACGGCGCATGCGCAGTTGCATGGTCAGCTCGCGGCCATTTTTTTTTACGGGCACCCGATGCCCAGAACGGACTTTAACGGACAGCCCGAAAAAGGGTTAAATTTACGGACTGTCCGTTAATTTACGTACGGTTGGCAACACTGCTAAGGAAACATCTCCATATAAATAGGTAAGTCCTATCCAGCCAACACAGACCCATAGGAAATTAAAGGGTTAATCACGCACAGCCATTACGGAGCTGTTAGTCGTGAAAGGGTTAATAAAATCCAAGCCACCTGGAGGATATCAGTCATGAAGGGGTTAATGGTATTCAGCCTCTCCAGGGAGTAGACAGTCATGGAAGGGTTAATCCTATCCAGCCGCTGGGGAGACATTTGTCATAAATTGGTGGACCCGTGTTCAGCCACTAAGGAGATGCAGGTCATAAAGGGTTAATCATATGCAGCCAATGGAGAGCTGTTAGTCGTGAGTGTATTAATCCTGTCTAGCCACTAGATAACCACCAGGCATGAAAAGGTTAACTGCATTATGCTTCATGGAGCTCCTGGACATGTAAGTGTTAATGTTATCTGGCCACCAGGGAGCGATTAGCCAAGAAATGGTTAATTGTATTCGGCCACCAGGCAGCGGTTATAAATGGAAAGGGTTAATCCCAACCACCGGGGAGCTGCAAGCCATGAAAGGGTTAACTCTGCCCAGACAGCAGAGATCTGCCCCAAACCTTCCTGTACCTTCCGGAATCATCTAAAGTCCATGACGTCCTCTCAGGTCAGTGCTGATTGGCTGATGCTTTCAGGAAGTCTCTGGAAGGTTCAAGCTGCTTCCTAAGGACTGTGCGTGATTGGTCAGGAAGTTTCTCCCAGCTGAGCCAGCGAGTATAAATAGAGCTGAGCCGCACAGAGAGAGGCAGATAGTAAAACTCCCAGAGAGAAGACAGAGCTCAGCTCATAGAGGAGAACACACCGCGTTCCTGATACAGCACAGAGAAGACGTATCTTCTACACAGCAAAGGAGAACCGGCTTCATCTACTGACCCCAGAGAAGACATTCTATAGAGATCTACACATCCACCAGCATGATGTCTCCTAAAGACATTGCAATTGGCATTGATCTGGGCACAACCTATTCCTGCGTTGGTGTCTTCCAGCATGGCAAGGTGGAGATCATCGCCAATGACCAGGGTAACCGCACCACCCCGAGCTACGTGGCCTTCACCGACACAGAGAGACTGATCGGAGATGCAGCCAAGAACCAGGTGGCCATGAACCCGCAGAACACGGTCTTTGATGCCAAGAGACTGATTGGCAGGAAGTTTGATGACCCCGTGGTGCAGTCTGATATGAAGCACTGGCCATTCCAGGTGGTGAGTGACTGTGGGAAGCCCAAGATGATGGTGGAATATAAAGGAGAAGAGAAGACCTTCGCACCTGAGGAAATTTCCTCCATGGTCTTGTTGAAGATGAAAGAAACAGCTGAGGCGTACCTGGGTCACCCTGTGAGAAACGCTGTGATCACTGTGCCAGCCTATTTCAACGACTCCCAGCGCCAAGCCACTAAAGATGCCGGGGTCATCGCTGGTTTAAATGTTCTGAGAATCATTAATGAGCCCACAGCTGCTGCCATCGCTTATGGCTTGGATAAAGGAACCCGAGGTGAACACAACGTCCTGATCTTTGACCTGGGAGGTGGCACATTTGACGTCTCCATCCTCACTATTGATGACGGGGTCTTTGAGGTGAAGGCTACAGCAGGCGACACCCATCTGGGTGGAGAAGACTTTGACAACCGAATGGTGAACCACTTTGTGGAAGAATTCAAGCGCAAGCACAAGAAGGACATCAGCCAGAATAAGAGAGCTCTGAGGAGGCTCAGAACAGCTTGTGAGAGAGCCAAGCGCACCCTGTCCTCCAGCACCCAGGCCAGCATTGAGATTGACTCTCTGTATGAGGGCATTGACTTCTACACTTCCATCACCAGGGCTCGCTTTGAGGAACTCTGTTCAGACCTCTTCAGGGGAACCCTTGACCCCGTTGAGAAGGCCCTGAGAGATTCCAAGCTGGACAAGTCTCAGATTCATGACATTGTTCTAGTCGGAGGCTCTACACGTATTCCCAAGGTGCAGAAACTCCTTCAAGACTTCTTCAATGGGAAGGAGCTAAACAAGAGCATCAACCCTGATGAAGCTGTCGCCTATGGAGCTGCTGTACAAGCTGCCATCCTGACGGGTGACAAGTCTGAGAGGGTCCAGGATCTGCTCCTGCTGGATGTGACCCCGCTCTCTCTTGGTCTAGAAACAGCCGGAGGGGTGATGACTGTACTCATCAAACGCAACACCACCATCCCCACCAAGCAGACACAGATCTTCAGCACCTACTCTGACAACCAGACAGGTGTCCTCATCCAGGTCCTCGAGGGTGAGAGAGCAATGACAAAGGACAACAACCTCCTGGGCAAGTTTGAACTGACTGGCATTCCTCCAGCTCCACGTGGAGTGCCACAAATTGAAGTCACCTTTGACATTGATGCCAACGGAATCCTCAATGTGTCTGCTGTGGACAAAAGCTCAGGAAAGCAGAACAAAATCACCATCACCAATGACAAGGGCAGACTGAGCAAAGAGGAAATAGAGAAGATGGTGCAGGAGGCAGAAAGGTACAAGGGAGACGATGATGTCCAGAGGGAGAGGGTTGCTGCTAAGAACTCTCTGGAGTCCTATGTCTTCAATCTGAAGAGCACAGTGGAGGATGAGAATATCAAGGAGAAAATGAGTGCATCAGATAAGAAGGCCATTGTGGAGAAGTGTAATGAGGTCCTGTCATGGCTGGACAAGAACCAGCTGGCTGAGAAAGAGGAGTACATCCACCAGCAGAAGGAGCTGGAGAGGGCATGTAACCCTATCATCTCCAGATTGTACCAAGGGGCAGCAGGTGGTGGGATGCCAGGAGCCAGCTGCAGTACTCAGGCCAGACAGGGCTGCAACCCCGGACCTACCATTGAGGAGGTGGATTAAGGACTGCATGGTGCTTACTCCAGAAGGACTTGTATGTGAATTTTGGGAATGGTCATCATTGCAGAGTTAGATTATGGACAGTATAACATTGGAAATATAAGGACTTACATGTTATTAATTGAACTGAGCAGCACTGAAGAAAAAGGACTGAATGTAGTACTTAAAAAGACATAAGAAGGCTGTTCCCACTGCTCCTTTAGACTACCTTCTTTGGTCCCCTATCAAATCTCGTCCATCTATTTTATCCCCAGTGCTGTCACAATCGTTTGCCCTATGGGATCGACTCAGACACAACACCTGTCTAACTTCATATACCCGTCCTTTAGCCCATATTTTTAACAACCCTGATTTCCCTCCCGGATTACAATCTTCGGAGTTTAAGTGGTGGATGGACAAGGGGCTGTACCGGATAGGACAGTACTTCACTTCTAGTGGACCGTTCTCCCTAGCTTACTGCACTCATACCCTGAAACTCCCTGAATCGGAGAGGGCCCACTTCCAACAGATTACAAAATTCCTCCATACCGTCTGGAAGTCTAAGCCCTTACCCCCTGACTTTACCCCATATGAGATCTGGTGCAATCAGGCCGTAGAGCGTAGAGGAGGTATCTCGACGATCTACTCGGCCCTCACTCATCCAACAACCAAAACGTCTTATATGGAGGCCTGGGAAGCAGACCTCCAGGTAAGCATTAGCCAAGAATCTTGGCATAAAGCATTCTTTAGTTCATTTCAAGGGATTCAGGGAACATCCTTGATAGAGGCTAGTGTAAAAGTCATCACCAGATGGTATCTCACACCCTCCAGATTGGCTGCCATGTATCCCGGTGGGGACCCCCAGTGCTTTAGGGGATGTCAGCTACGGGGCACTATGTCTCACATATGGTGGGAATGTCCTAGGATCCGCTCCTTCTGGAGAATTATTTTTAATATGCTACACAAGGTGACAGGTAGCCGGATTCCTAGGACCCCCGAAGTGGCCCTCCTAAATGCCAAACCCCCACGCCTAGCCAAATCAACACAAAAACTGGTACACTTTATTCTACTGGGTACAAAAATTACCATTGCCAAATCCTGGAAACAACCTAGGCCACTAGTCTCGGCTGTCAAGCAGAAAATTTCCTGGATCATGACCCAAGAAAAACTATCTAGCATACTGGCTAATACTTCAGAGATGTTTCTTGAAACATGGACTCCATGGGCGGAATATATTGGAGTCCCTCTAGTCCCCGCAGGTAACCGAGTCTAGCTGCTTTTTTGATTAAACTAAGGCTTCACACTCATCCTTCCTTCCCTGCCCCCTCCTTCTCCTCTTTCTTTTCTTTTCTTTCCTACCTAATTACCTTTATATCGCTATCCCTTTGGTTCTGAATACTCTTGTCTTATTACCTGAGCGATCATTTTGGGGTTATGGTCTACAGTAATATTATACTTAAAGTATGTTTTGGGGCTTGTTCTTTTTTATGTGCAACTTTACTTTAGTATTATAAAGGGGGGATATTCTTTTGGCCTCTCCCAGCTCTTAGTGAGCCTCTTTCCCTCATTAGTGAGAGGGTGGGGGGGGGAGGTGGGATGTAGGAGTTGGGAGCCTTCCCCTTGACACAGCGGGTTCCCTTTAGGGGTGTCGAGGGTTTGAGCTCCTGATTACCTTCGAATCGGAGTACCTATACACATGGCTATGCCTCCACAGGCCTAGATAATTTTTAGTGAGCCTGCATTGTATGGCCTACCGAGCAGAACTACTAATTTCGGACTTACCCCCTCCCGGATTTATCTTTTACTGTTTTAACTGTAATGACATGTTCCATGTTCCATTTGCAAATTGTTTGGATCGGCCCCTAGGGGCTTTATGTACCAAGGAAAAGCTTATAACTTGACTGTAATCCTATTTCAAATGTCAATAAAAATTTATTGAAAATAAAAAGACATAAGCAGTGGATAACGAGGGAGAGTGTTTTTTGCAGGTCATCAAACACGTCAAGCAAAATATATTTTACAATTTTAGGAAAAAAGTTTTTTCTATGTTTATGTCTGTTGTATATATGGTAATTGATATTTTTCTTAATAAATATTTAAAATGTTAAAAAAAATTGTGTTTAATTTATATGTTAAATCTACATATATTTGCAACATTTTCAGTGTAATATTGGTTATTAACTTTATAGGAGATAAAATAACTCTTTAACATTAGGCTTTGGAAATTGTATCAAAATCCAAATAGTATGGGGCATTATAAGATCGGTAAACTGAGTTAAAGTGGAGTTCCAACGACAATGATTTTTTTTAAGCCATTCCAACGTTTATAACGTTTTAAACTCACTTATTTTTTTAAATTCATCCCCGATGTCCGGTATTATATAAAAAACGGATTTATAAAAATCTTTTCTGGCAGTTTTCATCTTGCTTGTGGGCATATGAAGCCCACAAGCATACAGTTCCGAGATACGGTGCTGCTGAGCTACCAGAATGCACCGCCCGTTCTCACGCATTCGCAGTATGTACAGCGCACAGCGCCGTAAACCTCTGACATTGCCATCACAACAGGTGGTGGTGGAAGTCCCCGCCCCGTTGTGATGGCAACAAAGATAAACAAAATCACTCAGAGACAGAAGATCCCGCGAGAACGAGCGGCTGATATCCACACTGACTCCTGGGAATAAGGACACATAGCTCCCAGGAGACAGTGCTCCGCCGGATATGACGGCCATACCCGCGGGTGGCAGAGACTGGAAAGGCCACTGAAAAGTCTCCTAACACAGGTAACCCTTAGGAGAATTTTTTTTTCCATTTGAGAACGATTGTATTGCTTAAATGCTTTTAATGTAAAGATGAAAAATTGTGTGGAACTCCGCTTTAAGAACAAATAGCTGGATACAAAAAGACGCGCCTAACGTTAGGCAGGCGTAGCGTATCTCATATACGCTACGCCGCCGTAAGTTAGAGAGGCAAGTGCTGTATTCACAAAGCACTTGCCTCCTAAGTTACGGCGGCGTAGCGTAAATGTGCCGGCCTAAGCGCGCCTAATTCAAATTGTGAAGAGGTGGGCGTGTTTTATGCTAAGAATCGTAACCCGACGTGATTGACGTTTTTAACGAACGGCGCATGCGCCGTCCGTGGACATATCCCAGTGCGCATGTTCCAAATTACGCCGCAAAGACTTATTGATTTCGACGTGTACGTAAATTACGCCCAGCCCCATTCACGGACGACTTACGCAAACGACGTAAAAAATTTAAAATTCCACGCAGTTCCGACGTCCATACTTAACATTGGCTGCGCCATCTTTTTGGTGGAATATCTTTAGGCCTGAAAACGTCTTACGTAAACGGCGTATCTTTACTGCGACGGGCAAGCGTACGTTCGTGAATAGGCGTATCTCGCTGATTTACGCATTCTAGGCGTAAATCAGCGTACACGCCCCTAGCGGCTGGCCTAAATAGACAGCTAAGATACGACGGCGCCCGCGGTCGTATCTTAGCTAGATTTAAGTGTATCTCAATTTGAGAATACACTTAAATTTACGACGGCGCAGATTCAGAGTTACATCGGCGTATCTACTAGAACCTTTAGGGCCCCAGTGAAAAACCATGAAGGGGACCCCCACTCGGAGTCCTTCCCTCCGAGCCTGGTGGTGGAATGCCAGGGCCTGGTTGCAAGTGCGACCTTTGTGACCCTGGTAGTTCCACAACTGGCGTTAGTATTTTTTATTTATTTTTTACTGCCCTGTGGGGGGACTTTGGTGATATATCAAGGGTCTAAACATACCTCTGATGTTTCACCTTTGAGGCAGAGGAAGGAGATTGAGGACACAGCCCTCAATCTCCAGCCTCAGCTGTACGGAATGAATGGACAGGAATAGCTCTGTACAGAGCTACTCATTGATTCACAAACTGAAACATAGTAAACACAGTTTACTGTGTTTCAATTATGAATGGACAGAGTCAGCGATCAGCACCAATCACTGACTCTATTCATTCAGACAAAGAGGGGCCGGTAAA
Organism: Rana temporaria; assembly: GCF_905171775.1. Taxonomy (NCBI): domain Eukaryota; kingdom Metazoa; phylum Chordata; class Amphibia; order Anura; family Ranidae; genus Rana; species Rana temporaria. The sequence continues at coordinate 8,643,387 of NC_053490.1, read as the reverse complement.
TAACCATTTACCGGCCCCTTCCCCGCTCTCCATCCTGACAGCAGCTGGTGGCATAGGGGAGGGGGGAAACCTGGCAGAGCTATGGGGGATGAGGGTAGGCCGGGAGAGAGGACATGGGGGGAGCATTAACAAGCTAGATTGGAGGGGCAGTGGCATATAGAGGAACCGATCCCCCAATCCCCAGCTGCTGAATGCCTGCAGGAGGGAGAGGAGGAGAAGCAGGAATTTAGCACCTGAAAAAGAGAGGGGGTTAGTTGTTCTATTTGCCGCTGCCCCTCCTTTCCAGGTGTATAGGGGGGATTTGCAACCACTGTATGTACGCCCCGTGTTGATCTTGAAAAATTACCAAATTTCCCCATCCACACATTCATGGTGGATGGGGGAATCTCTCACACTGTGTAATTGTGTTATGATGGAAAGGAGACTTTACCGCCATCAGAACACAGTGATCAGTGTTGCCAGCTGTAGCCAGGCTGGTTATGTACCCCATATCCATTTACATGGGGGGGGGGGGGCAGAATCTGTGGGGCCCCTTGTTAAAGGGGGCTTCCAGATTCTGATAAACCCCCTGCCTGCAGACCCAAACAACCACCCGCCAGGGTGATCGGGAAGAGGCCCTTGTCCCCATCAACATCAACATCTTGTCCCCATCAACATGGGGACAAGATGCTTTGGAGTGCTCCCCCCCCAAAAACACCCATACCTCCCATGTTGAGGGCATGTGGCCTGTTATGGTTCAGGAGGGGGGCACTCGCTCGTTCCCCCCATTTCCTGGTCGGATAAGGGTCTGTTATTGGTTTGGGCGTTGGGTTCCCCTTAAAATTCATACTATACCTAAGGGGCTAATATGGACCTGGGAGAGGGACCCCATGCCATTTTTTGTAAAAAAAATAATTTGGGAGGGCGTGGGATTTCCCCATAAGATCATACTAGGCCCAAAGGCTTAGGGGGTACCCCATGTTGAGGGGGTACCCCACTTTTTGGAGGATGCTGGTGTATGGAGGGTTCCAAAGCGTTTTGCAGATTCAGGAGTCTGCTTCTTCTGGGCAACTCTACATGCATCAATTGCAACATTTGCTGTGTATGACCCCCAAGCATCACAGGAAGAATCGGACCATCACCCGGCTAACGGTCAGGAGTGTCAGAGCTACTGGTCTAAGTCTGGTGGATCGTGACCAAATCAAATCAGGTAAGTGTCACTCGATGAGATACCTTATAATGAAAAACGACGTGCACATGTGCTTCAGTCTCTGGAAAATGTTCCAGCCTCAGCGCCCCGCCTCTCACTGCCACTGGACTATGCGTCCAACATATTCCTGCTGTGATGCTGGGGGTCATACGCAGCAAATGTTACAATTGATGCATGTAGAGTAAGAAATGACACTTTGTATCTACAATGTTGTGTAGTGAGTGTACAGCTTGTATAACAGTGTAAATTTACTGTCCCCTCAAAATAACTCAACACACAGCCATTAATGTCTAAACCGCTGGCAACAAAAGTGAGTACACCCCTAAGTGAAAATGTCCAAATTGAGCCCAAAGTGTCAATATTTTGTGTGGCCACCATTATTTTCCAGCACTGCCTTAACCCTCTTGGGCATGGAGGTCACCAGAGCTTCACCCGGTTGCCACTGAAGTCCTCTTCCCCCTCCGCCATGATGACATCACAGAGCTGGTAGATGTTAGAGACCTTGGGCCAGATTCATGTAAGAGGGCGCATCTTTTGGCCGGCGTAGCGCATCCCATTTGCGCTACGCCGACGTAACATAGTGAGGCAAGGCCAGTATTTACAAAGCACTTGCTTCGTAAGTTACGTCGGCATAGCGAAAATGGGCTGGCGTTACCCCGCCTAATTCAAAGTAGGCTGGTAGTGGGCGTGCTACATTTAAATTAACCGTGACCCCATGTAAATGAAGGGTCGTTGGTACGGCGCATGCGCGCAATCACGTCGCAAATAATCCCTAAGATACGTCGGCTCAATGCTTTCGACGTGAATGTAACCTACGCCCAGCCCCATTCACGTACGGCTTACGCAAACAACGTAAAATCCTTGCATGGGCTGCGCCACCTATAGAGGTGTTTTATCTTTACTCCGGCATACGCCTTACGTAAACGGCGTAGCTTACTGCGACGGGTGTACGTACGTTCGTGAATCGACGTATCTTGCTCATTTACATATTCAACGCGTAAATCAACGTAAGCGCCCCTAGCGGTCAGCGTAAATATGCACCCAAGATACGACGGCGTAGGAGACTTACGTCGGTCGTATCTTGGCAAGATTCGGGCGTATCTCATTTTAAGAATGAGCGCATAGATACGACGGCGCAAAATTGGACTTACAACGGCGTATCTACTGATACGTCGGCGTAAGTCTTTATGAATCCGGCCCCTTGCGCTCCTCCACCTTCTATTTGGGGATTTGGGTAGTTTCTGTTGCCATTGTGATATAAAAAGAGAAGAAACACAGTTGATTGATAATAAATGGCTTCAGCCAAACACTGACCACGAGTGAAAGAAAAGTTTTTGTGTTATCATTCATATTCTCTGAAAAATGGCAGAAAAATCATAAATTCTGCCGGGGGTATGTAAACTTATGAGCACAGCTGTACACACACTGGGCCACTTTATTTGGCACACCTTACTTTGTGGTATAGATTCAGCAAGGTGTTGGAAACGTTCCTCAGAGATTTTGGTCCATAGTGACATGATGGCATCACACAGTTTCTGCAGATTTGTCGGCTGCGCATCCATGATGCGAATCCCCTGTTCCACCACATCCCATTGGATGAGATCTGGTGAGTGTGGGGAGGCCATTGGAGTACAGTGACCTCATAGTGCAGTGGTGAGATGATTGGATCTTTGTGACATGGTGCATTATCCTGCTGGAAGGAGCCATCAGAAGATGGGGACACTGCCATCATATAGGGATGGACATGGTCAGCAACAATACTCAATTGATGCTCAATTGGTACTAAGGGGCCCAAAGTGTGCCAAGAAAATACCCCCCCCCCCACCATTACACCCCCACCACCAGCCTGAACCGTTGATACAAGGCTTTCATATTCTGACCCGACCATCTGAATATCACAGCTGAAATTGAGACTCATCAGACCAGAAAACGTTTTTCCAATCTTCTATTGTCCAATTTTGGTGATCCTGTGCGAATTGTAGCCTCAGGGCCAGATTCTCATAGATTGGCGTATTGTTGTGCGGGCGTAACGTATCCTATTTACGTTACGCCTCCGCAACTTAGACGGGCAAGTGCTGTATTCTCAAAGCACTTGCTCCGTAAGTTGCGGCGGCGTAGCGTAAATAGGCCGGCGTAAGCCCCGCCTAATTCAAATTTGGAACAGGGGGGCGTGTTTTATGTAAATAACTTGTGACCCGACGTGATTGACGTTTTTCACGAACGGCGCATGCGCCGTCCGTGGAATATCCCAGTGTGCATTGCTCTAAAGTATAAAGTACGCCGCAAGGACGTATTGGTTTCGACGTGAACGTAAATGACGTCCAGCCCCATTCCCGGACGACTTACGCAAACAACGTAAAATATTCAAAATTCGACGCGGGAACGACCTCCATACTTAACATTGGTACGCCGCATGTACGTCACCATATAGCAGGGGTAACTTTACGCCGGGAAAAGCCTAACATAAACGGCGTATCTGTACTGCGTCGGCTGGGTGTACGTTCGTGAATTCGCGTATCTAGCTGATTTACATATTTATAGGCGTAAATCAGCGTTCATGCCCCTAGCGGCCAGCGTAAATATGCAGTTAAGATCCGACGACGTAACAGACTTATGCCGGTCGGATCTAATAGAAATCTATGCGTAACTGATTCTAAGAAGCAGGCGCATAGATACGACCGCCCAGACTCAGAGATACGACGGCGTATCTGGAGATACGCCTTCGTATCTCTTTTGAGAATCTGGCCCCAAGTTTCCTGTTCTTATCTGGCAGGAGTGGCACCCGGTGTGGTCTTTTGTAGCCCATCTGCTTCAAGGTTCTATGCATTGTGCGTTCAGAGATGGTATTCTGCATACCTTGGTTGTCTGCCCATTCTCCTCTGACCTCTGACATCAACAAGGCATTTTTGTCCACACATCTGCCACTCACTGGGTATTTTCTCTTTTTCAGACCATTCTCTGTAAACCTGAGAGATGGTTGTGTGTAAAAAATCCCAGCAGATCAGCAGTTTTTGAAATACTCAGACCAGCCTGTCTGGCTCTAACAACCATGCCACCACGTTCAAAGTCACTTAAATCCCATTTCTTCCCCATTCTGATGCTCAGTTTGAACTTCAACAAATCGTCTTCACCATTTCTAGATGCCTAAATGCATTGGCCCGGATTCACAAAGCACTTGCGCCGACGTATCTCGAGATACGACGCGTAAGTGCAAATATGCACCGTTGTATCTGTGCGCCGGACCCACATACTAAGATACGCCTAAAAACAGGCTTCATCCCACCGACGTAACTTGCCTACGCCGGCGTAGAGTGGGCGCATATTTACGCTGGATGTATTTGGCGCTCCCATTAATTTTCTATTCAAATATGCAAATGAGGGACATACGGCGATTCACAAACGTACATGCGCCCGACGCAGTGCGCGTAAAGTCATACGTCCGGCGTAAAGTTATGCCCCATAAAGGAGGTGTAACTCAGCAGCATACAAAGGGCTGCACCAGGGAACACAAGCCGGCGTATTTTACGTAGTTTATGTTGGACGTAAATATGACTAGGCGTAGGTTACGTTCACGCCGTAGGCAGTGATCCGACGTATCTTAGGGAGTAGTTCCGACGTGATTCTTTTTTTTTTTTTTTTTTTTTTTCTTTTTTTTTTTTTTTTTTTGTACCACCTCAGCTTTTGTCCGTTCCTAGAGACCAGCTCATGATTTGATGCTTCTTACGTCTCAGTTAGTGGGTTGCATCATATGTGGTATACATTCTATGTTCCTTGTGTATTATATATTTTTTTTTTTTTTTTTTTTTTATTCATTTAGGCCAACTCGCAAATGAAGAAAGAAAAGGATAGCTTATTACATTAGCGTTGCTATTATGGCACTAAATTTTTTACACCCCCCCCCCCCACCCCTTGGCTCCCAGGAATCTCAAACTTATCCCTCAGGATACTAGATCACTCTCTAGCATTTATCAATCGTAAATAATATGTGATTACCTCAAGGAAATGACCATAAAAGAAGAGGCTACTGTTGTCATGCTTCTGCATATGACTTGTTATTAGCTTAACCTTACTCTCTCTGCGTAACTCCAAGTTCTTTTATAATCTCTCCATTTTTCCCATTTCTCCCTATGATCCCCAATCATCTCTAGATGACTGACCTTTAACTCTTCCAGCCTATAAGTTTCCTCCACTTCGTCTATCCAGTTCCAGACGTGTGGACTTTCCGTCTCCTGCCACATTTTGGGTATAAGTTTCTTTGCAGCGTTTAGAAGATGAGGAAGTAAAGACTGCTTATATTTTTTTTTTCCCTCTTGGCTGCAATGAAAGAGCACAACCCAAGGGTCTCTCTTTAATTCTTCGCCCGTAATAACCTTAATTTGACTCAAGATTATGTCCCAGTAGGTTTGTATTTTTGGGCATAACCACCAAAGGTGGGCCATCGTGCCTCTTTCAGAACAGCCCCGCCAACACTCTGCGGTCTGATCCGCTTTGTATTTATTTGCTTTATCCGGGGTGATATACCACCCTGAGATACACTTGTAATTTGTTTCAGCAGTTCGTATATCAATTGCGGATGCATGGGTAAGGTGCATAATTCTCTTAAAACAATTTGTCCCTCTTGTGATTCCTAACTCTCTTTCCCATTTACCTATAAAGGGTGTTTCGCTCCGTGAACCTATCTTTACCAATAACTCATATAGTTTAGTGATGGTGCCCTTTGAATTCTTAGTTTTGCAAATTTTCTCAAGTGGAGTTAGCTCCGCCTCCGTCCGTAATGGGCGGGGGAGGTGCCGCACAAAGTGGTGCATCTGTGAATAATGCCACCTATCCAGATTCCAGAATTCCGTTTTGACTCTCAATTCTTCATAGGTCATTATTTCGCCGTCTTTAATGATATCCCCTAAGTGAACTGTGTCTACTTTGATCCAATTCCCTCCAATTTTATTTTCGCCTGGTGCAAAATAAGGGTTTTCTTTTAAGTTCATTAATGGGGAATTGAGTTTCCCCTCTAATTGTGTCAGGGTCCTATCCCACATTCTTAAAGTGTCCCGTGTTAAATCTTGTGTTTTGTGATCTAGTGCTCTGTATTGTGCAGGGATCCAAATAATATTATTCAAATATTTGCTTGTTGATGCTTTCTCAATTTGAACCCACCTTTTGTCCCTCCTATCCCGTGCCCATTCTATGGCCCGTGATAAGACCGCTGCCTTATAATAGCTTTTAATATCCGGAACTGCCAGACCGCCGAGTGGCTTTCCCTGTTTTAAGATGGAGAGAGATATTCTGTGCTTCTTATTTTTCCAGACATAGTTTAGTAACAGCGCATTGAGAATTCTCAAATATTGCTGAGGGAGGGCTATGGGTACTAATAAAAATTTGTAAAGAATTTTTGGGACAACAACCATCTTCAGCATATTAATACGTCCTATCCATGATATGGGTTTATTTACCGTTCTTTTTAATTCGCTCTTGATCTCATTTAATAAGGGAACATAGTTTATTTTATACATCTTCTGGGCTGTGTTGGCCAATTTGATACCTAGGTACTTAAGTTCCTTGGTCCAGGGAAACGCACAGATCTCCTTGACACGTCCCACCTCTTTTTTATTTAAGTTGATATTCAGAATCTCAGATTTTGTTACATTAATTTTGAAGTTAGAAAAGGCACCGTATTTTTGTAACACTTCAGAGAGCTTAGGAATAGAGTTAACCGGGTTGGTCAGGTAGAACAAAATATCATCGGCAAATGCCGATAATTTATGTTCCTCTCCTTCTACTCTAACTCCATTGATGTCGGGGTCGTTACGAATTGTAGACAGCAGAGGCTCTAACGAAAGAATGAAAAGAAGAGGGGAGAGGGGACATCCCTGCCTTGTCCCGTTTTTCATCTCAAAGGAATCAGATAATGTTCCATTGATTTTTATTTTTGCAGTGGGATGGTGATAGAGTGTTTTAATCCAGCGGGACATCCTGTTTCCTATTCCCATAACCTTTAGAGTCTCCATCATGAGCCCCCAGTCTACCCTGTCAAAAGCTTTTTCAGCATCGACTGACAGAAATAGACCTGGGGGCACATTCTGCCTTATGGACTGCTGCAAGAGGATTGCCCTTAGGCTGTTATGTTTGCCCTCTCTGTTGGGCACAAAGCCTACCTGATCGGGGTGAACCAAGACGTGCATAGCCTCTTTCAGTCGCCCCGCAAGAATCTTAGCAAAAAGCTTGGTATCTATGTTTAGAAGAGAGATAGGTCTGTATGCCGAACAGAGAGAGCTATCTTTCCCTTCCTTCAAAATTATTGCGACCACTGCCGCCGTGGCTTCCCTACTGATTTCGTATTCAGACCCGAGCCCATTGAAATATTTGCACATCCACGGTATCAAGATGTTGCTATATCTTTTATAATACAGGGAGGAAAAACCGTCCGGTCCCGGACTTTTTCCGCCAGCAGTGGTGTTTAGAGCTACTTTTATTTCTTCTTCAGTTATGGGGCGGTCCATATTTAAGCTATCCATCTCCTCTAATCTGGGTAGTCCTGCCCTGTCTAGGAAGTCTCGGATCTTCCCCTCTTTTTCCCCTGCCTGGCACCTTTGGTTTTTTAATGTATAAAGTTCCTCGTAATAATTTTTGAATGAATCCGCAATTTCTCTGGTTGCATAAACCATTTTCCCGTCTTTCCTTTTGATTTTATCGATGTAGTTTCTAGCTTTCTTTTTTTGAGCCATTTTGGCTAATAGCCTGCTTGGTTTGTTGCCCCATAGGTATCTCTCTTTGGAGATACAGTTAAGTTTATTTCTCGCTTCCTGTTCCGTAATCTCCTTGAGGGCATCTCTCTTAATAATTAAATTTAGATATGTTTCTTTTAATCCCTGCTCTTTATGTTCCCGTTCTAGAATCTCTATATCTTTAATCAGGATGTTAGCATTACTTTTCATCTCTTTTTTTTTTTTGGTGGCCTCCGCAATTAGAATTCCTCTAATGTACGCTTTGTGTGTCTCCCAAAGGGTTGCGCTGTTTATCCCTTCTGTATCGTTGATATGAAAAAATTGTTTCAATTCCGCCTCTACCCTACTTGCCCCTCCTTCATCTCGTAACAGACTATCGTCTAGACGCCACACCGGCCTCTGTCTCTTTTGTGTGGAGAGTTTAATTTTCATAGAAATTGGTGCATGATCTGACACCGTCATAATTCCTATGTCCGTCTCTGTTATAGAGTCCAGCAACCTATGGTCCGCCAAGATGTAGTCAATTCTGGAGTATGTTCCGTGGGGGGCAGAGTAAAACGTGAAATCGTGAGCTTTTGGATGAAAAATCCGCCATACATCAACAAGTTGGTGGTCATGAATCTTCTGTTTAATTCTTTGTAGAAGCCCGTTTCTTGTCTCCCTCCCACGGAACGTACTGTCTTCTTTCGGGTCCAAAACGAAATTAAAGTCGCCCATCAGGATGGTGTATCCCTTTGCGAAATCCTTCAACTTTCCCAGAATTTTCTCTAGGTATTGGGTTTGGTGAACATTTGGGGCGTATATATTTGCTAAGGTATAGACAATGTTGTCAATCCTTACCCTTAGGAATAAAAATCTCCCTTCTGGGTCTGTCATCCTTCCCTCTAAAGTGAATCCAAACCCCCTTGTGAACCCGATTGCCACGCCCCTAGCACGTTTCGAGATGGAGTCGCCGTAGAACCAGGTGGGATATGCTGGGGAGAAAAGCTTGATATTCGCATCAATGGTTAAATGAGATTCCTGAACAAATACTACATCCGCTCTTAATTGTTCGATCTCTGCAAGGACCTTAAGTCTTTTGACGGCGGAATTTAATCCCTTAACATTGTAGGATAAAAATTTTACTTCTGTCATTATTTTATAACAAGATCATTTCGTGCTAAACTGTCTCTGAGATTCCTTGGGAGCCAAAATCCCTATTCCCTTCACCCTTACCCCCCCCCACACCCTCCTCCCCCCACCCTCCGTGGCAAATACATTCCTCCTCACCTTCCCCCCTCCCCCCCCCTTGCCCAGGCCTATACATCGCCTCTGAACCGTAGGGATCCTTGGTACCCCCTACCCGTCGGTTCTTGTGGATGAGGTGGAGCACCCCTGCGACCCTCCCATCCATCTTCCCCAGGACTTTCCAGGGGATTTGATCTTATATGGTTGGGGTAACAGATCCGACCTCCCCGTTTCCTACCCTAGTCATCCCCTCCCCCCCCCGGCCCCCCCAGCGCCCGGGAGCACCTCGAGATTTCACCCCGAGGGCCAAGCAATTATCCGCTAACTATTCAACCCATCCGGGTAAGTCCACTGTAGGCATATCCAATTTGCGGCAGAACCCTACCAGGTCCTCGGGAAAAGTTAATTTTGCTGACACCCCTTCTTTCTGGCCTATCAGACAAGCCGGGAAGCCCCATTTGTAATTTATGTTATGCAGACGCATCTGCTCTAGTAAGGGTTTTTGGAGTCTTCTTCTAGACAGGGTTTCCCATGCCAAATCCGTGAAGATCTGAATCTCCGTGCCTGCATAAGATAAGGGAGACTTTCTTCTCAGTTTTAACCAGATCTCCTCTTTATGTTCGAAATATCTGAACCTAGCAATGATGTCCCTGTGCCAATTTCCTCCTCCCTCTCTGATCTTCCCCACACGGTGGACCCGTTCGAATTTAAGGGGACCTTCCGAGCCGTTATCCAGGAGGGGGAGAAACAGATCATTAAGGATTTTTCTCAAGTCTTCACCCTTCTCCTCCTTAATTGATCGTATTCTTAAGTTTTGCCTTCTATTACGGTTCTCTTGATCTTCTAATCGGTATTGCAGCCATCTCTGGTTTTGTTTCATAGTCAAGTGTTGGTTTTTTAATTCGTTAAGATCAAGGTCTTGCTTTTCTATTCTTTTCTCGGCTTCCTCTATTCGTTCTAACATATGGAATAGGTCAGTTCTTAGTGTACTAATTTCCTCTCTTATTACATTCTCCACCCTTTTTAACATTACATCCATTTCACCTATGGTGGGAGCATGGGAGCCCAGGCTGGGGTCATCCATTTGGTTAGATACATGTTCAGAGTCTGTTGAAATATCGGCAATTGGGGATGGCAATCCCCCCACTCCCTTTTTAGTAGTCCCAGTTTTTTCAGCTTTTTTTGTCGGGCCTGGGCTCTTTGAACTCCCGTCCGAGGTCATGTAGTGTCTGATCGTACTCACGGAGGAAGTCTCTTTGGGGATTTTCGGGGCAGCCCCCCTTGTTGACTTGTTCATATTGTATTTCTTTGTCGTTCTGATACGTTTCCCCAGTTTGAGCAGAGAGGGGCAGGCCTCCACCCCCCCCTCTCTCTTTTCCTTCTTCCTTTTTTTCCCTCCCTTTGACGCTGTTTATTATTTTTTTCTTTTTTCCAAACTTGCTGAGACGGACGTTGTGAGTACTAGGGGGGGATATTAGTAGTTTCTGAAAAACGACAAGAATAATAACTCCCAGGATTTCTAGAGATTTTTGAAAGTTTCCGTGACCTACCCAGAACGTTGGGGTGGGTGCATGGGAAGAGTTGCGTACCCACTGATTTAAGGGAATTTTTACCCTCAAAACCATTAGAAACCGTTTTGGGGTACAGAAAAATTTTAGGTAAAGTGGGCCTGCTGCACGCTATGCCCTCTAGCGACCTCAGCTCACCCAGCAAAGAAAGGAAGAAAAAAAAAAAAAAAAACTAGGTTAGGCCCGTGGTGGTGGCTGCAACTCCAATGTTCCCCTGGTGCTCCGATCCGGCCTTCCTGTGATTCAACCTAGCCCTGCGGAGGCGGGAATAGTGCCTCTTGTTTGACTAGTATCGCCGGTCGGGGTAGGTAAGGCCCTTAGAGAGCGGCCGTCCAATATTTTTTGCCTGTAGACCCCAGCACTGCCCCCTAGAGACCCGTACACAAACAAGAATTAATAGAGGCAAGTGCTGTGGAGCGGGAGTATCTCATGCATTTCCACCCCTCCCCCTCCAGTCAGTATCAGTGAATATATCCACCAGGTATGAGACTAAAATCAAGAAGACCATAGGTGCTTGAGCAAATTGGGAGCATATAGGGAGTGAGAAAAAAAAAATATAACTTTCATATGTCCACTTATGGCACTTAGAGTATTGCACATAAGGTATATAATAAAACAAAGAAACTCCGCTTTCTTACCCAGTCTTCGTTTTTCACAAGGTCCACATACTGTTTTTGACATGAAGAAAAAGGGTTAATATTACCTCATGCCGTTTCTCTGGATGTGCTTCTCTGTTCTCTTTTTTTTTTTTTTTTTTTTTCTTTTCCCCCTTCTCCCCCTGGTGCTGTGATGGACTGGAATCTATGCACGAAAAGCGGGGGGGGGGGGGCGGGCAGCCAGCCCGCTCGCCGCAGCTGGAAGCTTCCCAGCTGATCCACCGCTCTTTTCTCCTGCCGCTGGGAGCGTGCGAGGGCGCGAGGGGGGGTCAGAGGACGAAGGAGTCAACGGGGGGTGATGTTGGCTGCGGGGTGAGCGGACTAACTGCACGGCGGACTCCCTCGCCTCATCTCGTCCGTCTTCCTAGGAGCTCCACCGGGTCTAGGTCCCTCCATCACCCGCAGCCGTGTCCAGGTCGGATCCGTCTCACGGGCAGCTCCTCCCTCCAACGTGCGTGCTTCACGTGCACCACGTCATCACGTTCCGACGTGATTCTGAGCATGCGCACTGGGATGCGTCCACGGGATGGCGCATGCGCCGTTCGTTATACGTATCTGCCTGGCGCTCGGCCCATCATTTGCATGGGGTCACGCCTCATTTGCATGGCTCACGCCCACTTCCACCTACGCCTGCTTACGCCTAGGAAACCCAGCGCAGTTTTGGGAGCACTGGCTTTGTGAATCCAGTGCTTGCCTCTCTGCGCTGCGTCGGTGTAGCGTACAGGAGATACGCTATAGCGGCATAAATGTGCGCCGCTGTCTATGAATCCGGGCCATTGAGTTGCTGCCGCGTGATTGACTGATTAGCAATATGGGCTACCAAGCAATTGAAGTGTCCGGTGAGTGTATAAAAGCATGAGACCTGACAGCGCCTGTCTGCCCAGCCCAGACTATCACCTACCACATCTTCCACATCGAACAACTCCAAAGACTCCGAGTTGGCCATTGCTGCTTTGGAAATTGCCATCAGGGCCCCACACATGTCCCCATCAGGGCGCTCACACGTTTCCCATGGGACGTACTTTGAAGACCTCTGGTCCAGGTCATCATGACACTAAAATAATATTTCTGATGCAAAACTTGATGAAAATTTGAAAAAAAAAGAAAAAAAATACATAAAAATGAAAAAGCAAAAATAACTAAATTTATAAAAGATGTTTTTGTAGAAAAGATAATAAATGTGTCCAAATTCAGTGACAAAATCTACGCAGGATAAAAGTCTGGAGTTCTCCTTTACCCCCATTGGAGGAGAGGGGTGCCGGTTTGGTTGTGAATGGAGTGCGGGTTTAGTGTTCAGTTTTATCTGCTGTGGATGATCTCTGAGTAGATTCGGCTCGTCTCCCTCCTTCCTCCATAGCACAATGGTTAAAGCTGCAAGCTACGACGTGTGAAGTTGCGAGTTCGACTCTCAGCGATGCCGCCGATGGTACAAAACTTTACCGGGAATTTCTATTAAATCGCCTCAAGGCTAAAAAGTAAACTATTAACATGGATGTGTTCAGGCTGGGTATCGGATGGTGGAAGAGCTGTGATTATATTACGCTGAGAAATGAAACTCCGCCCCTCTTGGATCCTCGTCGTAGCGTGCTCAACATTGCTGATCAGTCCGTGTGTGAGCCGCAATGACTGCACAATGACACCAGAGGGCAGCAGAGAGCTCCGCCTGACATATGACAGCATTAGACCTGACAACACCTGTCAGTCCATCCAGGACTATCACCCACCACAGCTTCCTGACGTCAAGCATCTGAACGAGTCCGAGTTGGCTGTTGCTGCAATTGAAATCACCAATCAAGTCTACAGATTTCTTCACCGATACCTCAAGTATCTTCACCTGTACCACCGACAGACCCCCAATAAAGGGGAGACGTGGAGCAAGATGATGGGACTTCTGGATGACCGATATCAGTGTCTCAAACGTTGCGTACAAGGAGATGGCAACCACCTTCTGAAACGGCAAATTGCAGATTACTTCTACCGGCTGGAGAACCTGGTGAGGAGAAGGAAGTACAGATGTGTCGTTCAAGATGAAATCTCCACTTGTCTTTTAAAGTTGGGTGACCTCAACTCTCGCATGAGAGCCAAACAAAAACCAAACCGCAGCGTTTCTGTGGTCAGTGCTCGCGGCTAAACAACTCCGTATGAGGGGAGCACCATAAGAACATCTCCTGTCCTGCTGCAAAACCCTCCAACTACTTTTACTTACTGGACCAGCAAAACCAATTTGCCACAGAAAGGAAGAGGAAGAGATCCACCCAAATCTCCATTCAAGGCATGAGAATCCATCATCCCAACACCGGGGGATCGAAAGCAAGATTGAAGGACCCCAGACAACACGCACCCTGATAAAGATCAACTTCACATTTAATTGGCATTGTGAAACGTAATAAAAACATAAAAAAATGGAACAAATTGTACTGTTTTTATTTTTTGCACCAGTGCTGCAGAAAATGAATAAATTCAAATGTAAAAAAAAGTTTTCATATGAGTGAGTGAGAAACTTATATAGCGCAACACATGCGAACTGAATCGCCTCTGGACTATGATTGCTATGTATACAATATGGTGGCCAGAACAGAGAGCTGTGTCTTGGATCCTCGTAGTAGCGTGCTCAACATTGCTGATCAGTCCGTGTGTGAGTCGCAATGGCACCAGAGGGCAGCAGAGAGCTCCGCCTGATATACAATAGCATGAAATCTGACAGCGTCTGTCTGCCCAGCCAGGACTATCACCTACCACAGTTTCCTGTCTTCGAGCGACTCAAAGACTCCGAGTTGGCCATTGCTGCATTGGAAATCACCAAACAAGTCCACAATTTTCTTCAACTGCACCACCAACAGCTCCGCTATAAAGAGGAGACGTGGAGGAAGATGGTGGGACTTCTGTATGACCGATGTCAGTCTCTCTCATGTTGTGTACAAGAAGATGACGAGCGGCCCGTGATCCAGCAAATTGGCGATTACTTCAACCAGCTGGAGAACCTGACGGAGAAAGGGGAGGATAGATGTTTCATTGAAAATTAAATTAAAACTTGTCTTATAATCTTGAATTATCTCAACTCTGGCATGAGAGCCATTAAAACCCAACCGCATCGCTTCCGTCTTCAGTGCCTGCGGCTAATCAGCTCCGTATGCCGGGAGCACCAAAAGAACATCAGCCGTCCTGCTGGAGAACCCTCCCAATACTTTTACTTACCGGGACAGCAAGAATAATTTATGATACCCTTAGAGCCGGTTCACACTGGGGCGGCACGACTTCGGGGGCGACTCGGCAAGGCGTCCTGAAGACGACTTCAGAGGCGACTTGCAAAATGACTTCTGTATAGAAGTCAATGCAAGTCGCCCCCCGAAGTCGTACAAGAACGTTTTTCTAAGTCGGAGCGACTTGCGTCGCTCCTATTAGAACGGTTCTATTGAATACAATGGGACGTGACCTGTCAGGCGGCTGAGTCGCCTGACGAGTCGCCCCAGTGTGAACCGGCTCTTATGATACCCTGCCTAAAATGTGTGTAAGTACAAACAATCAAACATATTCGCCAGCACACCAAGGATCATTCGATTACGTCCAAAAAGGTTTTATTACAAAAGAATCGCATTACAAAGGTGCAACGTTTTGGAGTCGCGTAGGACCCCTTCGTCAGGCATGTGATAAAGTGTACCAGCGCATCAGCAAAATAAATATACAACAGCCACCAATCAAATCATGTTAGAAATAGAAAAAGGGTTAACACCCCCTCTCCGTGACGTCATTAAAGCGTCAGAATCCCACAAAAAACAAACAAAAAAAAAACACAATCAGGCAATAGAAATCACTTACATGGAAAACGTTGCTGCTGCCTAGTAAATGCACAATATCACCCGCACCTCCATCGTTGGTGTACGGGCACTATGCTTGATGCACTGGCCCGTTATGTGCAGTCGGTAGTTTATTATTGCCACAACACAGTGGTCCAATAGCCGATCAGTAGCGCTGACCGCCAATCGCGGCGTGCAGGTACAAACAGGTTATTAGTAAAAGCCACAAAACACGGTGTGTCAACATGTGCTATCTCCCATCACGGGATATCAATGTGCGCGTTTTTGGGGTGCGACCCTTTCCTGAAAACTAAAGTAGGTGAGAGGAAGGGTTTGATCCCCCGAAACACGTCCATTGATACCACATGATGGTAGATAGCACATGTTGTCACAGTGGGGGTTATTTACAAAGTGTCAATCCATTTCGCAATACAAGTGCACTTTCCACTGCACTTGTAGTGCACTTGTATTGCAAAGTTGATTGTCCTTTTGTAAATAACCCCCACTGTGTGTTTAGTGGATTTTGGGTCTTACTTCAGAGACCTCTGGTCCAGGTCATCATGACACTAAAATAATATTTCTGATAAAAAAACTTGATGAAAATTTTAACAAATTAACAAAAATAAAAATGAAAAAGCAAAAATGACTAAATTTGTAAAAGATGTTTTTGCAGGAAAGATAATAAATGTGTCCAAATTCAGTGACAAAATCTACGCAGGATAAAAGTCTGGAGTTCTCCTTTACCCCCATTGGAGGAGAGGGGTGCCGGTTTGGTGTGAATGGAGTGCGGGTTTAGTGTTCAGTTTTATCTGCTGTGGATGATCTCTGAGTAGATTCGGCTCGTCTCCCTCCTTCCTCCATAGCACAATGGTTAAAGCTGCAAGCTACGACGTGTGAAGTTGCGAGTTCGACTCTCAGCGATGCCGCCGATGGTACAAAACTTTACCAGGAACTTCTGGGGTATGGATCCCTTCTTCTCCGTGGTCAGCACTGAACTAAAAAGGACTATTAACATGGATGTGTTCAGGCTGGGTATCTTATGGTGGAAGAGCTGTGATTACATTACGCTGAGATATGAGCAAACTCCGCCCCGCTTGGATCCTCGTCGTAGCGTGCTCAACATTGCTGATCAGTCCGTGTGTGAGCCGCAATGACGGCACAATGACACCAGAGGGCAGCAGAGACCTCCGCCTGATATATGACAGCATTAGACCTGACAACACCTGTCGGTCCATCCAGGACTATCACCCACTACAGCTTCCTGACGTCAAGCATCTGAACAAGTCCGAGTTGGCTGTTGCTGCATTTGAAATCACCAAACAAGTCTACAGATTTCTTCACCGATACCACAAGTATCTTCACCTGTACCACCGACAGACCCCCAATAAAGGGGAGATGTGGAGCAAGATGATGGGACTTCTGCATGACCGATATCAGTCTCTCAAACGTTGCGTACAAGGAGATGGCAACCACCTTCTGAAACGGCAAATTGCAGATTACTTCTACCGGCTGGAGAACCTGGTGAGGAGAAGGAAGTACAGATGTGTCATTCAAGATGAAATCTCCACTTGTTTTTTAAAGTTGGGTGACCTCAACTCTCGCATGAGAGCCAAACAAAAACCAAACCGCAGCGTTTCTGTGGTCAGTGCTCGCGGCTAAACAACTCCGTATGAGGGGAGCGCCATAAGAACATCTCCTGTCCTGCTGCAAAACCCTCCAACTACCTTTACTTACTGGACCAGCAAAACCAATTTGCCACAGAAAGGAAGAGGAAGAGATCCACCCAAATCTCCATTCAAGGCATGAGAATCCATCATCCCAACACCGGGGGATCGAAAGCAAGATTGAAGGACCCCAGACACGTTCCCTGATAAAGATCAACTTCACATTTAATTGGCATTGTGAAACGTAATAAAAACATTAAAAGAAAGAACAAATTGTACTGTTTTTATTTTTTGCACCAGTGCTGCAGAAAATGAATGAATTCAAATGTAAAAAAAAAGTTTTCATATGAGTGAGTGAGAAACTTATATAGCGCAACACATGCGAACTGAATCGCCTCTGGGCTATGATTGCTATGTATACAATATGGTGGCCAGAGCGGAGAGCTGTGTCTTGGATCCTCGTCGTAGCGTGCTCAACATTGCTGATCAGTCCGTGTGTGAGTCGCAATGACACCAGAGGGCAGCAGAGAGCTCCGCCTGATATACAATAGCATGAAATCTGACAGCGTCTAGCTGCCCAGCCAGGACTATCACCTACCACAGTTTCCTGACTTCGAGCGACTCAAAGACTCAGAGTTGGCCATTGCTGCATTGGAAATCACCAAACAAGTCCACAATTTTCTTCAACTCCACCACTAACAGCTCCGCTATAAAGAGGAGACGTGGAGGAAGATGGTGGGACTTCTGTATGACCGATGTCAGTCTCTCTCATGTTGTGTACAAGAAGATGACGAGCGCCCCGTGATCCAGCAAACTGACGATTACTTCAACCAGCTGGGGAACCTGACGGAGAAAGGGGAGGATAGATGTTTCATTGAAAATTAAATTAAAACTTGTCTTATAATCTTGAATCATCTCAACTCTGGCATGAGAGCCATTAAAACCCAACCGCATCGCTTCCGTCTTCAGTGCCTGCGGCTAATCAGCTCCGTATGCCGGGAGCACCAAAAGAACATCAGCCGTCCTGCTGGAGAACCCTCCCAATACTTTTACTTACCGGGACAGCAAGAATAATTTATGATACCCTTATGATACCCTGCCTAAAATGTGTGTAGGTACAAACAATCAAACATATTCGCCAGCACACCAAGGATCATTCGATTTGTAAAAAAAGGTTTTATTACAAAACAATCGCATCACAAAGGTGCAACGTTTTGGAGTCGCGTAGGACCCTTCGTCAGGCATGTGATAAAGTGTACCAGCGCATCAGCAAAATAAATATACAACAGCCACCAATCAAATCATGTGAGAAATAGAAAAAGAGTTAACACTCCCTCCCCGTGACGTCATTAAGGCGTCAGAATCCCGCCAAAACAATAAAAAAAACACAATCAGGCAATAGAAATCACTTACATGGAAAACGTTGCTGCTGCCTAGTAAATGCACAATATCACCCGCACCTCCATCGTTGGTGTGTGGGCACTGTGCTTGATGCACTGGCCCGTTATGTGCAGTCGATAGTTTATTATTGCCACAACACAGTGGTCCAATAGCCGATCAGTAGCGCTGACCGCCAATCGCGGCGTGCAGGTACAAACAGGTTATTAGTAAAAGCCACAAAACACGGTGTGTCAACATGTGCTATCTCCCATCACGGGATATCAATGTGCGCATTGTTGGGGTGCAACCCCTTCCTCAAAACTAAAGTAGGTGAGAGGAAGAGTTTGATCCCCCGAAACACGTCCATTGATACCACATGATGGTAGATAGCACATGTTGTCACAGTGGGGGTTATTTACAAAGTGTCAATCCATTTCGCAATACAAGTGCACTTTCCACTGCACTTGTAGTGCACTTGTAGTGCAAAGTTGATTGTCCTTTTGTAAATAACCCCCACTGTGTGTTTAGTGGATTTTGGGACTTACATTGGAGAACTCTGGTCCAGGTCATCATGACACTAAAATAATATTTCTGATAAAAAACTTGATGAAAATCTTTACAAATTAAAAAAATAAAAATGAAAAAGCAAAAATGACTAAATTTGTAAAAGATGATTTTGTAGAAAAGATAATAAATGTCTCCAAATTCAGTGACAAAATCTACGCAGGATAAAAGTCTGGAGTTCTCCTTTACCTCCATTGGAGGAGAGGGGTGCCAGTTTGGTGTGAATGGAGTGCGGGTTTAGTGTTCAGTTTTATCTGCTGTTGATGATCTCTGAGTAGATTCGGCTCGTCTCCCTCCTTCCTCCATAGCACAATGGTTAAAGCTGCAAGCTACGACGTGTGAAGTTGCGAGTTCGACTCTCAGCGATGCCGCCGATGGTACAAAACTTTACCGGGAACTTCTGGGGTATGGATGCCTTCTTCTCCGTGGTCAACACTGAACTAAAAAGGACTATTAACATGGATGTGTTCAGGCTGGGTGTCGTATGGTGGAAGAGCTGTGATTACATTACGCTGAGATATGAACAAACTCTGCCCCTCTTGGATCCTCATCGTAGCGTGCTCAACATTGCTGATCAGTCCGTGTGTGAGCCGCAATGACTGTACAATGACACCAGAGGGCAGCAGAGAGCTCCGCCTGATATATGACATCATTAGACCTGACAGCACCTGTCGGTCCATCCAGGACTATCACCCACCACAGCTTCCTGACGTCAAGCATCTGAACGAGTCCGAGTTGGCTGTTGCTGCATTTGAAATCACCAAACAAGTCTACAGATTTCTTCACCGATACCAGAAGCATTTTCACCTGTACCACCGACAGACCCCCAATAAAGGGGAGACGTGGAGCAAGATGATGGGACTTCTGCATGACCGATATCAGTCTCTCAAACGTTGCGTACAAGGAGATGACAACCACCTTCTGAAACGGCAAATTGCAGATTACTTCTACCGGCTGGAGAACCTGGTGAGGAGAAGGAAGTCCAGATGTGTCGTTCAAGATGAAATCTCCACTTGTCTTTTAAAGTTGTGTGACCTCAACTCTCGCATGAGAGCCAAACAAAAACCAAACCGCAGCGTTTCTGTGGTCAGTGCTCGCGGTTAAACAACTCCGTATGAGGGGAGCGCCATAAGAACATCTCCTGTCCTGCTGCAAAACCCTCCAACTACTTTTACTTACTGGACCAGCAAAACCAATTTGCCACAGAAAGGAAGAGGAAGAGATCCATCCAAATCTCCATTCAAGACATGAGAATCCATCATCCCAACACCGGGGGATCGAAAGCAAGATTGAAGGACCACAGACACGCTCCCTGATAAAGATCAACTTCACATTTAATTGGCATTGTGAAATGTAATAAAACTATAAAAAAATAAAAAATTGTACCGTTTTTATTTTTTACACCAGTGCTGCAGAAAATAAATAAATTCAAATGTAAAAAAAAAAAAAAAGTTTTCATATGATTGCTATGTATACAATATGGAGGCCAGAACAGAGAGCTGTATACACTACAGAGACCTGACCACTGTACTGTATACACTTGTAGCGCTACCCCCCGAAGGAGCCGCTGATTTGTTGTTGGGATCGGCGTATTAAGTTACCTTAATGTTGTCTAGGGGGGTAGTTGGAGAACAGAGTAGTGAGCGAAATGGGCCCTGGTATAGATTCCCTCTTGAATGGGCACTAATGGGGAAGGCCCCACTAAATTCTCAGGGAACTTTTGGAGCGTGGTTTTCTCTTTTTCCCTTGTAACTCGAACTCTCACCCCTCTCTTGTGAGTGCTTCTTTTGGGCCCTACCCAATCACGTGGGCGGGAATTGGGGGGTGCCCTAGGAGGGGTTTTCTCCTTTGGTCTTTCCGCATCTCGTCTTACATCAGAGCCAGTTGCGGTAGGTGGGCCCCCGGTTGACTCCTTCACCGGGGCCCTCTGAAGTTTTCCACCGGCTAGAATGCTAGTTGGTGAGCATTGACCGGACTGGGGCAAACTTCTTTGACGTGTCCTATCCCTCCACAGTTGAAGCAGGCATTAGACCTTCTTGGTTTGTTTTGCGGATTGTAAGGCCCATAGGTGAGCTTCTCAGCCTTATCTCCTCTAGGTTGGTATGGGGAAAACCCAGCTTGACTGGATAAGACAGTTATTATTTCCGTCAACTGAGACACTTGGGTCTTTAAAAGTTCAACTTGAGGGTTATTGTCCTCAGTGGCCACAACACGCACTCGTGCAGGAGTTTCTGTGGCTTGGTATTTGTTCTTTTGATCTAGGAGGTCCTCTTCCTGTCGAATGATCCTGATCAGATCAGGATATTTCAACACTCCACTTTCTTTCTGAGCTCGCAACTGAAAGACAATAGGATCCATGGATTGGGCTCCCCTCACCACTTGTTGGAAATGTGTTTTATCCACATCTTTTGTCTCTATTCCTTTCTTTAACAGCATCCCGTGCAGGATCTTGTCCAGGCGGCTGACAAATTTCAGAGAGTTTTTCTCCCTACTTTTGGAAGCAGTGCTCCAGTTGGCAATGGAGCTCACTGATGTCTGATGTCAATCCTCCCGAACACATTCTGTAGGAGGTCCAGATAATCTTGGGCAGTGCAATCACCTTTACTAAGTTTGAGGTTGCGTATGGCCTCTAATGCTGGCCCTCTGAGGCTTTCCATGATCCTCTGCTTCTTATTCTTCTCTGGGATTTCCCACTCTTCCAGAGCTTGGGTGGCCTGGTCCATCCATTCTTCAAAGCCATCTTCTGAAGAGGGCACAGGGTGTCTCCCTGAGAAGGCTCTGAGTTTTCTATATCCTGTGATTAAGCAGTCTGTAGAATCCTTTTTGCACTGGGCTACGATCTCTTCCAAGACGGCACAGCTCCCAGCTTAGGATCCTCTCAGCAGAAGGTTGGGACCCAGCCAGTCGCTGGGGCCCCTCTCTAGGTTGGGATGATGCTCCGCATGGTGCATGACCTCAGTAAAGCAGGCCACGGTGGCGGGGCCCATGGATGCGCGCACCCTGAAGGTGGATGCCGCACCTGGAACACGGGCCCGCACAGAACAGAACAGCCCAAAGGCGGTTGCCCAGATATATCCCCCTCCCAGCATGCCCGACGAGGGAAGCACTCCTCTGATTGGCTGCTGGGAGAAGGTGGGTCTGTCAGAACCCCTCTAGCGCACGCTGCCACCCGGGGGTGATAACGCACCCCCGGAGCGCAGACTGACCCACAGGACAAATTCTGAAATTGGCAACAGCCTAAATTTTCATAAACTGTGAATGGGAGTAAACTAATCCTCCCATTCCCACTAACTTTAGCGTAGCGCCCGTACAGAAAAGTAAGGGGGCGCTACATGTGTAAAAAATCCCAGCAGATCAGCAGTTTTTGAAATACTCAGACCAGCCTGCCTGGCTCTAACAACCATGCCACCACGTTCAAAGTCACTTAAATCCCATTTCTTCCCCATTCTGATGCTCAGTTTGAACTTCAACAAATCGTCTTCACCACGTCTAGATGCCTAAATGCATTGAGTTGCTGCCGTGTGATTGACTGATTAGCAATATGGGCTACCAAGCAATTGAACAGGTGTACCTAATAAAGTGGCCGGTGAGTGTATAAAAGCATGAGACCTGACAGCGCCTGTCTGCCCAGCCCAGACTATCACCTACCACATCTTCCACATCGAACAACTCCAAAGACTCCGAGTTGGCCATTGCTGCTTCGGAAATTGCCATCAGGGCCCCACACATGTATCCTCATCAGGGCCCCACACATGTATCCTCATCAGGGCCCCACACATGTATCCTCATCAGGGCCCCACACATGTATCCTCATCAGGGCCCCACACATGTATCCTCATCAGGGCCCCACTACACCTGTCCTCATCAGGGCCCCACACATGTATCCTCATCAGGGCCCCACACATGTATCCCCATCAGGGCCCCACACATGTATCCTCATCAGGGCCCCACACATGTATCCTCATCAGGGCCCCACACATGTATTCTCATCAGGGCCCCACACATGTATCCTCATCAGGGCCCCACACATGTATCCTCATCAGGGCCCCACACATGTATCCTCATCAGGGCCCCACACATGTGTCCTCATCAGGGCCCCACACATGTATCCTCATCAGGGCCCCACACATGTATCCTCATCAGGGCCCCACACATGTGTCCTCATCAGGGCCCCACACATGTATCCTCATCAGGGCCCCACACATGTGTCCTCATCAGGGCCCCACACATGTATCCTCATCAGGGCCCCACACATGTGTCCTCATCAGGGCCCCACACATGTATCCTCATCAGGGCCCCACACATGTATCCTCATCAGGGCCCCACACATGTATCCTCATCAGGGCCCCGCACATGTATCCCCATCAGGGCCCCACACATGTATCCTCATCAGGGCCCCACACATGTATCCCCATCAGGGCCCCACACATATATCCCCATCAGGGCCCCACACATATATCCTCATTAGAGCCCCACACCTGTATCCTCATCAGGGTCCCACACATGTATCCTCATCAGGGCCCCACACATGTATCCTCATCAGGGCCCCACACATGTATCCTCATCAGGGCCCCACTACATGTATCCTCATCAGGGCCCCACACCTGTATCCTCATCAGGGCCCCACACCTGTATCCTCATCAGGGTCCCACACATGTATCCTCATCAGGGCCCCACACATGTATCCTCATCAGGGCCCCACACCTGTATCCTCATCAGGGCCCCACTACATGTATCCTCATCAGGGCCCCACACCTGTATCCTCATCAGGGCCCCACACCTGTATCCTCATCAGGGCCCCACACATGTATCCTCATCAGGGCCCCACACCTGTATCCTCATCAGGGCCCCACACATGTATCCTCATCAGGGCCCCACACCTGTATCCTCATCAGGGCCCCACACATGTATCCCCATCAGGGCCCCACACCTGTATCCTCATCAGGGCCCCACACATGTATCCTCATCAGGGCCTCACACATCTATCCTCATCAGGGCCCCACACATGTATCCTCATCAGGGTCCCACACATGTATCCTCATCAGGGCCCCACACCTGTATCCTCATCAGGGCCCCACACATGTATCCTCATCAGGGTCCCACACATGTATCCTCATCAGGGCCCCACACATGTATCCTCATCAGGGCCCCACACATGTATCCCCATCAGGGCCCCACACATGTATCCCCATTAGGGCCCCACTACACCTGTCCCCATCAGGGCACTCACACGTTTCCCATGGGACGTACTTTGAAGACCTCTGGTCCAGGTCATCATGACACTAAAATAATATTTATGATACAAAACTTGATGAAAATTTGTACAAATGAAAAAAAAATACATAAAAATGAAAAAGCAAAAATGACAAAATTTGTAAAAGATGTTTTTGTAGAAAAGATAATAAATGTGTCCAAATTCAGTGGCAAAATCTACGCAGGATAAAAGTCTGGAGTTCTCCTTTACCCCCATTGGAGGAGAGGGGTGCCGGTTTGGTGTGAATGGAGTGCGGGTTTAGTGTTCAGTTTTATCTGCTGTGGATGATCTCTGAGTAGATTCGGCTCGTCTCCCTCCTTCCTCCATAGCACAATGGTTAAAGCTGCGAGCTACGACGTGTGAAGTTGCGAGTTCGACTCTCAGCGATGCCGCCGATGGTACAAAACTTTACCGGGAATTTCTATTAAATCGCCTCAAGGCTAAAAAGTAAACTATTAACATGGATGTGTTCAGGCTGGGTATCGGATGGTGGAAGAGCTGTGATTACATTACGCTGAGAAATGAAACTCCGCCCCTCTTGGATCCTCGTCGTAGCGTGCTCAACATTGCTGATCAGTCCGTGTATGACCCGCAATGACTGTACAATGACACCAGAGGGCAGCAGAGAGCTCCGCCTGACATATCACAGCATTAGACCTGACAACACCTGTCAGTCCAGCCAGGACTATCACCCACCACAGCTTCCTGACGTCAAGCATCTGAACGAGTCCGAGTTGGCTGTTGCTGCATTTGAAATCACCAACCAAGTCTACAGATTTCTTCACCGATACCACAAGTATCTTCACCTGTACCACCAACAGACCCCCAATAAAGGGGAGACGTGGAGCAAGATGATGGGACTTCTGCATGACCGATATCAGTCTCTCAAACGTTGTGTACAAAGAGATGACAACCACCTTCTGAAACGGCAAATTGCAGATTACTTCTACCGGCTGGAGAACCTGGTGAGGAGAAGCAAGTACAGATGTGTCGTTCAAGATGAAATCTCCACTTGTCTTTTAAAGTTGGGTGACCTCAACTCTCGCATGAGAGCCAAACAAAAACCAAACCGCAGCGTTTCTGTGGTCAGAGCTCGCGGCTAAACAACTCCGTATGAGGGGAGCGCCATAAGAACATCTCCTGTCCTGCTGCAAAACCCTCCAACTACTTTTACTTACTGGACCAGCAAAACCAATTTGCCACAGAAAGGAAGAGGAAGAGATCCATCCAAATCTCCATTCAAGACATGAGAATCCATCATCCCAACACCGGGGGATCGAAAGCAAGATTGAAGGACCCCAGACACGCTCCCTGCTAAAGATCAACTTCACATTTAATTGGCATTGTGAAACGTAATAAAAACATTAAAAGAAAGAACAAATTGTACTGTTTTTATTTTTTGCACCAGTGCTGCAGAAAATGAATGAATTCAAATTTAAAAACAAGTTTTCATATGATTGCTATATATACAATATGGTGGCCAGAACAGAGAGCTGCATCTTGGATCCTCGTCATAGCATGCTCAACATTGCTGATCAGTCCGTGTGTGAGTCGCAATGACTGCACAATGACACCAGAGGGCAGCAGAGAGCTCCGCCTGATATACAATAGCATGAGACCTGACAGCGTCTATCTGCCCAGCCAGGACTATCACCTACCACAGTTTCCTGACTTTGAGCGACTCAAAGACTCTGAGTTCAGTGAGTTGGCCATTGCTGCATTAGAAATCGCCAAACAAGTCCACAATTTTCTTCAACTCCACCACCAACAGCTCCGCTATAAAGAGGAGAAGTGGAGGAAGATGATGGGACTTATGTATGACCGATGTCAGTCTCTCTTATGTTGTGTACAAGATAAGGTGACCAGATTTTTAAAATGAAATCCGGGGACTTTTTTTTTTTACTAGTAATGGCGCCAATCAGCGACACTCTGACCTTCGCCTCACAGCCTCTCAAGTCTCACTCTCCGGGCCCCAGCCAGGCCTGGATTTACTCCCTTTGCCGCCCCAAGGCCGGGTTCTTCAATGATGCCCCCCACCCGCCGCCCCCTTAAAAAAAACTGAAAGTCCCCCAACCCGTGCCCATCATTGTCGCCTCACCGTGCCCATCATTGCCGCCTCACCATCATTGCAGCCTTACCATGCCCTCATTGCAGCCTCACCATCACTGCCGCCTTACTGTGCCCTCATTGCAGCCTCCCTCACCATCATTGCTGCCTTACTGTGCCCTCATTGTAGCCCACCACACCATCATTACAGCCCCCCTCACCATCATTACAGACCCTCACCATCATTGCAGCCTTACTGTTTCAAACAATGTAGCCTCTCCAGTCAGTGCGTGCATTACGCAGATCGGGCATCTCCTGCTCCTGCTGTGTCACGGAGCTAACTGTGAAAAGTTTGGGCGCCCTGTGATAAAAGTCCCGCCCTCCTCCTAGACCAGCTCATGTGATAGACAGAACACTGCCTCTATCACACAAGCTGGTCTAGAAGGAGGGCGGGACTGTTATCACAGCGCGCCCAAACTTTTCACAGTTAGCTCCGTGACACAGCAGTCTTATGCTGTGTGTTATAACCGGCGCTGCCCCTGCACCCACTGCCGCCCCAAGGCCTGGCCCCGGCTACTACTGGGTGGGGAGCGGAGGAAGATCACTCCACCAGGGAAGGCAAGGAGATAAGCAGGCAGGCGGCTGGCTGGGACTTGAGCCAAGGCAGAAGAACATGCAAGAGGAGCTAAATGGGCCCCCGAAACTGAAGAAATATTCCCTCCACTCCGACCAGCACATGATCATCAGAAAGGGGCACAGATAGTGGAAAAAAATACACCCCCCTAAGCTAGTAGGAGCGGGGGGTATGTAATTCAGATTTGTTTGTTTTTTAATTCTGCACTGATTGTCTTTGAAATTGCCCCAGCCCCTGTTCAAATCCAATCCGGGGACAAAACCAGGGACAGATTTGGGGTGGGGACAGTGTCCTCAATCCGGGGATGTCTGGTCACCCTAATACAAGAAGATGACGAGCGCCCCGTGATCCAGCAAATTGGCGATTACTTCAACCAGCTGGAGAACCTGACGGAGAAAGGGGAGGATAGATGTTTCATTGAAAATTAAATTAAAACTTGTCTTATTATCTTGAATTATCTCAACTCTCGCATGAGAGCCATTAAAACCCAACCGCATTGCTTCCGTCTTCAGTGCCTGCGGCTAATCAGCTCCGTATGCCGGGAGCACCAAAAGAACATCAGCCGTCCTGCTGGAGAACCCTCCCAATACTTTTACTTACCGGGACAGCAAGAATAATTTATGATACCCTGCCTAAAATGTGTGTAGGTACAAACAATCAAACATATTCGCCAGCACACCAAGGATCATTCGATTTGTCCAAAAAGGTTTTATTACAAAAGAATCACATCACAAAGGTGCAACGTTTTGGAGTCGCGTAGGACCCCTTCGTCAGGCATGTGATAAAGTGTACCAGCGCATCAGCAAAATAAATATACAACAGCCACCAATCAAATCATGTGAGAAATAGAAAAAGGGGTAACACCCCCTCCCCGTGACGTCATTAAGGCGTCAGAATCCCACAAAAAACAAACAAAAAAAAACACAATCAGGCAATAGAAATCACTTACATGGAAAACTTTGCTGCTGCCTAGTAAATGCACAATATCACCCGCACCTCCATCGTTGGTGTGCGGGCACTGTGCTTGATGCACTGGCCCGTTATGTGCAGTCGGTAGTTTATTATTGCCACAACACAGTGGTCCAATAGCCGATCAGTAGCGCTGACCGCCAATCACGGCGTGCAGGTACAAACAGGTTATTAGCAAAAGCCACAAAACACAGTGTGTCACCATGTGCTATCTCCCACCACGGGATATCAATGTACTCGTTTTTGGGGTGCAACCCCTTCCTCAAAACTAAAGTAGGTGAGAGGAAGAGTTTGATCCCCGAAACACGTCCATTGATACCACATGATGGTAGATAGCACATGTTGTCACAGTGGGGGTTATTTACAAAGTGTCAATCCATTTCGCAATACAAGTGCACTTTCCACTGCACTTGTAGTGCACTTGTATTGCAAAATTGATCGTCCTTTTGTAAATAACCCCCACTGTGTGTTTAGTGGATTTTGGGACTTACTTTGGAGACCTCTGGTCCAGGTCATCATGACACTAAAATAATATTTCTGATAAAAAACTTGATGAAAATCTTTACAAATTAACCAGTTAACCACCGGCCGCCGTCGAAAAACGGCGGCAAGGTGGTTGCTTAACTGGGGGTCGCCGTTCTGAAACGGCGCCCAGCAGAAGCAGTAATGCGCGCCGCCTCGGGCGCGCACACAGAAAATTCTGTGCGCGCCGGGTCTATGAGACCCGGCGCTACACAGATCAAGGTAATTGACCAGTAACAGCGGTCTTTTACCATGTGATCGCGCCGTCCAATGACGGCGCGATCACAATGTAAACAAAGGAGGTCAGGGAAAGTTTACCTCCTCTCCTCACACAGTATCAGTGGGAGAGAAGAGGAGATAAACTGTGGGTGTTACCATAGTTAAAAAGTGCCCCATAGTGCCACATCTGTGCCCATAGTGCCACATCTGTGCCCATAGTGCCACACCTGTGCCCAATAATGCCACATCTGTGCCTAAAGTGCCACATCTGTGCCCAATAGAGCCACATCTGTGCCCAACAGTGCCACATCTGTGCCCAGTAGTGCCACATCTGTGCCCAGTAGTGCCACATCTGTGCCACCTGTGCCGCACCAGTGTCACCAGAGCCGCACCAGTGTCACCAGAGCCGCACCAGTGCCACAACAGTCCTATATTAGTGCCACAACAGTGCCGTACCAGTGCCGCCTGTGCCCACCAGTGCCGCCTGTGCCCACCAGTGCCGCCTGTGCCCACCAGTGCCGTCTGCGCCCACCAGTGCCGCCTGTGCCACCAGTGCCACCAGTGCCGCCTGTGCCACCACGGCCACCTGTGCCCACCAGTGCCACCTGTGCCGCCTGTGCCCTCCAGTGCTGCCTGTGCCCACCAGTGCTGCCTGTGCCCACCAGTGCTGCCTGTTCTGCTAATCGGTGCACACCAGAGCCCCACCAGAGCCACCTGTGCCCACCAGAGCCACCTGTGCCGCCTGTGCCCACCAGTGCCGCCTGTGCCCATCAGAGCCACACCCGTGTCACTACAGTGCACATAAGTGCCGCCTGTGCCCACCAGTGCCACCACAGTGCTCTGCAGTACAGCCTCACCAGCCACCAGTATGGCAAAACAATTCTTTACCGGTGAGCAGGCCGTACAGCGTCTACTAGCCATGAGCGATGAGAGCAGCGAGGAGTCTCTGTCCGATTCTGATTCGGCCTATGAACCCGTTATAGACAGTGGGTCTGATTCAGAATCTGAAGAAGAACGTGTGCCCAGGAAAAGAAGGGGTGCTGGCGTGGAGAAGCGGCCTACTCCCAGACGCGCAGGGTCGTCCACCTCAAGCGCTGTGCCTACCACCTCAAGCGATGTGCCGTCCACCCCAAGCGCTGTGCCGTCCACCCCAAGCGCTGTGCCATCCACCCCAAGCGCTGTGCCGTCCACCTCAAGAGCTGTGCCGTCCACCTCAAGAGCTGTGCCGTCCACCTCAAGAGCTGTGCCGTCCACCTCAAGAGCTGTGCCGTCCACCTCAAGCGATGTGCCACTGCAACAAAGCCCAGGCACCAGTAGGGTGTCATCTCAGCCCCAAAGGGATAGGGGCCATGCCAGCCTTCCCTATGGCCTTCAAAACCCCCTGTGGCTTCCCCCTAATTCAGCAAATATCCCCCCCTTCACTGCCCAGCCAGGTGTCCAGGTGAACACCGAAAACTTTTCCATGCTTAATTTTTTTTATTTACTTTTCACCGAAGATTTGCTATCCTTCATTGTGGCCCAGTGCAATCTCTACGCACAACAGTACGTAAGAAGTAACCCTGGTTCCAGATATGCCCGCCCCTTTGAGTGGAGAGAACTAACAAACGACGAATTCAAAATTTTCTGAGGCCTAACGTTTACTATGGCACTTTAAAAAAAAAAAACAATTGTACTCCTACTGGTCCACCAAACCCATTCACCACATGCCAATCTTCTCCTCCCTTATGCCAAGATCCCGATATTTAATAATTATGCGGTTCCTCCACTTTAACGACAACGCCCAGTGCCCTCCCCGAAATGACCCTGCTTTTGACACGCTATATAAAATTCGGCCACTTCTAAATTTTTTCGCTCAACAATTTCCCCAATTATATACCCCTGACCAGAACATATCTGTGGACGAGTCCCTTGTCAAATTCTCAGGCAGGCTGAGCATCAAGCAGTTCATCCCCAGCAAAAGGGCCCGATATGGGGTCAAAATGTACAAACTTTGCGACAGAGCCACAGGGTACCTCTACTCATTCATGGTGTATGAAGGGAAGGACTCCCAACTGCATCCCCCTGAATGCCCAGAGTATATGGGAGTCAGCGGAAAAGTGGTCTGGGATCTGATCTATCCACTCTTTGGAAAGGGATACCACCTTTATGTGGATAATTTCTACACCAGCTTGCCCCTGTTTCACTGTCTTTACCTTCGGAATACCCCAGCATGTGGCACAATAAGACCCAACAGGAAAGGCTTCCCGCAAAAACTGGTGGATCAAAAGCTCAGACGAGGGGAGTCTGCAGCATTGAGGAACCAGGAGATATTGGCTGTCAGGTGGAGGGACAAACGGAACGTCCACATGCTTACATCAATCCACGACGACACCTGCGTGGAAGTCCCCAAAAGAACTGGCCCAATCCAAAAACCAAAATGCATCTATGACTATAATTTGTTCATGAGGGGAGTGGACTTCAATGACCAGATGTTAGAACCCTACCTGCCCACAAGAAAATACCGCCACTGGTATAAGAAAGTGTCCATTTATATTTTTAGTTTGGCCTTTTATAACTCCTATGTAATCTACAAAAAATCATCAGAGAACCCTGTATCATATCTGGACTATCAAGAAGAAGTCATCACCGCCCTTTTGTACCCTGAAAACCCACCGGAAAATATTCGCTCTGATTCTGTGAGCAGACTGCACAAGCGTCACTTTCCTGAGCAAACCCCCTCCTGTGAAACAGGCAACAGAAATCAGAAGAGGTGCCGGGTGTGCTCCAGAAGAGGAATTCGAAAAGACACCACGTATTACTGTCCCGATTGTCCTTCCCAACCAGGCCTCTGTATTGGAACATGTTTCCGCCGTTACCATACGTTTCTACATTATTAGGGACGTATGGTAAACGCAATTCTCATTTCCTGTCATTTCCCCCCACACCCCTTATGCCACTGCACTGAACTGTACATACCTCTGCCTTCTCCGGAACCGACCATGGCCTGTTATACGACCACTCTTTTGCCTAACCCTAAACATACTTCTGCCTTCTCCGGAACCGACCATGGCCTGTTATACGACCACTCTTTTGCCTAACCCTAAACATACCTCTGCCTTCTCTGGAACTGACCCTGGCTTGTTATACGACCACTCTTTTGCCTAACCCTAAACTGTACCTACCTCTGCCTGCTCTGGAACTGACCCTGGACTGTTTGACCACGTTTTTTGCCTGCCCCTTGGATTGATCTTTTACCCTGCTATACTAGTGGGAACACAGGGGTCTCACATATGTGAGGGGCTCCAGAATTGTTTTTCTGGATGAAAAAACTAATTTTTTAGTTTTCTCACTCCCGGATTAGGGTCTGGTTGCCCGGAGGCTTCAAAGAGATTTGGGTGGGAGAAGCCTCTACCCCTGTCCCCATTCTTTCCTGGCCCGCTACTTGGACCATGTTCCTACTAGGACGAATATTTTGCCACTGCTGGCACTGTACTGACTATGGACAATGTTCCTGCCTGCTGCCTGCTGCCTGGACAATTCCATTCACTGTCGCTGACCAGTGACCACGTCCCTGCCTGCTGCCTGGATCGGGGCTCTCCTTCTGTGGACAATTGCACTACTAAAACCACAGGTAATCTTCTTTTTTTTTTACCCATTACTCAGCAGAATGTATTTTAGGGTGTAATTCTTGGTATGTACATGCTGTGTTAGAAATATGAAGGCCCTTCAAAAATGTGATAGATTGTAAGGAAATTGGATGTGTAATTTATGTCCCTAGAACACCTGATGGTGCTTCTTGGATGTTGGGCCTCTGTATGTGGCCACGCTGTGTAAAAGTCTCACACATGTGGTATCGCCATACTCAGGAGGAGCAGCAGAATATATTTTGGGGTGTAATTTTTTCTATGTACATGCTATGTGTTGGAAATATCCTATAAATGGACAACTTTCTGTAAAAAAAAATGCGTTTTTATTTTTTTCCACATTTTCCAAAAACATCTGGAAAAAAATGAACTGTTCAAAAGACTCATTATGCCTCATAGATTATACGTTGGGGTGTTAGCTTTCCAAAATGGGGTCACTTTGTGGGCGTTTCCATTGTCCTGGTGCTCCAGGGCCTTCAAAAGTGTAATAGGTGGTTGAGAGATTAGATGTGTAATTTATGCTCCTAGAATGCTTGAAGTTGCTACTTCGGTGTTGGGCCTCTGTATGTGGCCACGCTGTGTAAAAGTCTCACACATGTGGTATCGCCATACTCAGGAGGAGCAGCAGAATATATTTTGGGGTGTAATTTTTTCTATGTACATGCTATGTGTTGGAAATATCCTATAAATGGACAACTTTCTGTAAAAAAAAATGCGTTTTTATTTTTTTCCACATTTTTCAAAAACATCTGGAAAAAAATGAACTGTTCAAAAGACTCATTATGCCTCATAGATTATACGTTGGGGTGTTAGCTTTCCAAAATGGGGTCACTTTGTGGGCGTTTCCATTGTCCTGGTGCTCCAGGGCCTTCAAAAGTGTAATAGGTGGTTGAGAGATTAGATGTGTAATTTATGCTCCTAGAATGCTTGAAGTTGCTACTTCGGTGTTGGGCCTCTGTATGTGGCCACGCTGTGTAAAAGTCTCACACATGTGGTATCGCCATACTCAGGAGGAGCAGCAGAATATATTTTGGGGTGTAATTTTTTTCTATGTACATGCTATGTGTTGGAAATATCCTATAAATGGACAACTTTCTGTAAACAAAATGCGTTTTTATTTTTTTCCACATTTTCCAAAAACATCTGGAAAAAAATGAACTGTTCAAAAGACTCATTATGCCTCATAGATTATACGTTGGGGTGTTAGCTTTCCAAAATGGGGTCACTTTGTGGGCGTTTCCATTGTCCTGGTGCTCCAGGGCCTTCAAAAGTGTAATAGGTGGTTGAGAGATTAGATGTGTAATTTATGCTCCTAGAATGCTTGAAGTTGCTACTTCGGTGTTGGGCCTCTGTATGTGGCCACGCTGTGTAAAAGTCTCACACATGTGGTATCGCCATACTCAGGAGGAGCAGCAGAATATATTTTGGGGTGTAATTTTTTCTATGTACATGCTATGTGTTGGAAATATCCTATAAATGGACAACTTTCTGTAAAAAAAAATGCGTTTTTATTTTTTTCCACATTTTCCAAGAACATCTGGAAAAAAATGAACTGTTCAAAAGACTCATTATGCCTCATAGATTATACGTTGGGGTGTTAGCTTTCCAAAATAGGGTCACTTTGTGGGCGTTTCCATTGTCCTGGTGCTCCAGGGCCTTCAAAAGTGTAATAGGTGGTTGAGAGATTAGATGTGTAATTTATGCTCCCAGAATGCTTGAAGTTGCTACTTCGGTGTTGGGCCTCTGTATGTGGCCACGCTGTGTAAAAGTCTCACTCATGTGGTATCGCCATACTCAGGAGGAGCAGCAGAATATATTTTGGGGTGTAATTTTTGCTATGTACATGCTATGTGTTGGAAATATCCTATAAATGGACAACTTTGTGTAAAAAAAATGCGTTTTAATTTTTTTTCCACATTTTCCAAAAACACCTGCAAAAAAATGAACTGTTCAAAAGACTCATTATGCCTCATAGATTATACGTTGGGGTGTTAGCTTTCCAAAATGGGGTCACTTTGTGGGCGTTTCCATTGTCCTGGTGCTCCAGGGCCTTCAAAAGTGTAATAGGTGGTTGAGAGATTAGATGTGTAATTTATGCTCCTAGAATGCTTGAAGTTGCTACTTCGGTGTTGGGCCTCTGTATGTGGCCACGCTGTGTAAAAGTCTCACACATGTGGTATCGCCATACTCAGGAGGAGCAGCAGAATATATTTTGGGGTGTAATTTTTTCTATGTACATGCTATGTGTTGGAAATATCCTATAAATGGACAACTTTCTGTAAAAAAAAATGCGTTTTTATTTTTTTCCACATTTTCCAAAAACATCTGGAAAAAAATGAACTGTTCAAAAGACTCATTATGCCTCATAGATTATACGTTGGGGTGTTAGCTTTCCAAAATGGGGTCACTTTGTGGGCGTTTCCATTGTCCTGGTGCTCCAGGGCCTTCAAAAGTGTAATAGGTGGTTGAGAGATTAGATGTGTAATTTATGCTCCTAGAATGCTTGAAGTTGCTACTTCGGTGTTGGGCCTCTGTATGTGGCCACGCTGTGTAAAAGTCTCACACATGTGGTATCGCCATACTCAGGAGGAGCAGCAGAATATATTTTGGGGTGTAATTTTTGCTATGTACATGCTATGTGTTGGAAATATCCTATAAATGGACAACTTTGTGTAAAAAAAATGCGTTTTAATTTTTTTTCCACATTTTCCAAAAACACCTGCAAAAAAATGAACTGTTCAAAAGACTCATTATGCCTCATAGATTATACGTTGGGGTGTTAGCTTTCCAAAATGGGGTCACTTTGTGGGCGTTTCCATTGTCCTGGTGCTCCAGGGCCTTCAAAAGTGTAATAGGTGGTTGAGAGATTAGATGTGTAATTTATGCTCCTAGAATGCTTGAAGTTGCTACTTCGGTGTTGGGCCTCTGTATGTGGCCACGCTGTGTAAAAGTCTCACACATGTGGTATCGCCATACTCAGGAGGAGCAGCAGAATATATTTTGGGGTGTAATTTTTTCTATGTACATGCTATGTGTTGGAAATATCCTATAAATGGACAACTTTCTGTAAAAAAAAATGTGTTTTTATTTTTTTCCACATTTTCCAAAAACACCTGCAAAAAAATGAACTGTTCAAAAGACTCATTATGCCTCATAGATTATACGTTGGGGTGTTAGCTTTCCAAAATGGGGTCACTTTGTGGGCGTTTCCATTGTCCTGGTGCTCCAGGGCCTTCAAAAGTGTAATAGGTGGTTGAGAGATTAGATGTGTAATTTATGCTCCTAGAATGCTTGAAGTTGCTACTTCGGTGTTGGGCCTCTGTATGTGGCCACGCTGTGTAAAAGTCTCACACATGTGGTATCGCCATACTCAGGAGGAGCAGCAGAATATATTTTGGGGTGTAATTTTTTCTATGTACATGCTATGTGTTGGAAATATCCTATAAATGGACAACTTTCTGTAAAAAAAAATGCGTTTTTATTTTTTTCCACATTTTCCAAAAACATCTGGAAAAAAATGAACTGTTCAAAAGACTCATTATGCCTCATAGATTATACGTTGGGGTGTTAGCTTTCCAAAATGGGGTCACTTTGTGGGCGTTTCCATTGTCCTGGTGCTCCAGGGCCTTCAAAAGTGTAATAGGTGGTTGAGAGATTAGATGTGTAATTTATGCTCCTAGAATGCTTGAAGTTGCTACTTCGGTGTTGGGCCTCTGTATGTGGCCACGCTGTGTAAAAGTCTCACACATGTGGTATCGCCATACTCAGGAGGAGCAGCAGAATATATTTTGGGGTGTAATTTTTGCTATGTACATGCTATGTGTTGGAAATATCCTATAAATGGACAACTTTGTGTAAAAAAAATGCGTTTTAATTTTTTTTCCACATTTTCCAAAAACACCTGCAAAAAAATGAACTGTTCAAAAGACTCATTATGCCTCATAGATTATACGTTGGGGTGTTAGCTTTCCAAAATGGGGTCACTTTGTGGGCGTTTCCATTGTCCTGGTGCTCCAGGGCCTTCAAAAGTGTAATAGGTGGTTGAGAGATTAGATGTGTAATTTATGCTCCTAGAATGCTTGAAGTTGCTACTTCGGTGTTGGGCCTCTGTATGTGGCCACGCTGTGTAAAAGTCTCACACATGTGGTATCGCCATACTCAGGAGGAGCAGCAGAATATATTTTGGGGTGTCATTTGTGGAATATACATGCCATGTGAGAGAAATAACCTGTTATAATGACAATATTGGTATGAAAAAAAAAAAAAAATCTTAATTTTGCAAAGAATTGTGGGAACAAATGACAACTTCAAAAAACTAACTATGACTAGTGTTGAGCAGAATATGCCATATTCGATTTCGCGATATATCTCGAATATATATTCGAATATTCGAGATATATTCGCTAAATTCGAATATTCGTGATATTTTATCGAAATTAATTGAATGCGATTTTTCGCTATTGCGAATGCGAAAATAATTGCGATTTTTTTAATAACTGCGGTAGGAGCGCTCTGATTGGCTTAGAATATTCGTGATATTTTATCGAAATATCGCAACATGCGAATGCGATATTTATTGCGCAATTTCGAGATATGCTGGAGGAGCGCTCTGATTGGCTCAGAATATTCGTGATATTTTATCGAAATATCGCAACATGCGAATGCGATATTTATTGCGCAATTTCGAGATATGCTGGAGGAGCGCTCTGATTGGCTCAGAATATTCGTGATATTTTATCGAAATATCGCAACATGCGAATGCGATATTTATTGCGCAATTTCGAGATATGCTGGAGGAGCGCTCTGATTGGCTCAGAATATTCCTGATATTTTATCGAAATATCGCAACATGCGAATGCGATATTTATTGCGCAATTTCGAGATATGCTGGAGGAGCGCTCTGATTGGCTCAGAATATTCCTGATATTTTATCGAAATATCGCAACATGCGAATGCGAAATTTATTGCAGATATTTCGAAAACTGCTGTAGCAGCACTCTGAAATCGAATATGTATGATATTTTAACCAAAATACATATTGCGATTGCGATTTTTCGATCGCGCATGCGCAATTGCGCGAACAACACGCGACCATTTCCTGGAGCCTTGCCAGTTTCCCAATATTACAGCAACATGGTGGGAAGCAATTTCTCAAAGTCTGAGGAAAAGTTGCTGATTTGTGTAAGTATTTTGACCACTGTTATTTCATCATCTTCAACTGCATTTAAGTCTAGTTTAAAAGTTAGTATATATGATCAGATATTAGTATTTAACCAAAAATGTGTCTCCTGCTTTTACAAAACTACAAGTCCCAGCATGCCTGGACAGCTGCAGACACCCTGGTTGGCAAATGTGTATTTAGGCACTTTTCCTTGTTATTTAGCATAATGAATTTAAAATTTTTTTGGACATAGGACGTATGCGAACGTCCTGACTTCAGTGTCCTCAAGGCCCAAGGACGTTCGAATACATATTGCCCTTTAGATGTTGCAGAACTACAACTTCCAGCATGCCTGGGAATGCTGGCACTTCTAGTATTGTAAGTTCTGCAGGCCCACATTTTTCAGGCCTTTATGCACGGGTCTCTAAACTGTGGCACCCTAGATGCAGCAAAAGTAAAATTCTTAGCATGCACTGAAAGACCGTGGCTGATGGGAGTAGTAGTTTTGCAACAGCTGGAGGTGGACTGGTCTTGAAACCCAGAGTTAGGTAACAAACCCGTAGTGTTTTGCAACCATTCTGCCTCCAGCTGGTTATTTTCTGTTGAAAAGCCTGTGGCGTGCAAAACACAACCCAAAAACTCCACCCGGTGCAAGGAAAAATTTGCACACACCTAAAGAGTGACATCACAAAAAACTGCGACGGTTGCATACGTCAGTGGTCCTCCGAAAAGGTCCCGTCTCTGACCCCCCGGGGCGTTAGGCTCCTAGGCTCCTGACAGGGAAAAGAGTTACTGTGGTCCATACAGCCGAAGCCATATGGACCCATCTCGGTCCAAGCAGCGCAATCAACACGCGAACAACTAGCGACCATTTCCTGGAGCCTTGCCAGTTTCCAACTTATGATCGCAGCGCAATCACACAGCAACATGGTTGGAAGCAATTTCACTAAGTCTGAGGAAAAGTTGCTGATTTGTGTAAGTATTTTGACCACTGTTATTTCATCATCTTCAACTGCATTTAAGTCTAGTTTAAAAGTTAGTATATATGATCAGATATTAGTATTTAACCAAAAATGTGTCTCCTGCTTTTACAAAACTACAAGTCCCAGCCCAGCCCAGCATTTAAGTCTAGTTTAAAAGTTAGTATATATGATCATATATTAGTATTTCACAAAAAATGTGTCTCCTGCTTTTACAAAACTACAAGTCCCAGCATGCCTGGACAGCTGCAGACACCCTGGTTGGCAAATGTGTATTTAGGC
Organism: Rana temporaria; assembly: GCF_905171775.1. Lineage (NCBI taxonomy): Eukaryota > Metazoa > Chordata > Amphibia > Anura > Ranidae > Rana > Rana temporaria. Next base: position 8,604,933 of record NC_053490.1, on the reverse strand, counting down.
ACTTTTCCTTGTTATTTAGCATAATGAATTTAAAAATTTTTTGGACATAGGACGTATGCGAACGTCCTGACTTCAGTGTCCTCAAGGCCCAAGGACGTTCGAATACATATTGCCCTTTAGATGTTGCAGAACTACAACTTCCAGCATGCCTGGGAATGCTGGCACTTCTAGTATTGTAAGTTCTGCAGGCCCCCATTTTTCAGGCCTTTATGCACGGGTCTCTAAACTGTGGCACCCTAGATGCAGCAAAAGTAAAATTCTTAGCATGCACTGACAGACCGTGGCTGATGGGAGTAGTAGTTTTGCAACAGCTGGAGGTGGACTGGTCTTGAAACCCAGAGTTAAGTAACAAACACGTAGTGTTTTGCAACCATTCTGCCTCCAGCTGTTTTTTTCCTGTTGAAAAGCCTGTGGCGTGCAAAACACAACCCAAAAACTCCACCCGGATGCAGTGAAAAATGTGCACACACCTAAAGAGTGACATCACAAAAAACTGCGACTGGTACATACGTCAGTGGTCCTCCGAAAAAGGTCCCGTCTCTGACCCCCCGGGGCGTTAGGCTCCTGACAGGGAAAAGAGTTAGCAACGCATATCTCCCCTATACGTGTATCCTGTGTTGTTAATAATATATTCATAATTATGCAAATGATAATGGCTGCTATATTTATGCAAAAAAGGTGGCGACCGAAATGGCAGGATATAAAATCTTTCATGTTACCCCTGTCATTGATTAATAAGGCGAGAATGCTTCCAATTGTTGAATAGCATACATTTACGTCATATATCCATAAGGCTGTCAACAGAAGTATTACAATATACTTTGTTCTTCATCTTGCAGAAGTTCCTGGAAACAGGATACGATGACCTGCGGCGGCAGCCACAGAAAAGGGCTGTGGTCAGCGCCCTAATCGCTGACTTTGGCGGCCAACATGACCACAAGGCCATTGTTAAGAAGTGGTCTGACCTCAAGAGGCGCCAAATGGGTAATGTCAGACGTCTTCGGGCTAAATATCATCCAGGTAAGTTATTGTTGACAGTTATGTTTTTTTTTAAAAAAGTGTATTTTGTGCGTGAACTCGAAAGAGAGAGGAGCCGGCCTGCAGGAGTTGGGAGGCCTCCCCCAGAGGCAATCTGCCACCTTTCTCCATGCCCCGGTTGGCAATGGCGGGTGTGAGGGGGTCCTCCCAACCCAACCTCGCATAGCACACCCACCAGTGGCGGGGCTGAGACCACCAAACTCAATTCACAGGTAGCCGAGAGCGGGATCCGAACCCCTAGCTGCAGAGGTGAATCAGTTGTCAGTGCAGTGGCAATCGCGTGGAGCCACCGCAGCTCCTTTGGTGACAGTTATGTAAGGTCATATGTAATTCATGTAAGGTCAGATGTTGTTAACCAAGATGCCATGTTGTGCTAACATATATCACCACCGGCCAAGGTATTCATAGTACTGTTGAAAAAAGACATGGGGCAGCAGACAGGAACACAGAAGTTATGTGGGAACATAATTTTCCCATTGCTTTGCATGGGACTTTAAAGAAAAACCCTGACCATGGCAAGTGGGGGTGGGTAAGGTTTAAACCACCTATCCTATGTTTGTGGCTGACATATAAGTAACCTGTGTGCCAAGTTTCATATAAATATCTTTAGCCGTTTGTACGTGATGCTGGAACATACATACATACATACATACATACATACATTTATGCACACACACACGTTGAGTTTTATATATATAGATTACCACTAAATTCCTGTGTTAGGAGTGGGGTTGTTATAGTAATCCCGTGTGCTCCATCAGGCCCTTTTTTTAACATGAGATGGTCTGAACAAAACAAAGGAGACAAAAACAGCTCATTTTAACATGGTTGCATCCCAGCTCACGCTCAGTCCCCTGTAGTGCCCACAAGACCCTTTAATATAACATTGTCCCATTGGTTAACTGTCTATATAAATCAATTTGTATTCATATACAATACAGCACAGTACACAGAATTTGCATACGTCATTAGAAAACATTTTTATAATATATGAACATTGTGTTATTATAGGAGCTCCAATGCCAGTTGTCCGCGCCAAGCGCAGAAGGCGCCAGGCCGATGAGGAGGAGGAGGAGGATGCGGCAGAGGAGGATGCGGCAGAGGAGGACATGGATGAGGAGGAGCAGCCAGGGCCCTCCCACTCCCCAACCCCAGCTCCTGTTGAGGAGCAAGCTGAGGAGCTTCCCCCCCCCACCACCCCAACTTCTCAAGCAGAAGAGCAGGAGGAAGAGAGCGGTCCTGTGAGCCTCATTCAGGAAGGTAAATATGTGCACAATGATTAATAACATTTCAACAACAAAATGTAGATATAAAAATGGACAACATATAAAGCGCACCTGTCAGATTGTATAACCATAATATGGTATTGATGCTAGAAGTATACAGGTAGTGCATAATTATTAGGCAAGTTGTATTTTTTGAGGATTCATTTTATTATTGAACAACAACCATGTTCTCAATGAACCCCAAAAACTCATTAATATCAAAGCTGAATTTTTTTGGAAGTAGTTTTTAGTTTGTTTTTAGTGTTAGTTATTTTCGGGGGATATCTGTGTGTGCAGGTGACTACTATTACTGTGCAGAATTATTAGGCAACTTAACCAAAAAATAAATAGATAGCCATTTCAATGATTTATTTTTAACAGTGAAACCAATATAACATCTCAACATTCACAAATACACATTTCTGACATTTAAAAACAAAACAAAAACAAATCAGTGACCAATATAGCCACCTTTCTTTGCAAGGACACTCAAAAGCCTGACATCCATGGATTCTGTCAGTGTTTTGATCTGTTCACCATCAACATTGCGTGCAGCAGCAACCACAGCCTGCCAGACACTGTTCAGAGAGGTGTACTGTTTTCCCTCCTTGTAAATCCCACATTTGATGATGGACCACAGGTTCTCAATGGGGTTCAGATCAGGTGAACAAGGAGGCCATGTCATTACTTTTTTTTATTTAATACCCTTTCTTGCCAGCCACGCTGTGGAGTACTTTGACACGTGTGATGGAGCATTGTCCTGCATGAAAATCATGTTTTTCTTGAAGGATGGTGACTTTTTCCTGTACCACTGCTTGAAGAAGGTCTCTTCCATAATCTGGCAGTAGGACTGGGAGTTGAGCTTGACTCCATCCTCAATCCGAAAAGGCCCCACAAGCTCATCTTTGATGATACCAGCCCAAACCAGTACTCCACCACCACCTTGCTGGCGTCTGAGTCGGACTGGAGCTCCCTGCCCTTTACCAATCCAGCCACGGGCTCTTCCATCTGGCCCATCAAGACTCACTCTCATTTCAGCAGTCCATAAAACCTTAGAAAAATCTTTCTTGAGATATTTATTGGCACAGTCTTGACGTTGCAGCTTGTGTGTCTTGTTCAGTGGTCATCGTCTTTCAGCCTTTCTTACCTTGGCCATGTCTCTGGGTATTGCACACCTTGTGCTTTTGGGCACCCCAGTGATGTTGCAGCTCTGAAATATGGCCAATCTTGTGGCAAGTGGCATCTTGGCAGCTGCACGCTTAACTTTTCTCAGTTCATGGGCAGTTATTTTGCACCTTTGTTTTTCCACACGCTTCTTTTGTTTGATGATCACGCTTCAGAAGCTTTGCAACTTTAAGAGTGCTGCATCCCTCTGCTAGATATCTCTCTATTTTGGACTTTTCAGAGTCTGTCAAATCCTTCTTTTGGCCAATTTTGCCAAAGAAAAGGAAATTGACTAATAATTATGCACACCTGATATAGAGTGTTGATGTCATTAGACCACACACCTTCTCATTACAGAGATGTACATTACCTAATATGCCTAATCTGTAGTAGGCTTTCGAGCCTATACAGCTTGGAGTAAGACAACATGCATAAAGAGGATGATGTGGTCCAAATACTCATTTGCCTAATAATTCTGCACTCCCGGGATGTGTTAGACACATAACAAGTGTATACACATGATAATGATTGATTAATAAGCAAAAAAAAATATTTATTTATTTGGTAACGTTATTTGAAATCCAAATGTTTTTTTATTATATCCTAAAAGCATCAAGAGATCTGAAGAGGCAAAATATACTCATTGAAAAGACGCACCAGAAGATCCTTCAGAACCAGCGTAAGATGAGCTACCTCAACCAACAAAATGCTCTGCTAGAGCAGCAGCTATCGGGTCAGATTGCGGAAATGCACCGCATTCAAAAACGGATTGAGAGCTATATTTAAATTTATTTTTGTATTAAAAAAACTTATTTTTTGGAAATGTTTCATTTCTTTTTGAGATAGAGTTGTAGGTTTTTCAACACATCTAACTTCACATCAAACAAATCAACATCAACACATTTAACTTCATAATAAGCAAAAACATTTTATACTATTATTTTATTTAACATTAACCTAGGACAAACTAAAGCACACGACACAGACACGACGAACACAAAATAAACTGTTGAAAAATGAACATAACAAAAGCAACAATATATATATATATATATACAAAGAGAGAGAGAGGGAGAGCAAGAAAGAGAGAGAATGCAGATGAGCTCTTGCAGTCAGCCCAATGGTTGCAGTATAAATGCCGCAAAACAGGGTTTAACATAAGGTTCATTGTTATAGTTACACTTGCTGTTTAGATCCGGTCTGGTAGTCCGGTCTGGTAGCTTGTAGCGGAGGCTGTTGGTGGATCCGCTGTGCCAGAAAGCTCATGAAGCTTTACTCAGCATGGAGGCAGCAGCAGGAGTATTAAAATATAATATAACTAGACAATGCATTTCCTGAGGAAAATGCGAGTGGGAATGCTGAATAGCTTAATTGGTGAGCCCCTTGCCAAAGACATTCACCATAACCACTACACTATCTTTAGGACACACAGCTTCTTTCTCTATCTGCAAAGTATAGAGTATGCTGACTTCCTGGTCGCCCCTCCCCCCTCAATAGGTTTCCCCTCCCCCCCAGGTCAGTGAGGAGGAATATTGCACTGAGGTCAGGAAAGTTATTTATGGAAAGAAATAACATTACAAACGCTTTTAATTCACAGATCTAATACATGATTTAAGCCTCCAAACAAAGCTTAATAAATCCTCAAACGTACATGCAATTGATACAACGACTACACCGTTTGAAATACACGGCCCTTGTAAACGCATCGATATGAAATTTATGTAGATAAACTTAAAAATGTGGCCATTTCTGCGATTTAGAAAAGAGCGTCTTTGTGAGTTCTGCAGCAACATTTTTTAGATAATTTCACATGAGAGTCTATGAGACATAATTTCTGGCTGTTGCTCCAATAATTAAAACTAAAATACGTATCGCAGAATTGGTCACATTGCCATAAACCAGACAAGCATAGCTACGTTTTGATCAAAAAATTGTGTATGAAAAGTAGATCTTGTGGGCGTGAGACCAATTTGTTTCCCCTTTTTGTAAAGATATTTTTAATTACAAAGATCTCCAATGTTAAGGTCACCTGACAGACTCTAAATCCCCTCCATAGGATTACATTATAACCTATTGCATTTTTGTGAAAAATTCGCAAAACGTAAATTGCGTTTTCACCAAAAAATTGTAAACGATAACGATTTGAAAAGTCATAGCCGGATAGCTAAATATTTTGTGACCGCTTTAAAGTTTTTTCAGTGTCTGTAAGTGAAAGTATGAAGTAGCTGAAACTTTTGGCATGGCATGTGAATTCAAAGGGGAAAAGGATGTTCTCATTGACTTCAATGTTTAAAAAAAGGGTCTAAAAGCTTAAAATTTATAAAAGTGTAAAAAGTAGAAAAAAACTTGAAGAAGTCCCATCATTAGCTGAACGAGACGAACATTTTTACAGTTGAATGGTCTCAATAGTTGAAAGTATGCCGAAGTTACGCAGAACCAAAAAACTTAAGGAATAATAAGATTACTAAATTTACGGATATCAATACTGGAAATGTTTATTAAAGCATTCACACTAATTAAGATTAATACATTTACGGGTATCCATACTAGGAATGCTTATTAAAGCATTCCCACTAAGTATCACACAGGCATGATTTACAAGCAGTAGTGGTAATAGTAATACATAGCATAAAAACACTTGGGGAATACTTTACAGCATCAGTAGTGGTCATAGTAGTCAATAGTGTACCAAAAAATTGGGACACAGGTGTCTTGACTGAGCTGTAATAGTAGTAGTAGACATTGACAATACAGTGTCAAATCACTCGGGCAAGAGGTGCCATGATGAACAGCAGTCTTAATAAGAGTATATAGGGTGTGAAATAACTGCTGACATAGGTGTCTTGACTGGGCAGCAGAAGCAGCAGTAGTAGTATTAACAGTAGTAGTTGATACAGAGTCATATCACATGGGCAGGAGGTGCCATCATGAACAGCAGTAGGAATAGGAGTATATAGAGTGTCAAATAACTGCTGACATAGGTGTATTGACTGGGCAGCAGCAGCAGAAGCAGCAGTAGTATTAACAGTAGTAGTTGATACAGAGTCATATCACATGGGCAGGAGGTGCCATGATGAACAGCAGTAGGAATAGGAGTATATAGAGTGTCAAATAACTGCTGACATAGGTGTCTTGACTGGGCAGCAGCAGCAGAAGCAGCAGTAGTATTAACAGTAGTAGTTGATACAGAGTCATATCACATGGGCAGGAGGTGCCATCATGAACAGCAGTAGGAATAGGAGTATATAGAGTGTCAAATAACTGCTGACATAGGTGTATTGACTGGGCAGCAGCAGTAGTATTAACAGTAGTAGTTGATACAGAGTCATATCACATGGGCAGGAGGTGCCATGATGAACAGCAGTAGGAATAGGAGTATATAGAGTGTCAAATAACTGCTGACATAGGTGTCTTGACTGGGCAGCAGCAGCAGAAGCAGCAGTAGTATTAACAGTAGTAGTTGATACAGAGTCATATCACATGGGCAGGAGGTGCCATCATGAACAGCAGTAGGAATAGGAGTATATAGAGTGTCAAATAACTGCTGACATAGGTGTCTTGACTGGGCAGCAGCAGCAGCAGAAGCAGCAGCAGTAGTATTAACAGTAGTAGTTGATACAGAGTCATATCACATGGGCAGGAGGTGCCATGATGAACAGCAGTAGGAATAGGAGTATATAGAGTGTCAAATAACTGCTGACATAGGTGTCTTGACTGGGCAGCAGCAGCAGCAGAAGCAGCAGCAGTAGTATTAACAGTAGTAGTTGATACAGAGTCATATCACATGGGCAGGAGGTGCCATGATGAACAGCAGTAGGAATAGGAGTATATAGAGTGTCAAATAACTGCTGACATAGGTGTCTTGACTGGGCAGCAGCAGCAGAAGCAGCAGTAGTATTAACAGTAGTAGTTGATACAGAGTCATATCACATGGGCAGGAGGTGCCATCATGAACAGCAGTAGGAATAGGAGTATATAGAGTGTCAAATAACTGCTGACATAGGTGTCTTGACTGGGCAGCAGCAGCAGAAGCAGCAGTAGTATTAACAGTAGTAGTTGATACAGAGTCATATCACATGGGCAGGAGGTGCCATGATGAACAGCAGTAGGAATAGGAGTATATAGAGTGTCAAATAACTGCTGACATAGGTGTCTTGACTGGGCAGCAGCAGCAGAAGCAGCAGTAGTATTAACAGTAGTAGTTGATACAGAGTCATATCACATGGGCAGGAGGTGCCATCATGAACAGCAGTAGGAATAGGAGTATATAGAGTGTCAAATAACTGCTGACATAGGTGTCTTGACTGGGCAGCAGCAGCAGCAGAAGCAGCAGCAGTAGTATTAACAGTAGTAGTTGATACAGAGTCATATCACATGGGCAGGAGGTGCCATGATGAACAGCAGTAGGAATAGGAGTATATAGAGTGTCAAATAACTGCTGACATAGGTGTCTTGACTGGGCAGCAGCAGCAGAAGCAGCAGTAGTATTAACAGTAGTAGTTGATACAGAGTCATATCACATGGGCAGGAGGTGCCATCATGAACAGCAGTAGGAATAGGAGTATATAGAGTGTCAAATAACTGCTGACATAGGTGTATTGACTGGGCAGCAGCAGCAGAAGCAGCAGTAGTATTAACAGTAGTAGTTGATACAGAGTCATATCACATGGGCAGGAGGTGCCATGATGAACAGCAGTAGGAATAGGAGTATATAGAGTGTCAAATAACTGCTGACATAGGTGTCTTGACTGGGCAGCAGCAGCAGAAGCAGCAGTAGTATTAACAGTAGTAGTTGATACAGAGTCATATCACATGGGCAGGAGGTGCCATCATGAACAGCAGTAGGAATAGGAGTATATAGAGTGTCAAATAACTGCTGACATAGGTGTCTTGACTGGGCAGCAGCAGCAGCAGAAGCAGCAGCAGTAGTATTAACAGTAGTAGTTGATACAGAGTCATATCACATGGGCAGGAGGTGCCATGATGAACAGCAGTAGGAATAGGAGTATATAGAGTGTCAAATAACTGCTGACATAGGTGTCTTGACTGGGCAGCAGCAGCAGCAGAAGCAGCAGCAGTAGTATTAACAGTAGTAGTTGATACAGAGTCATATCACATGGGCAGGAGGTGCCATGATGAACAGCAGTAGGAATAGGAGTATATAGAGTGTCAAATAACTGCTGACATAGGTGTCTTGACTGGGCAGCAGCAGCAGAAGCAGCAGTAGTATTAACAGTAGTAGTTGATACAGAGTCATATCACATGGGCAGGAGGTGCCATCATGAACAGCAGTAGGAATAGGAGTATATAGAGTGTCAAATAACTGCTGACATAGGTGTCTTGACTGGGCAGCAGCAGCAGAAGCAGCAGTAGTATTAACAGTAGTAGTTGATACAGAGTCATATCACATGGGCAGGAGGTGCCATGATGAACAGCAGTAGGAATAGGAGTATATAGAGCAGTGATGGCGAACGCGTGGCACGCGTGCCGCTCCCGGCACGGCAAGCTGTTTTGGTGGGCACGCGGTGACAATGCAGAAATGTCAAAGAAAAAAAAATTAAATCGTCAACCGCAACTAGAAACTACATTTCCCACACTACCCTGTGCTAGCGGTGACGTGTCCGAGTGGGCGTAACTTAGAATGAGCGCCCGGAGGTCACGTGTTAGCTTGCTACCCAATGAGAGCTCTCAGATCATCCACTGCCTGACGTGCTGCTGGGCGTGACTGGGAGCATGAGGAGAAGACGCACGGCGGGAAAGAGCTGCAAGACTCGTGAAGCCATCTTCTTCATTGCGCAGTTTGATTCAGCTGCAGACAAAGGTAAGAATACTTATTACTCGAATACTATTTAGACATGGGATACCTGGGTCGTTTTATGGGTTGCCCTGCTAACATCACCCAATCTAAAATGTAAAATTTTGCTGAACAATTACTTTAGCTAATCTCGCTGGTGGGTGTTCTGACAGTTGCTGACTGACTTGGGAAACTTTGTTCTGCAAACATATTACCCCCCTCATTGCTGTTATTGGGTCTAGTTGTCCTTTGCAAACATATTACCCCCCTCATTGCAAATGACACCTATGCCCAATAACAGCAATGAGGGAGGTAATATGTTTGCAAATGACACCTAGGCCCAAAAACAGCAATGAGGGAGGTAATATGTTTGCAAATGACACCTAGGCCCAAAAACAGCAATGAGGGAGGTAATATGTTTGCTGTTATTGGGCATAGGTGTCATTTGCAAACATATTACCTCCCTCATTGCTGTTATTGGGCATAGGTGTCATTTGCAATGAGGGGGGTAATATGTTTGCAAAGGACACCTAGGCCCAATAAAAGCAATGAGGGGGGTAATATGTTTGCAAATGACACCCAGGCCCAATAACAGCAATGAGGGGGGTAATATGTTTGCAAAGGACACCTAGGCCCAATAAAAGCAATGAGGGGGGTAATATGTTTGCAAATGACACCCAGGCCCAATAACAGCAATGAGGGGAGTAATATGTTTGCAAAGGACACCTAGGCCCAATAAAAGCAATGAGGGGGGTAATATGTTTGCAAATGACACCTAGGCCCAATAAAAGCAATGAGGGGGGTAATATGTTTGCAAATGACACCCAGGCCCAATAACAGCAATGAGGGGGGTAATATGTTTGCTGTTATTGGGCCTAGGTGTCATTTGCAAACATATTACCCCCCTCATTGCTGTTATTGGGTCTAGGTGTCCTTTGCAAACATATTACCCCCCTCATTGCAAATGAGGGGGGTAATATGTTTGCAAATGACACCTAGGCCCAATAACAGCAATGAGGGGGGTAATATGTTTGCAAATGACACCTAGGCCCAAAAACAGCAATGAGGGAGGTAATATGTTTGCTGTTATTGGGCATAGGTGTCATTTGCAAACATATAACCCCCATCATTGCTGTTATTGGGCCTGTGTCCTGGCCTATGGACAACAATGACACACTTTTTTTTTTTTTTCATTTTAGCCCTTTGGATTCTTCTTTGCAATTCTTGTAGAATCTACAGCAGCTTCCAGACCCAGCAGAGCGGTGTCAGCAGCGGCACAGCGCGACTTCTTGTTTCACAGGACATTGGACGATTTGAGCTTATATCTGTCTACATTAAAAAAAGTAAGTTGCTAAGGGTCACATCTGGCCCCCGGGCTACGGTAGTTTCCTGTGTCCCTATGGACAACAATGAAAACATATTTTTTTTTTCATTACAGCCCTCTCTCCGGGATTCTACTTTGCAAATCTTGTAGAATGTACAGCAGCTTTCAGACCCAGCAGAGCGGTGTCAGCAGCGGCACAGCACGCCTTGTTGTTTCACAGGACATTGGACGATTTGAGCTTATATCTGTCTACATTACAGAAACGTAAGTTGCTAAGGGTCACATCTGGCCCCCGGGCTATGGTAGTTTCCTGTGTCCCTATGGACAACAATGAAAACATATTTTTTTTTTCATTACAGCCCTCTCTTTGGGATTCTTCTTTGCAATTCAGAATCTACAGCAGCTTCCAGACCCAGCATAGCGGTGTCAGCAGCGGCACAGCGCGACTTCTTGTTTCACAGGATATTGGACGATGTATATCTGTCTACAAAACCGTGAGTTGTTCTACCTTTTTTGTGAAATGTTGCAATAATATTTTTGGTATAGGTAGGTAGGGATAGATTTGTATTGGGTGCTTCATCCATCCTTATTTTATACATTTTGTGTTTTTTGTAGACATGAACAACCAAAAATGAGTACATCAAAAAAAGCAAAATTAAAAACAGATAGTGGAAGATCATTCCAAGAGACCTGGACACAGTCATTTGGAGTGATTGAACGCAATGGGAAAGCGTTATGTGTTCTGTGTAGTGAAAGTGTGGTATCTCGCACATCTAGTGTCAAACGTCATTTTGATACCAACCACAAAAGTGTTGCCGAACTTGGTGTAGCTGAAAGAAAAGAGTTTCTTGATGGGAAATTGAAGAGATATCACTGCCAGTATCGTAGTTTTTGCAACTATCTTTCTAAAACAAATTATCTGGCAAATGCCAGCTTTGAAATTTCACTGTGCATAGCAAAACATGGAAAGCCCCTCTCTGATGGCGATTTTATCAAAACGGCCATGTTGGCTGTGAGTAATTCCCTTTTTCATGAATTTCCAAACAAGGACAAAATTAAGCAACGAATCTCTGAAATGCCACTTAGCAGAAATACTGTTAAAGATAGAGTCCTGCGTATGGCAAGTGATGTTAGTCAGCAGCTCACCACTGACTTACAAAAGGCAGCCTGTTACTCCATGTGCTTGGATGAAAGCACAGACATAAATAATCATGCAAGGCTAGCAGTAATTTTGCGTTATGCTGTTGGTGACACCATGAGAGAGGAGCTCATGAAACTGTTGTCTTTGCCTGGAAGAACACAAGGGATAGATATCTACAATGCTGTGATGGAGGCTTTTGTCTCACAAGACATAAGGCCAGAAAAAGTGGTTTCAGTTACTAGTGACGGGGCACCTTCCATGGTGGGGGTAACATCTGGTTTCATACAGTTTTTTGTCAAAGAAGCAAAGCACCCAGTCATTCAATTTCATTGTATTATACATCAAGAAGCTCTTTGTGCCAAGGAAAGCAGCAAAATATTAGACGATATCCTCAAGGATGTCACAAAAATGGTGAATTACATCATGGCTCGTGCTCTTAATTTTCGACAGTTTCAAGCACTTCTTGATGAGGTACAGGCACAGTATAATACTTTACTTATGTACAATAATGTACGATGGCTAAGCAGAGGACGGGTCTTGGAGAGATTTGTAGCCTGTTTGGATGAAATTAGGCTGTTTATGAATGACAAGGGGCAGGAATATCCACAGCTCACTGATATGACCTGGCTCACCAATCTCATGTTTTTTACTGATTTTACAATACACTTTAATGTCCTGAACAAAAAACTGCAAGGTTTAGGGAAAACGGCAGAAAGAATGTTTTGTGATATCAGAACATTTGAGAGAAAACTGCAGGTTTTTGAAAGAGACCTTGAAAGTGGGCAGCTGAAATATTTTCCCAATCTAAAAATGCATTTGGAAAATTCTACAACATTTACAGACAATCCAAACCATCAAGAAATCTACAAAGAATTTTCTAGCATTATAGCAGTTGCAAAGGAGAATTTTGGCAACAGATTTGTACAGTTCCGTAAGATGGAAACAACCCTGAGTTTTCTTACTTCTCCAGATAAAGCCAAATTTGAAGAACTTGATCTTTCCTGCTTACACTGGTTAGATTTAGAAAATTTGGAAATGGAGCTACTGGAATTTCAAGAAAGCTCTATCTGGAAAAATAAATTCTCTGACCTGCGTGCCACTCTTGAAAAGATGGAGTGTGAAGGGATGACCAAAGACAGCACAGTTGCTAGTTCAGAAAATGAAATACTTAAAGTGTGGAATTCTCTGCCAAATAATTTTAAGGCAATGAAAACACTTGGGATTGCTTTCCTTACTTTGTTTGGGTCATCCTATGCTTGTGAGCAGCTGTTTTCAGCATTGAATTATATCAAATGTGATGCCAGAAATAGACTAACAGATGATTTGAGTGCTGTATGTGTTGCTCTCAAACTAACGGAGTATGAGCCAAGGTTTGACAAGTTATCAGCATGCATACAACAGCAAAAATCACATTAATTGTGCAAAAGCATCCCAAATCTTTATCAACGCCCAGCCAAGGCATCTTTAAAAATGCCCAGCAATGGCATCTTTAATAATGCCCAGGCAAGGCATCTTTACCAATGCCCAGCCAAGGCATCTTTAAAAATGCCCAGCCAAGGTATCTTTAAAAATGCCCAGCAATGGCATCTTTAATAATGCCCAGGCAAGGCATCTTTACCAATGCCCAGCCAAGGCATCTTTAAAAATGCCCAGCCAAGGTATCTTTAAAAATGCCCACTGCTCTGCTGGGTCTGGAAGCTGCTGTAGATTCTAATCTACAAGAATTGCAAAGAAGAATCCAAAGGGCTAAAATGAAAAAAACAAAAATGTGTCATTGCATCTTTACCAATGCCCAGCCAAGGCATCTTTACCAATGCCCAGACAAGGCATCTTTACCAATGCCCAGCCAAGGCATCTTTAAAAATGCCCAGCAATGGCATCTTTAATAATGCCCAGGCAAGGCATCTTTACCAATGCCCAGCCAAGGCATCTTTAAAAATGCCCAGCAATGGCATCTTTAATAATGCCCAGGCAAGGCATCTTTACCAATGCCCAGCCAAGGCATCTTTAAAAATGCCCAGCAATGGCATCTTTAATAATGCCCAGGCAAGGCATCTTTACCAATGCCCAGCCAAGGCATCTTTAAAAATGCCCAGCAATGGCATCTTTAATAATGCCCAGGCAAGGCATCTTTACCAATGCCCAGCCAAGGCATCTTTAAAAATGCCCAGCCAAGGTATCTTTAAAAATGCCCACTGCTCTGCTGGGTCTGGAAGCTGCTGTAGATTCTAATCTACAAGAATTGCAAAGAAGAATCCAAAGGGCTAAAATGAAAAAAAACAAAAATGTGTCATTGCATCTTTACCAATGCCCAGCCAAGGCATCTTTACCAATGCCCAGCCAAGGCATCTTTAAAAATGCCCAGCAATGGCATCTTTAATAATGCCCAGGCAAGGCATCTTTACCAATGCCCAGCCAAGGCATCTTTAAAAATGCCCAGCAATGGCATCTTTAATAATGCCCAGGCAAGGCATCTTTACCAATGCCCAGCCAAGGCATCTTTAAAAATGCCCAGCAATGGCATCTTTAATAATGCCCAGGCAAGGCATCTTTACCAATGCCCAGCCAAGGCATCTTTAAAAATGCCCAGCAATGGCATCTTTAATAATGCCCAGGCAAGGCATCTTTACCAATGCCCAGCCAAGGCATCTTTAAAAATGCCCAGCCAAGGTATCTTTAAAAATGCCCACTGCTCTGCTGGGTCTGGAAGCTGCTGTAGATTCTAATCTACAAGAATTGCAAAGAAGAATCCAAAGGGCTAAAATGAAAAAAACAAAAATGTGTCATTGCATCTTTACCAATGCCCAGCCAAGGCATCTTTACCAATGCCCAGCCAAGGCATCTTTAAAAATGCCCAGCAATGGCATCTTTAATAATGCCCAGGCAAGGCATCTTTACCAATGCCCAGCCAAGGCATCTTTAAAAATGCCCAGCAATGGCATCTTTAATAATGCCCAGGCAAGGCATCTTTACCAATGCCCAGCCAAGGCATCTTTAAAAATGCCCAGCAATGGCATCTTTAATAATGCCCAGGCAAGGCATCTTTACCAATGCCCAGCCAAGGCATCTTTAAAAATGCCCAGCAATGGCATCTTTAATAATGCCCAGGCAAGGCATCTTTACCAATGCCCAGCCAAGGCATCTTTAAAAATGCCCAGCCAAGGTATCTTTAAAAATGCCCACTGCTCTGCTGGGTCTGGAAGCTGCTGTAGATTCTAATCTACAAGAATTGCAAAGAAGAATCCAAAGGGCTAAAATGAAAAAAACAAAAATGTGTCATTGCATCTTTACCAATGCCCAGCCAAGGCATCTTTACCAATGCCCAGACAAGGCATCTTTACCAATGCCCAGCCAAGGCATCTTTAAAAATGCCCAGCAATGGCATCTTTAATAATGCCCAGGCAAGGCATCTTTACCAATGCCCAGCCAAGGCATCTTTAAAAATGCCCAGCAATGGCATCTTTAATAATGCCCAGGCAAGGCATCTTTACCAATGCCCAGCCAAGGCATCTTTAAAAATGCCCAGCAATGGCATCTTTAATAATGCCCAGGCAAGGCATCTTTACCAATGCCCAGCCAAGGCATCTTTAAAAATGCCCAGCAATGGCATCTTTAATAATGCCCAGGCAAGGCATCTTTACCAATGCCCAGCCAAGGCATCTTTAAAAATGCCCAGCCAAGGTATCTTTAAAAATGCCCACTGCTCTGCTGGGTCTGGAAGCTGCTGTAGATTCTAATCTACAAGAATTGCAAAGAAGAATCCAAAGGGCTAAAATGAAAAAAACAAAAATGTGTCATTGCATCTTTACCAATGCCCAGCCAAGGCATCTTTACCAATGCCCAGCCAAGGCATCTTTAAAAATGCCCAGCAATGGCATCTTTAATAATGCCCAGGCAAGGCATCTTTACCAATGCCCAGCCAAGGCATCTTTAAAAATGCCCAGCAATGGCATCTTTAATAATGCCCAGGCAAGGCATCTTTACCAATGCCCAGCCAAGGCATCTTTAAAAATGCCCAGCAATGGCATCTTTAATAATGCCCAGGCAAGGCATCTTTACCAATGCCCAGCCAAGGCATCTTTAAAAATGCCCAGCAATGGCATCTTTAATAATGCCCAGGCAAGGCATCTTTACCAATGCCCAGCCAAGGCATCTTTAAAAATGCCCAGCAATGGCATCTTTAATAATGCCCAGGCAAGGCATCTTTACCAATGCCCAGCCAAGGCATCTTTAAAAATGCCCAGCAATGGCATCTTTAATAATGCCCAGGCAAGGCATCTTTACCAATGCCCAGCCAAGGCATCTTTAAAAATGCCCAGCAATGGCATCTTTAATAATGCCCAGGCAAGGCATCTTTACCAATGCCCAGCCAAGGCATCTTTAAAAATGCCCAGCAATGGCATCTTTAATAATGCCCAGGCAAGGCATCTTTACCAATGCCCAGCCAAGGCATCTTTAAAAATGCCCAGCAATGGCATCTTTAATAATGCCCAGGCAAGGCATCTTTACCAATACCCAGCCAAGGCATCTTTAAAAATGCCCAGCAATGGCATCTTTAATAATGCCCAGGCAAGGCATCTTTACCAATGCCCAGCCAAGGCATCTTTAAAAATGCCCAGCAATGGCATCTTTAATAATGCCCAGGCAAGGCATCTTTACCAATGCCCAGCCAAGGCATCTTTAAAAATGCCCAGCAATGGCATCTTTAATAATGCCCAGGCAAGGCATCTTTACCAATGCCCAGCCAAGGCATCTTTAAAAATGCCCAGTCATGGCATCTTTAATAATGCCCAGGCAAGGCATCTTTACCAATGCCCAGCTAAGGCATCTTTACCAATGCCCAGCCAAGGCATCTTTAATAATGCCCAGCAATAGATCATTAGACTCATCCTCTGCTTATGTTCAATAATGTCTTTTAGCTATGCAAAGTATACTGTGCCTGTACCCATCACAGCATTGTAGATCTCTATCCCTTGTGTAAGCAAATGCATCTTTACCAATGCCCAGCCAAGGCATCTAATGCCCAGCCAAGGCATCTTTACCAATCTTTACCAATGCCCAGACAAGGCATCTTTAAAAATGCCCAGCAATGGCATCTTTAAAGATGCCTTACCAAGGCATCTTTAATAATGCCCAGCAAAGCCATCTTTGGAAATGCCCAGCAAAGCCATCTTTGGAAATGCCCAGCAAAGCCATCATTGGAAATGCCCAGCAAAGCCATCTTTGGAAATGCCCAGCAAAGCCATCTTTGGAAATGCCCAGCAAAGCCATCTTTGGAAATGCCCAGCAAAGCCATCTTTGGAAATGCCCAGCAAAGCCATCTTTGGAAATGCCCAGCAAAGCCATCTTTGGAAATGCCCAGCAAAGTCATCTTTGAAAATGCCCAGCAAAGTCATCTTTGAAAATGCCCAGCAAAGTCATCTTTGAAAATGGCCAGCAAAGTCATCTTTGAAAATGCCCAGCAAAGTCATCTTTGAAAATGCCCAGCAAAGCCATCTTTGGAAATGCCCAGCAAAGCCATCTTTGAAAATGCCTAGCAAAGGCATCCTTACCAGCGATCAGCAAAGGCATCTTTACCAGCGATCTGCAAATGTATCCTTATCCAAAAATACATGCACAAGTACAGTTGTTGAGAATCTTTTTCAATAAAAAAAAAATGTTTAATAGAAAGCTCTGTTATTGTGTTTTTCTTTTAAAACAAAAGCTGTTAATTAGTTTGGACAAGTGTACGAGTTGATTTTTCTAAACGAAAACCTTGGTATTCATGTTTAATTGCAGTGTTGGCACTTCAAAAAAAAATTAGGTTTTGTGTTGGAGTTTGGGCACTCGGGCTCAAAAAGGTTCGCCATCACTGATATAGAGTGTCAAATAACTGCTGACATAGGTGTCTTGACTGGGCAGCAGCAGCAGAAGCAGCAGTAGTATTAACAGTAGTAGTTGATACAGAGTCATATCACATGGGCAGGAGGTGCCATCATGAACAGCAGTAGGAATAGGAGTATATAGAGTGTCAAATAACTGCTGACATAGGTGTCTTGACTGGGCAGCAGCAGCAGCAGAAGCAGCAGCAGTAGTATTAACAGTAGTAGTTGATACAGAGTCATATCACATGGGCAGGAGGTGCCATGATGAACAGCAGTAGGAATAGGAGTATATAGAGTGTCAAATAACTGCTGACATAGGTGTCTTGACTGGGCAGCAGCAGCAGAAGCAGCAGTAGTATTAACAGTAGTAGTTGATACCGAGTCATATCACATGGGCAGGAGGTGCCATCATGAACAGCAGTAGGAATAGGAGTATATAGAGTGTCAAATAACTGCTGACATAGGTGTATTGACTGGGCAGCAGCAGCAGAAGCAGCAGTAGTATTAACAGTAGTAGTTGATACAGAGTCATATCACATGGGCAGGAGGTGCCATGATGAACAGCAGTAGGAATAGGAGTATATAGAGTGTCAAATAACTGCTGACATAGGTGTCTTGACTGGGCAGCAGCAGCAGAAGCAGCAGTAGTATTAACAGTAGTAGTTGATACAGAGTCATATCACATGGGCAGGAGGTGCCATCATGAACAGCAGTAGGAATAGGAGTATATAGAGTGTCAAATAACTGCTGACATAGGTGTATTGACTGGGCAGCAGCAGCAGAAGCAGCAGTAGTATTAACAGTAGTAGTTGATACAGAGTCATATCACATGGGCAGGAGGTGCCATGATGAACAGCAGTAGGAATAGGAGTATATAGAGTGTCAAATAACTGCTGACATAGGTGTCTTGACTGGGCAGCAGCAGCAGAAGCAGCAGTAGTATTAACAGTAGTAGTTGATACAGAGTCATATCACATGGGCAGGAGGTGCCATCATGAACAGCAGTAGGAATAGGAGTATATAGAGTGTCAAATAACTGCTGACATAGGTGTCTTGACTGGGCAGCAGCAGCAGCAGAAGCAGCAGCAGTAGTATTAACAGTAGTAGTTGATACAGAGTCATATCACATGGGCAGGAGGTGCCATGATGAACAGCAGTAGGAATAGGAGTATATAGAGTGTCAAATAACTGCTGACATAGGTGTCTTGACTGGGCAGCAGCAGCAGCAGAAGCAGCAGCAGTAGTATTAACAGTAGTAGTTGATACAGAGTCATATCACATGGGCAGGAGGTGCCATGATGAACAGCAGTAGGAATAGGAGTATATAGAGTGTCAAATAACTGCTGACATAGGTGTCTTGACTGGGCAGCAGCAGCAGAAGCAGCAGTAGTATTAACAGTAGTAGTTGATACAGAGTCATATCACATGGGCAGGAGGTGCCATCATGAACAGCAGTAGGAATAGGAGTATATAGAGTGTCAAATAACTGCTGACATAGGTGTCTTGACTGGGCAGCAGCAGCAGAAGCAGCAGTAGTATTAACAGTAGTAGTTGATACAGAGTCATATCACATGGGCAGGAGGTGCCATCATGAACAGCAGTAGGAATAGGAGTATATAGAGTGTCAAATAACTGCTGACATAGGTGTATTGACTGGGCAGCAGCAGCAGAAGCAGCAGTAGTATTAACAGTAGTAGTTGATACAGAGTCATATCACATGGGCAGGAGGTGCCATGATGAACAGCAGTAGGAATAGGAGTATATAGAGTGTCAAATAACTGCTGACATAGGTGTCTTGACTGGGCAGCAGCAGCAGCAGAAGCAGCAGTAGTAGTATTAACAGTAGTAGTTGATACAGAGTCATATCACATGGGCAGGAGTTGCCATGATGTACAGCAGTCTTAATAAGAGTATATAGGGTGTGAAATAACTGCTGACATAATTGTCTTGACTGATCCAAAGGAGTCATGGGAGAAAATCATGTGGTCAGATGAGACTATAATATAATTTTTTGATCATAATTTCACTAACCGTGTTCGGAGGAAGAATAATGATGAGTACCATGCCAAGAACGCCATCCCTAATGTGAAGCATGGGGGTGGTAGCATCATGCTTTGGTGGTGTTTTTCTGCACATGGGACAGGGTGACTGCACTGTATTAAGGAGAGGATGACCGGGGCCATGTATTGCAAGATTTTGGGCAACAACCTCCTTCCCTGAGTTAGAGCTTTGAAGATGGGTCGAGGCTGGGTCTTCCAACATGAGAATGACCCAAAGCACACAGCCAGGATAACCAAGGATTGGCTCTGTAAGGAGCATATCAAGGTTCTGGCGTGGCCTAGCCAGTCTCCAGACCTAAACCCAATAGAGAATCTTTGGAGGGAGCTCAAACTCCGTGTTTCTCAGCGATAGCCCAGAAACATGACTGATGTAGAGAAGATCTGTGTGGAGGAGTGGGCCAAAATCCCTCCTCCAGTGTGTGCAAAGCTGGTGTAAAACTACAAGAAATTTTTGACCGCTGTAATTGCAAAGAAAGCCTACTGTACCAAATATTAACATTGATTTTCTCCGATGTTGAAATAGTTATATTCAGCACTGTAAATACATCAGGTCCGGGGCTTCATCAGGGAATGCATGGCAAGGGACCCTTCAGCGCCCTGAACCGACGACGGGTGCCAGAAAGTCACCGCCGATCCAGGACTCATTCATCTTTATGAATGTGAGTCTGTCCACGGACTCTGTGGACAGACGGGTCCTCTTGTCCGTGACCACCCCACCTGCCGCGCTGAATGTCCGCTCAGATAGTACGCTGGAGGGGGGGCAAGACAATAACTCCAGCGCATACTGAGCGAGCTCGCGGCAGGTGTCCAATCTGGCAACCCAGTACTCCATGGGGTCGTCGGTGCTCATACTGTCAGAAGCACCGACGGACGCCATGTAGTCTGCCACCATGTGGGCCAGCCGCTGGTGGTGACTGCTGCTGCTGCTGCTGGTGGTGGTACTGGGTCGCTCGGTTTGGAAGAACATCCTCATCTCTTCCATTAGGTCCCCTGCTCGGCTGCAGCTGGGTGCAGCCACCTGCTGGGTGAGATGAGGGGGGACAACTGGAGGCCGGGGAGTTGCCTGCTCCAACCGTCTGACAATGGCTGCCTGCAGTTCCTCCATCCGGTGCTGCCTCCGGCTGGCTGGGATGAACTGCTCCAGTTTCCCCTTGCACCTGGGATCCAAAAGGGTGGCCATCCAGAAATCATCCCTCGTCTTGATGGTCTTAACCCGGGGGTCCCTCCTGAGGCATCTGAGCATGTGGGCAGCCATGGGGAAGAGCACAGCCCGCTGTGACTCCTCAATGCTGGCCAGGTGAATGAGGTGCGACTCTTCTTCCCTGAGGCGCTGCTGGTCAAACTCAGACATGCCCAACCCCCGGACTATCGGTGCCCCCAACACCGGCTCTCCCTCCTGACCAGGCCCTGACTCCGGGACGACACCAGCAACCACCTCCTCCTCCTCTTCATCATCATCCTCCTCCTCCTCCTCCTCCTCCTGGTCCTGGCCCTGGTCTCGGTGGAGCATTGCTGACTCCTCCTGCTCCACCAAGGCACTCTCCCCAGCCTCGAGCAGGCGATCTAGTGTCCTCTCCAGCATGAACAGTATTGGCAGCACGCTATTGAGGCCAATTTGCTCACTGCTGACCATCTTGGTCGCCTGCTCGAAGGAGGACAACACTTGGCAGACCTGGTTTATCTGCCCCCACTGCGCACAGGCGATGAAAGGGAGTTGTGGTGAAGCCCTCTGAGTGCCTAGTTCCATCAGGTACTCCCTCACCGCCCTTTGCTGCTCCCACAACCTCTTCAGCATGTGGAGGGTGGAGTTCCACCGCGTCACACTGTCCACAATCAGCCTGTGAAGGGGCAGATTGTACTTCCGCTGCAATTTGGACAGGGACGCGGTAGCGGTTGGGGAGCGCCTGAAGTGGCTGGCAATCCTACGCGCCTTTGCCACAATGTCACTCAACCCTGGATAAGTGCGCAGGAACTTCTGCACCACCAGGTTGAGGACATGTGCCAGACAGGGCACGTGCGTCAGACTGCCAGCATGGAGGGCGGCGAGTAGGTTGCTGCCGTTATCGCAGACAACCATACCTGGCTGGAGCCTTCGGGGTGTCAGCCACTTCTGGACCTGAGCTTGAAGTGCTTTCAGCACTTCTTCTGCAGTGTGTCTCCGGTCCCCTAAACTAACAAGCTGGAGCACGGCCTGACAGCGCACGTGCCCCACACTTGAGTAGCTACGGGGGCGCTTGCTGGGAGGCTCAGCAGCTGCGGAGACAGTGGCTTGAGGGAGACCAGCAGTTCTCCCCTGGACACCCCGGGGCGGCACCACAAGATCGGTTGCCGACGATCCCTCACCGACGCCTCGGAGGGAAACCCAATGGGCCGTGAAGCTGATGTAGCGTCCCTGCCCATGCCTGCTGGTCCAGCCATCCATTGTCAGATGAACCCTGTCGCTGACAGCGTGATCCAGCGACAGGGTTACATTCTGAACAATGTGCTGGTGTAGGGCAGGGACACCAGTCCTGGCAAAGAAATGGCGGCTGGGGACACGCCATTGGGGTTGGGCCTGCTCCAACATCTGCCTGAAGGGGTTGCTGTCAACTATGTTGAAGGGCAGCAGATGTTGGGCAATAACCCTTGCCAGGAGCCCATTGAGGGAACGCACACGTCGGTCTCCAGGGGGGAAGGGAGTGGTGCGGTCAAAGGCGTCTGAAATCGACGCCTGGCGCCGGACGGCAGTGCGGGACACAGACGTGGAGGGTGCTGTGGAAGTAGAGGTCTGGCTGCCGGTACCAGTACCTCTACTAGAGGGAGCGGGGGGGCATGACCTGCTGGAAACAGATGAAGATGTGGCAGGGGCTGCTGTACCCTGCTCACTTGTGGTGGTGGCGCTGCTACCACCACCACGCTTCATCTCCTCATACAACGCCCAGTGGTTTATCCTGAGGTGCTGGTTCAGGGCTGTGGTACCCACCCGAGCCAAACACTTCCCTCTCTTCACCCTCACTTTACAAATCCGGCAGATGGCCACGGTAGGGTTGTCTGCCACCAGGGTAAAGAAATTCCAGACAGGTGACTTCAGCACCGCCCTCCTGTCAGATGGGGTGACGCTTACTTGCACCTGCTGGGATTCGGTGCGCACAGGTGGAGCTGCCTGCTGCTGCTGCTGCTGCTGCTGCTCCTCCTCCTGACACCTCCTGCTGCCATCACCAGTGGAGACCCTGACGATGGTCTCCCTGGTGGTGACCTGGCGCACCGTTTCACCAGGGTGCCTACCTTCCCCGTCGTCACTGACGTAGTGAGCCGACGCGTCAGATGGCAACCATGATGGGTCACCCTCTTCGCCCCCAGAGATGTCAGACCAAGGGCTGAGATGTGTTGGTCTGAGGGAACCACGTGACATGGAGCCTCTAGCCTGGCTCCGCTGTCCCCTCACCCACGCCTGGGTCTGACTAGGTGCTGCTGTTTCCTGCACCAAAACAGCAGCACCAGTTTGAAGGGATGTCTCTGGGATACTGCCAGCAGGTATCCCATCCTCCTCATCCATCCCTTCAAAAAGGTCCTGACCATCAGGACAGAGCTGGAGGTCTGCCTGATGCATGGCCTCCCCCAAGAGATCCCTATCACTGTCGCTGTCGAACAGTAAGATGCTGGACTCTTGGGGGCTGGGGGGGGGTAGTACAGGCAACGGTGTAATGGTGGTACTACTGTGAGTCGGGACCGACGACTCAGTGGCACTGCTGTGCCCCATGTAGTCCACCACTACTTGAGCCTGAGATGGCAATATCGGGCGGCTGCCCGATGGGAAGAACTCCCGGATCAGGCGTACTCCCCTTGCACCCGATCCTCTACCACTAGTAGGGGCACGAGAGGTACCCCGTGCTGGCAGCGATCCAGCACTGGGAGTAACTCCCCTACCCCTACTGCCACGGCCACGGATGCCGCTCATAATTGCTGATATGTGTGTGGGGGGGTTAAACTTTATTGGGGGGGAAAATGTGAACAAAATGTGTTTTTGTGTTTTTTTTACAAGACAGGCACGCAGACAAAGACGTACACAGACAGCTACTAAACTATAAGAAAAGTAGTACACCAGACAAGGACTACAAAATTAAAGAAAAAAAAAAAAAGCACTAAACAAACACTAACTTTTTTTTTTTTTTTTTTTTAAACACAAAACACAGACACTAAACACACACTAAGCTAAGCTAGATGAAATAAATGTACACTAACAGTGTGTACACTTACTACACAAAATTTAACTAAACTGAACACAAAACTTAGCTTTTATAAAAGCTCTTTAGGGAAAACTAAACAAAATTTGAACTGAGATGCCTATCAAATATCACTGAACAGTGAACCTGCAAGATCTGACAGTAACACAAGATGAACAAAACTTAGCTTTTAGAAAAGCTCTTTTATAAAGCTCAGATCAATATGTGTTCTGAAATCTCTTGCAAATATAACTGAACAGGGAGGATTGCAGGATCAAACAGTAACACAAATGAAAAAAACAGCACAAAACAGCACAAAACGTAGCTTTGAAAAAAGCTCTTGGGTCTATTGCTTTGAAAAAAGCAGTTGATATACTGGAAAAGATCCACTGGAATCACTAAATAGCAATGCTGGTGATGATCTAAATCAATCAAGAACAAAGACACAGGAAACCAGGAACACAGAAACAGCCTCCACACTCTATAGCCAGCTTCTGAATCTGCAATGAAATGGTGCTGGGAGTGAGCTTATATAATGTCCATGCAGGCAGGTTCCTATTGGTTGCTAACCTGTGACGAGTGTGGAAGGAGAACTCTGATTGGCTCTGATGCAAAAGGGCGGAGCAAATAATCGCGCAATATTCCTATTGCCGAATATTCGCATTGCGAATATTCGGCAATATAAAATGATCGCTTCAGCTACTCGGCCCAATGGCTCTAATCATACCAGCAATGCTTTCAGACGTCTATGGAGATCACTAGGATGTGATCTGTTTTAAAAATGAAACTGTAAAAATCGCTCTGATGCGGAAGATCGGGGCGAGGAAAATAATCGCGCGATATTGCGTTTGCCGAATAATCGCATTGCGATCTTTCTGGAAAATTCAATGAACGCTTCAGCTACTCGGCCCAGGGTCTCTAATGATACCAGCAATGCTTTTAGACGTCGATGGAGATATCTAGGATGTGATCTGATTCAAAAAAAAAATTGTAAAAAATCGAATATTCGGAATTGCGAATATTCACCGCGAATTTCGAAATATAGCGCGATTTCTCGAATATGCTATATTCGAGTCGAATATTCGCAATGCGAATATTCGTGAGCAACACTAACTATGACTCTTACTAACTACCTTGGAATGTCTACTTTCCAAAAAGGGGTCATTTGGGGGGTATTTGTACTTTATTGGCTTGTTAGGGTCTCAAGAAATGAGAGAAGCTGTCAGTACTTCAGGTGTGATCAAATTGTTCAATTTTCAGAAATTGGTACCATAGCTTGTAGACCCTATAACTTTCACCCACACTAAATAATATCCAAATTTTTTTTTTTTTTTTACCAAAAATATGTAGCAGTATGCATTTTAGGCCAAATGTATGAGGAAAAATTACTTTTTTACAAAATGATATGATAGAAATTAAGAAAAATTCATTTTTTTACAAAATTTTCGTTCTTTTTTCATTAATAGCGAAAAAAAAAAAAACCGCAGAGGTGATCAAATACCACCAAAAGAAAGCTCTATTTGTGGGAAAAAAAGGACAAAAATTTCATTTGGTTACAGTGTTGTATGACTGAGTTATTGTCATTCAAAACGTGAGAGCACCAAAAGCTGAAAATTGGTCTGGTTATTAAGGGTGTTTAAGTGCCCAGTTGTCAAGTGGTTAAAAAAATAAAAATGAAAAAGCAAAAATTACTAAATTTGTAAAAGATGTTTTTGTAGAAAAGATAATAAATGTCTCCAAATTCAGTGACAAAATCTACACAGGATAAAAGTCTGGAGTAATCATTTACCTCCATTGGAGGAGAGGGGTGCCGGTTTGGTGTGAATGGAGTGCGGGTTTAGTGTTCAGTTTTATCTGCTGTTGATGATCTCTGAGTAGATTCAGCTTGTCTCCCTCCTTCCTCCATAGCACAATGGTTAAAGCTGCAAGCTACGACGTGTGAAGTTGCGAGTTCGACTCTCAGCGATGCCGCCGATGGTAGAAAACTTTACCGGGAACTTCTGGGGTATGGATCCCTTCTTCTCCGTGGTCAGCACTGAACTAAAAAGGACTATTAACATGGATGTGTTCAGGCTGGGTATCGTATGGTGGAAGAGCTGTGATTACATTACGCTGAGATATGAACAAACTCCGCCCCGCTTGGATCCTCCTCGTAGCATGCTCAACATTGCTGATCAGTCCGTGTGTGAGCCGCAATGATGGCACAATGACACCAGAGGGCAGCAGAGAGCTCCGACGGATATATCACAGCATTAGACCTGACAACACCTGTCGGTCCATCCAGGACTATCACCCACCACAGCTTCCTGACGTCAAGCATCTGAACGAGTCCGAGTTGGCTGTTGCTGCATTTGAAATCACCAAACAAGTCTACAGATTTCTTCACCGATACCACAAGTATCTTCACCTGTACCACCAACAGACCCCCAATAAAGGGGAGACGTGGAGCAAGGTGATGGAATTTCTGCATGACCGATATCAGTCTCTCAAACGTTACGAACAAGGAGATGGCAACCACCTTCTGAAACAGCAAATTGCAGATTACTTCAACTGGCTGGAGAACCTGGTGAGAAGAAGGAAGTACAGATGTGTCGTTCAAGATGAAATCTCCACTTGTTTTTTAAAGTTGGGTGACCTCAACTCTCACATGAGAGCCGAACAAAAACCAAACCGCAGCGTTTCTGTGGTCAGTGTTCGCGGCTAAACAACTCCGTATGAGGGGAGCACCATAAGAACATCTCCTGTCCTGCTGCAAAACCCTCCAACTACTTTTACTTACTGGACCAGCAAAACCAATTTGCCACAGAAAGGAAGAGGAAGAGATCCATCCAAATCTCCATTCAAGACATGAGAATCCATCATCCCAACACCGGGGGATCGAAAGCAGGATTGAAGGACCCCAGACACGCTCCCTGATCAACTTCACATTTAATTGGCATTGTGAAACGTAATAAAAACATAAAAGAAGAACAAATTGTACTGTTTTTATTTTTTACACCAGTGCTGCAGAAAATGAATAAATTCAAATGTAAAAAAAGTTTTCATATGAGTGAGTGAGAAACTTATATAGCGCAACACATGCGAACTGAATAGCCTCTGGACTATGATTGCTATGTATACAATATGGAGGCCAGAACAGAGAGCTGTGTCTTGGATCCTCATCGTAGAGTGCTCAACATTGCTGATCATTCCATGTGTGAGTCGCAATGACACCAGAGAGCAGCAGAGAGCTCCGCCTGATATACAATAGCATGAGACCTGACAGCGTCTGTCTGCCCAGCCAGGACTATCACCTACCACAGTTTCCTGACTTCGAGCGACTCAAAGACTCTGAGTTGGCCATTGCTGCATTGGAAATCGCCAAACAAGTCCACAATTTTCTTCAACTCCACCACCAACAGCTCCACTATAAAGAGGAGAAGTGGAGGAAGATGGTGGGACTTCTGTATGACCGATGTCAGTCTCTCTCATGTTAGAAGATGATGAGCGCCCCGTGATCCAGCAAACTGCCGATTACTTCAACCAGCTGGGGAACCTGACGGAGAAAGGGGAGGATAAATGTTTCATTGAAAATGAAATGAAAACTTGTCTTATTATCTTGAATTATCTCAACTCTCGCATGAGAGCCATTAAAACCCAACCGCATTGCTTCCGTCTTCAGTGCCTGCGGCTAATCAGCTCCGTATGCCGGGAGCACCAAAAGAACATCAGCCGTCCTGCTGGAGAACCCTCCCAATACTTTTACTTACCGGGACAGCAAGAATAATTTATGATACCCTGCCTAAAATGTGTGTAGGTACAAACAATCAAACATATTCGCCAGCACACCAAGGATCATTCGATTACGTCCAAAAAGGTTTTATTACAAAAGAATCGCATCACAAAGGTGCAACGTTTTGGAGTCGCGTAGGACCCCTTTGTCAGGCATGTGATAAAGTGTACCAGCGCATCAGCTAAATAAATATACAACAGCCACCAATCAAATCATGTGAGAAATAGAAAAAGGGTTAACACTCCCTCCCCGTGACGTCATTAAGGCGTCAGAATCCCACAAAAAAAAAACAAAAAAAAAACACAATCAGGCAATAGAAATCACTTACATGGAAAACGTTGCTGCTGCCTAGTAAATGCACAATATCACCCGCACCTCCATCGTTGGTGTGCTGGCACTGTGCTTGATGCACTGGCCCGTTATGTGCAGTCGGTAGTTTATTATTGCCACAACACAGTGGTCCAATAGCCGATCAGTAGCGCTGACCGCCAATCGCGGCGTGCAGGTACAAACAGGTTATTAGCAAAAGCCACAAAACACAGTGTGTCAACATGTGCTATCTCCCATCACGGGATATCAATGTACGCGTTGTTGGGGTGCAACCCCTTCCCCAAAACTAAAGTAGGTTAGAGGAAGGGTTTGATCCCCCGAAACACGTCCATTGATACCACATGATGGTAGATAGCACATGTTGTCACAGTGGGGGTTATTTACAAAGTGTCAATCCATTTCGCAATACAAGTGCACTTTCCACTGCACTTGTAGTGCACTTGTATTGCAAAGTTGATTGTCCTTTTGTAAATAACCCCCACTGTGTGTTTAGTGGATTTTGGGACTTACTTTGGAGACCTCTGGTCCAGGTCATCATGACACAAAAATAATATTTCTGATAAAAAACTTGATGAAAATCTTTACAAATTAAAAAAATAAAAATGAAAAAGCAAAAATGACTAAATTTGTAAAAGATGTTTTTGTAGAAAAGATAATAAATGTGTCCAAATTCAGTGACAAAATCTACCCAGGATAAAAGTCTGGAGTTCTCCTTTACCCCCATTGGAGGAGAGGGGTGCCGGTTTGGTGTGAATGGAGTGCGGGTTTAGTGTTCAGTTTTATCTGCTGTGGATGATCTCTGAGTAGATTCGGCTCGTCTCCCTCCTTCCTCCATAGCACAATGGTTAAAGCTGCAAGCTACGACGTGTGAAGTTGCGAGTTCGACTCTCAGCGATGCCGCCGATGGTACAAAACTTTACCGGGAACTTCTGGGGTATGGATCCCTTCTTCTCCGTGGTCAGCACTGAACTAAAAAGGACTATTAACATGGATGTGTTCAGGCTGGGTATCGTATGGTGGAAGAGCTGTGATTACATTACGCTGAGAAATGAAACTCCGCCCCTCTTGGATCCTCGTCGTAGCGTGCTCAACATTGCTGATCAGTCCGTGTGTGAGCCGCAATGACGGCACAATGACACCAGAGGGCAGCAGAGAGCTCCGACTGATATATGACAGCATTAGACCTGACAACACCTGTCGGTCCAGCCAGGACTATCACCCACCACAGCTTCCTGACGTCAAGCATCTGAACGAGTCCGAGTTGGCTGTTGCTGCATTTGAAATCACCAAACAAGTCTACAGATTTCTTCACCGATACCACAAGTATCTTCACCTGTACCACCAACAGACCCCCAATAAAGGGGAGGCGTGGAGCAAGGTGATGGAATTTCTGCATGACCGATATCAGTCTCTCAAACGTTACGAACAAGGAGATGGCAACCACCTTCTGAAACAGCAAATTGCAGATTACTTCAACTGGCTGGAGAACCTGGTGAGGAGAAGGAAGTACAGATGTGTCATTCAAGATGAAATCTCCACTTGTTTTTTAAAGTTGGGTGACCTCAACTCTCGCATGAGAGCCAAACCAAAACCAAACCGCAGCGTTTCTGTGGTCAGTGCTCGCGG
The DNA here is from genome assembly GCF_905171775.1 of Rana temporaria. NCBI lineage: Eukaryota > Metazoa > Chordata > Amphibia > Anura > Ranidae > Rana > Rana temporaria. Next base: position 8,575,353 of record NC_053490.1, on the reverse strand, counting down.
CTAAACAACTCCGTATGAGGGGAGCACCATAAGAACATCTCCTGTCCTGCTGCAAAACCCTCCAACTACTTTTACTTACTGGACCAGCAAAACGAATTTGGCACAGAAAGGAAGAGGAAGAGATCCATCCAAATCTCCATTCAAGACATGAGAATCCATCATCCCAACACCGGGGGATCGAAAGCAAGATTGAAGGATCCCAGACAACACGTTCCCTGATAAAGATCAACTTTATATTTAATTGGCATTGTGAAATGTAATAAAAACATAAAAAAATAACAAATTGTACTGTTTTTATTTTTTGCACCAGTGCTGCAGAAAATGAATGAATTCAAATGTAAAAAAAAGTTTTCATATGAGTGAGTGAGAAACTTATATAGCGCAACACATGTGAACTGAATCGCCTCTGGGCTATGATTGCTATGTATACAATATGGTGGCCAGAACGGAGAGCTGTGTCTTGGATCCTCATCGTAGCGTGCTCAACATTGCTGATCAGTCCGTGTGTGAGTCGCAATGACACCAGAGAGCAGCAGAGAGCTCCGCCTGATATACAATAGCATGAGATCTGACAGCGTATGTCTGCCCAGCCAGGACTATCACCTACCACAGTTTCCTGACTTTGAGCGACTCAAAGACTCCGGGTTGGCCATTGCTGCATTGGAAATCGCCAAACAAGTCCGCAATTTTCTTCAACTCCACCACCAACAGCTCCGCTATAAAGAGGAGAAGTGGAGGAAGATGGTGGGACTTCTGTATGACCGATGTCAGTCTCTCTCATGTTAGAAGATGACAAGCTACAGACGTCGCCTTTATCCAGGAGACTCACTTTAAGCATGACAAATTACCCATTTTAAAAAGTAGGCTATTCCCACTGACTTATCATTCCACCAACCCCACAGCCAAATCCAAGGGTGTGACTATTTTAATCTCCAACAAAGTGCCATTGACATGCCAGGCGGAGCTAATAGACCCCGGGGGACGATTTGTCTTCCTGAAGGGCCTGGTGGGAACCACGTTACTCACTCTAGCGACGATATATGCCCCGAACGACCAACAGGCTAAATTCATCTCTCAGGCCCCGTACACACGACAGAGGAACTCGACGTGCTTGGCACGTCGAGTTCCTCGTCGAGTTTTGGGATGAAGCCGCCGAGGAGCTCGGCGGGCCGGCTTCTCCCATAGAAGAACGAGGACAACGAGAAAATAGAGAACATGTTCTCTATTTTCTCGTCGAGTTCCTCGGCGGCTCCATCGAGCCAAAACTGTACAGACGACAGAGTTTCTCGGCAGAATCCGGGTTTTGACCGAGTTTCTCGGTGAATTCTGCCGAGAAACTCTGTCGTGTGTACGAGGCCTCACACCTTGGATAGGCTGTCGGACTTTGCGGAGGGCCAGCTGATCCTCGGCGGAGACTTTAACGCCCCCTTGATCCCACCCTCTGACACCTCATCTGGGAGCTCGGCAATACCCCCGACGCAAAGAAAAAGAATAGCCACTGCCCTACACAAAGCACGTCTGATAGATGTTTGGCGCCTACACCACCCCGCAGAACGGGATTACACGTTCTTCTCCGCACCCCACAAACTATACTCCAGGATCGACTTTTTCTTAATCCCACACAATCAGTATCCGACTCGTCGATTGGTCACATCACCTGGTCAGACCACGCACCCATATACCTGACGTACACTTTAGATGGAGGCGTCTCGACTAGACCCAAGTTCTGGCGTCTTAATGAGAGCCTTCTCCAGACCCCGGAGGTCCTGGCGGATGTCTTGAGAGAGCTCCCCCTGTACTTCCAAGAAAACGACACCCAAGACTGCGACCCTGGGTCCCTTTGGGAGGCTCATAAGGCTGTCATGAGGGGTGTTCTCATCAGACATGGAGCGCGTATCAAGAGAGAACGTAACGCTCAACTCGATACACTGCTGTCTAAACTCCACGTAGCGGAATCCCAACATAAACATAGGCCCACACCTGACCTGGGGACAGAACTGGAAATCCTACGCAAACAAATCACGGACCTACTTCACTTTAGAGCGAAAGCGGCGGTACAGATATGTCGGAAAATAGGCTATGAGTCGGGCAACAAGTGTGGTAGGGCATTGGCCAGGGCGGTTAGGGAACAAAAATCAGCAGCGTATATTCCTCACATCGTCGGTAAGGAGGGGGGTAAGGTTACGATGCCACAACATATTTCACGGGAGTTCAAGGACTTCTACCATTCACTCTATAACTTGCCGAGTAGAGACCCGCCACAGGCAGACATCGACGAATACGTATCGACCTCACAAATGCCCTCCCTCCCCCCGGAAGCCCTAGAAGATCTAGAGGCCCCAATCACGGTGGAGGAACTCCAGCTTGCTCTAGGATCCATGAAGCCGAATAAAGCCCCGGGCCCGGACGGCTTCACCATCCAGTATTACAAATCCCTTCTCCCGATCCTGGGCTCGCGTATGGTTTCCTTCTTTAATGCAATAGGCGCGGGTTCGCAGTTTCCTAGAGACACTTTAAAAGCTCATATCACACTGATCCATAAGGAGGGTAAGGATGCAGGATCTTGCGGGAGTTATAGGCCAATTTCCCTTTTAAATACCGATTTAAAATTATTCACCAAAATACTGTCCACCCGATTGGCGCAGCACCTCCAATCTCTGTCCCACCTAGATCAGGTAGGTTTCATCCCCACAAGGGAGGCCAGGGACAACACCGTCAAGGTACTCAACCTAGTCCACCTAGCGAACACGAGCCGTACCCCTTGCGTCTTTGTTAGTACCGACGCCGAAAAGGCGTTCGACAGAGTCAACTGGAACTTTATGTTCTCTGTCCTCCGTCACATCGGAGTGGGGGGGAGGATGCTGTCATGGATAGGGGGGATTTATTCCAACCCAACAGCCCAAGTAAAGGTAAACGGACTCCTGTCGGACCCATTTCCTATCACAAACGGTACGAGACAGGGCTGCCCGCTGTCCCCACTCCTCTTTGCCCTTTCCTTGGAACCCTTTCTATGTAGAATCAGACTGAACCCCGACATACGGGGTCTCACGGCGGGGACCCTACAATGTAAAGTCTCTGCATATGCAGATGACCTCCTTTTCTCCCTGACGAACCCAATGATTTCTCTGCCGAACCTACTGAAAGAATTCCATACATATGGAGCCATCTCGAACCTTAAAATAAATTATTCCAAGTCAGAGGCAATGGGGGTGGCTATCTCCCCACAGTGTATTTCAGCCATCCAAGCGAATTTCCCCTTCCAATGGACGAACACAGCCCTTAAATACTTGGGGACTCTGATTCCGGCGGACCTGTACAGGGTGTTTACTCTCAACTTCCCTCCGGTATTAGTGACGGCCCGCTCCCTGCTCGACAGATGGCATAGAGGAATGCACTTCTGGTTCGGCAGATGCAATCTTATAAAATTCCTATACCTGTTCCAGGCTCTGCCCATCCAGATTCCTGTCCCCTTCCTTAAACAAGTACAGGGCCTCTTTACACGCTTCATATGGGCGCAGAAAAAGCCCAGATTGAATAAAACCCAAATGTCCCTACCCAAGCAGAGTGGAGGACTGGCCGTACCCGACATCAGACGCTATCACCAAGCCGCCCATTTATGTAGAATTATAGACTGGAGACGCAACGTAGCACATAAATTGTGGACTCAAATAGAGCAGTCTCAAACAGCGATCCCTTTAAAAAGTGCACTGTGGTGCTTTGATGATGTTCCCCCGAGGCTGAAGTCTCACCCACTGATAGGGTCCACGCTAAGACTCGGTTCCCGGGTGGCTGTGGGGACTCACCTGACGACCGCGTCCTCACCGCTGTATCCGATCATTGGGCACCCGGACTTCTCGCCGGGACTCCATCCGACGGAATATTCAGACCTGAGGGAGAGGGGTCGGGAGCAGGCGTCCGGGTTCGTGACATCGGGACGCTGGGCTTCATTGACTGAATTGACAGACTCCGCGGGTGACTACAGCCTACCCTTTTGGAAGGCGGTGAAATTGCACCACTTCCTTCATTCTATCCCTGACCCACAGAAGTTCTCACGCCCACTGACGACTTTTGAGGAGTGCTGCTCGGAGACCGGGCCGGCGTCACAGACTCTTTCACAAATGTACTTTCTTTTAAACTCACCCCCCACACAGCCTAGCTTACGCTGCTTAGAGAGATGGGAGTCTGACCTTAACCGGACTTTCTCAGTAGTACAGAAACAACGTATCATTACCTTAGCAATAAAGTCTTCATCCTGCACCAGACTACAGGAAACCAATTTTAAACTCTTCTCCAGGTGGTATCTCACGCCCACCAGGTTGCACAAATGTTTCCCTTCTACCTCGGACCGCTGCTGGCGGTGTGGGGTGGACGCGGGCTCCTTACTACACATCTTCTGGTCCTGCCCAGGACTGACGAGTTTCTGGGCGGAGGTTCGCCGCATCACGCAAACGTTCACGGAATATGAGATCCCGGACGACGCGTCGTTTTTTCTGCTTCACCTGTCAACGATGTTGGTTAAGTCCTATAAAAAATCGTTGGTTTGCCACCTAGTGAATGCCGCTAAGGCATGCATCCCCCTCCGCTGAAAGCAGCAGAGCCCACCGACGGTTGGGTGCTGGCTGCGGAAGGTGGAGGAAACAAAACAAATGGAAGATTTGATTCTCACCGCGCAGCATAAACATGAAGCCTTCACGGAGGTCTGGGGTATCTGGAATGTTTTTATTTTTTCAGATGAGGGTGCTTCCCTACTTGGACATTGATGTCGCCCTGGTCGGGTTTGGAGTTGACCGCTCCCCACCCTCGTCCTGTCTGTGCTCCCCCCCATTCTCCCCTCCTCTTCCCCCCCCTTCTTCTTCCCCCCCCCCCTTCCCTCCTCTTCGCTCTCTCTCTTCTTCACCTGTTTTCACTTTAACCTCTATTTAAGATAACATTTAAGCACGGGGAGGTTCCTGCTCACTGATGCTATCCATATCTGAATAGAATGCAATGTACATGTCGTTATGTCCCCTTTTCACGTGAGATTCTGTACAGGGACATGTTACGGTAATGGCTGAAATGTATAGCGACTCCTCTGTACTTGTTTTTTGAGTTCATGTACATCTCTGCTGTAATGTTGGAATTTCTCCACATGTGCTTTCTCAATAAAACATATATTTGAAAAAAAAAAAAAAAGATGACAAGCTCCCCGTGATCCAGCAAATTGATGATTACTTCAACCAGCTGGGGAACCTGACGGAGAAAGGGGAGGATAGATGTTTCATTGAAAATTAAAATAAAACTTGTCTTATTATCTTGAATTATCTCAACTCTCGCATGAGAGCCATTAAAACCCAACCGCATCGCTTCCGTCTTCAGTGCCTGCGGCTAATCGGCTCCGTATGCCGGGAGCACCAAAAGAACATCAGCCGTCCTGCTGGAGAACCCTCCCGATACTTTTACTTACCGGGACAGCAAGAATAATTTATGATACCCTGCCTAAAATGTGTGTAGGTACAAACAATCAAACATATTCGCCAGCACACCAAGGATCATCCAATTTGTCCAAAAAGGTTTAATTATAAAAGAATCGCATCACAAAGGTGCAACGTTTTGGAGTCGCGTAGGACCCCTTCGTCAGGCATGTGATAAAGTGTACCAGCGCATCAGCAAAATAAATATACAACAGCCACCAATCAAATCATGTGAGAAATAGAAAAAGGGGTAACACCCCCTCCCCGTGACGTCATTAAGGCGTCAGAATCCCACAAAAAACAAACAAAAAAAAACACAATCAGGCAATAGAAATCACTTACATGGAAAACTTTGCTGCTGCCTAGTAAATGCACAATATCACCCGCACCTCCATCGTTGGTGTGCGGGCACTAAGCTTGATGCACTGGCCCGTTATGTGCAGTCGGTAGTTTATTATTGCCACAACACAGTGGTCCAATAGCCGATCAGTAGCGCTGACCGCCAATCGCGGCGTGCAGGTACAAACAGGTTATTAGCAAAAGCCACAAAACACAGTGTGTCAACATGTGCTATCTCCCACCACGGGATATCAATGTGCGCATTGGTGGGGTGCAACCCCTTCCTCAAAACTAAAGTAGGTGAGAGGAAGAGTTTGATCCCCGAAACACGTCCATTGATACCACATGATGGTAGATAGCACATGTTGTCACAGTGGGGGTTATTTACAAAGTGTCAATCCATTTCGCAATACAAGTGCACTTTCCACTGCACTTGTAGTGCACTTGTATTGCAAAATTGATTGTCCTTTTGTAAATAACCTCCACTGTGTGTTTAGTGGATTTTGGGACTTACTTTGGAGACCTCTGGTCCAGGTCATCATGACACTAAAATAATATTTCTGATAAAAAACTTGATGAAAATCTTTACAAATTAACCAGTTAACCACCGGCCGCCGTCGAAAAACGGCGGCAAGGTGGTTGCTTAACTGGGGGTCACCGTTCTGAAACGGCGCCCAGCAGAAGCAGTAATGCGCGCCGCCTCGGGCGCGCACACAGAAAATTCTGTGCGCGCCGGGTCTATGAGACCCGGCGCTACACAGATCAAGGTAATTGACCAGTAACAGCGGTCTTTTACCATGTGATCGCGCCGTCCAATGACGGCGCGATCACAATGTAAACAAAGGAGGTCAGGGAAAGTTTACCTCCTCTCCTCTCCTCACACAGTATCAGTGGGAGAGAAGAGGAGATAAACTGTGGGTGTTACCATAGTTAAAAAGTGCCCCATAGTGCCACATCTGTGCCCATAGTGCCACATATGTGCCCATAGTGCCACATCAGTGCCACATCTGTGCCCAATAATGCCACATCTGTGCCTAAAGTGCCACATCTGTGCCCAATAGAGCCACATCTGTGCCCAACAGTGCCACATCTGTGCCCAGTAGTGCCACATCTGTGCCCAGTAGTGCCACATCTGTGCCACCTGTGCCGCACCAGTGTCACCAGAGCCGCACCAGTGTCACCAGAGCCGCACCAGTGCCACAACAGTCCTATATTAGTGCCACAACAGTGCCGTACCAGTGCCGCCTGTGCCCACCAGTGCCGCCTGTGCCCACCAGTGCCGTCTGCGCCCACTAGTGCCGTCTGCGCCCACCAGTGCCGCCTGTGTCACCAGTGCCACCAGTGCCGCCTGTGCCACCACGGCCACCTGTGCCCACCAGTGCCACCTGTGCCGCCTGTGCCCTCCAGTGCTGCCTGTGCCCACCAGTGCTGCCTGTGCCCACCAGTGCTGCCTGTTCTGCTAATCGGTGCACACCAGAGCCCCACCAGAGCCACCTGTGCCCACCAGAGCCACCTGTGCCCACCAGTGCCGCCTGTGCCCACCAGAGCCACACCCGTGCCACTACAGTGCACATAAGTGCCGCCTGTGCCCACCTGTGTCCACCAGTGCCACCACAGTGCTCTGCAGTACAGCCTCACCAGCCACCAGTATGGCAAAACAATTCTTTACCGGTGAGCAGGCCGTACAGCGTCTACTAGCCATGAGCGATGAGAGCAGCGAGGAGTCTCTGTCCGATTCTGATTCGGCCTATGAACCCGTTATAGACAGTGGGTCTGATTCAGAATCTGAAGAAGAACGTGTGCCCAGGAAAAGAAGGGGTGCTGGCGTGGAGAAGCGGCCTACTCCCAGACGCGCAGGGTCGTCCACCTCAAGCGCTGTGCCTACCACCTCAAGCGATGTGCCGTCCACCCCAAGCGCTGTGCCGTCCACCCCAAGCGCTGTGCCATCCACCCCAAGCGCTGTGCCGTCCACCTCAAGCGCTGTGCCGTCCACCTCAAGAGCTGTGCCGTCCACCTCAAGAGCTGTGCCGTCCACCTCAAGAGCTGTGCCTTCCACCTCAAGCGATGTGCCACTGCAACAAAGCCCAGGCACCAGTAGGGTGTCATCTCAGCCCCAAAGGGATAGGGGCCATGCCAGCCTTCCCTATGGCCTTCAAAACCCCCTGTGGCTTCCCCCTAATTCCGGAGCAGCAAATATCCCCCCCTTCACTGCCCAGCCAGGTGTCCAGGTGAACACCGAAAACTTTTCCATGCTTAATTTTTTTAATTTACTTTTCACCGAAGATTTGCTATCCTTCATTGTGGCCCAGTGCAATCTCTACGCACAACAGTACGTAAGAAGTAACCCTGGTTCCAGATATGCCCGCCCCTTTGAGTGGAGAGAACTAACAAACGACGAATTCAAAATTTTCTTAGGCCTAACGTTTACTATGGCACTTTAAAAAAAAAACAATTGTACTCCTACTGGTCCACCAAACCCATTCACCACATGCCACTCTTCTCCTCCCTTATGCCAAGATCCCGATATTTAATAATTATGCGGTTCCTCCACTTTAACGACAACGCCCAGTGCCCTCCCCGAAATGACCCTGCTTTTGACACGCTATATAAAATTCGGCCACTTCTAAATTTTTTCGCTCAACAATTTCCCCAATTATATACCCCTGAACAAAACATATCCGTGGACGAGTCCCTTGTCAAATTCTCAGGCAGGCTGAGCATCAAGCAGTTCATCCCCAGCAAAAGGGCCCGATATGGGGTCAAAATGTACAAACTTTGCGACAGAGCCACAGGGTACCTCTACTCATTCATGGTGTATGAAGGACTCCCAACTGCATCCCCCTGAATGTCCAGAGTATATGGGAGTCAGCGGAAAAGTGGTCTGGAATCTGATGTATCCACTCTTTGGAAAGGGATACCACCTTTATGTGGATAATTTCTACACCAGCTTGCCCCTGTTTCACTGTCTTTACCTTCGGAATACCCCAGCATGTGGCACAATAAGACCCAACAGGAAAGGCTTCCCGCAAAAACTGGTGGATCAAAAGCTCAGACGAGGGGAGTCTGCAGCATTGAGGAACCAGGAGATATTGGCTGTCAGGTGGAGGGACAAACGGAACGTCCACATGCTTACATCAATCCACGACGACACCTGCGTGGAAGTCCCCAAAAGAACCGGCCCAATCCAAAAACCAAAATGCATCTATGACTATAATTTGTTCATGGGGGGAGTGGACTTCAATGACCAGATGTTAGAACCCTACCTGCCCACAAGAAAATCCCGCCACTGGTATAAGAAAGTGTCCATTTATTTTTTTAGTTTGGCCTTTTATAACTCCTATGTAATCTACAAAAAATCATCAGAGAACCCCGTATCATATCTGGACTATCAAGAAGAAGTCATCACCGCCCTTTTGTACCCTGAAAACCCACCGGAAAATATTCGCTCTGATTCTGTGAGCAGACTGCACAAGCGTCACTTTCCTGAGCAAACCCCCTCCCGTGAAACAGGCAACAGAAATCAGAAGAGGTGCCGGGTGTGCTCCAGAAGAGGAATTCGAAAAGACACCACGTATTACTGTCCCGATTGTCCTTCCCAACCAGGCCTCTGTATTGGAACATGTTTCCGCCGTTACCATACGTTTCTACATTATTAGGGACGTATGGTAAACGCAATTCTCATTTCCTGTCATTTCCCCCCACACCCCTTATGCCACTGCACTGAACTGTACATACCTCTGCCTTCTCCGGAACCGACCATGGCCTGTTATACGACCACTCTTTTGCCTAACCCTAAACATACTTCTGCCTTCTCCGGAACCGACCATGGCCTGTTATACGACCACTCTTTTGCCTAACCCTAAACATACCTCTGCCTTCTCTGGAACTGACCCTGGCTTGTTATACGACCACTCTTTTGCCTAACCCTAAACTGTACCTACCTCTGCCTGCTCTGGAACTGACCCTGGACTGTTTGACCACGTTTTTTGCCTGCCCCTTGGATTGATCTTTTACCCTGCTATACTAGTGGGAACACAGGGGTCTCACATATGTGAGGGGCTCCAGAATTGTTTTTCTGGATGAAAAAAATAATTTTTTAGTTTTCTCATTCCCGGATTAGGGTCTGGTTGCCCGGAGGCTTCAAAGAGATTTGGGTGGGAGAAGCCTCTACCCCTGTCCCCATTCTTTCCTGGCCCGCTACTTGGACCATGTTCCTACCAGGACGAATATTTTGCCACTGCTGGCACTGTACTGACTATGGACAATATTCCTGCCTGCTGCCTGCTGCCTGGACAATTCCATTCACTGTCGCTGACCAGTGACCACGTCCCTGCCTGCTGCCTGGATCGGGGCTCTCCTTCTGTGGACAATTGCACTACTAAAACCACAGGTAATCTTCTTTTTTTTTTATCCATTACTCAGCAGAATGTATTTTAGGGTGTAATTCTTGGTATGTACATGCTGTGTTAGAAATATGAAGGCCCTTCAAAAATGTGATAGATTGTAAGGAAATTGGATGTGTAATTTATGTCCCTAGAACACCTGATGGTGCTTCTTGGATGTTGGGCCTCTGTATGTGGCCACGCTGTGTAAAAGTCTCACACATGTGGTATCGCCATACTCAGGAGGAGCAGCAGAATATATTTTGGGGTGTAATTTTTTCTATGTACATGCTATGTGTTGGAAATATCCTATAAATGGACAACTTTCTGTAAAAAAAAATGCGTTTTTATTTTTTTCCACATTTTTCAAAAACATCTGGAAAAAAATGAACTGTTCAAAAGACTCATTATGTCTCATAGATTATACGTTGGGGTGTTAGCTTTACAAAATGGGGTCACTTTGTGGGCGTTTCCATTGTCCTGGTGCTCCAGGGCCTTCAAAAGTGTAATAGGTGGTTGAGAGATTAGATGTGTAATTTATGCTCCTAGAATGCTTGAAGTTGCTACTTCGGTGTTGGGCCTCTGTATGTGGCCACGCTGTGTAAAAGTCTCACACATGTGGTATCGCCATACTCAGGAGGAGCAGCAGAATATATTTTGGGGTGTAATTTTTTCTATGTACATGCTATGTGTTGGAAATATCCTATAAATGGACAACTTTCTGTAAAAAAAAATGCGTTTTTATTTTTTTCCACATTTTCCAAAAACATCTGGAAAAAAATGAACTGTTCAAAAGACTCATTATGCCTCATAGATTATACGTTGGGGTGTTAGCTTTACAAAATGGGGTCACTTTGTGGGCGTTTCCATTGTCCTGGTGCTCCAGGGCCTTCAAAAGTGTAATAGGTGGTTGAGAGATTAGATGTGTAATTTATGCTCCTAGAATGCTTGAAGTTGCTACTTCGGTGTTGGGCCTCTGTATGTGGCCACGCTGTGTAAAAGTCTCACACATTTGGTATCGCCATACTCAGGAGGAGCAGCAGAATATATTTTGGGGTGTCATTTGTGGAATATACATGCCATGTGAGAGAAATAACCTGTTATAATGACAATATTGGTATGAAAAAAAAAAAATCTTAATTTTGCAAAGAATTGTGGGAACAAATGACAACTTCAAAAAACTAACTATGACTCTTACTAACTACCTTGGAATGTCTACTTTCCAAAAAGGGGTCATTTGGGGGGTATTTGTACTTTATTGGCTTGTTAGGGTCTCAAGAAATGAGAGAAGCTGTCAGTACTTCAGGTGTGATCAAATTGTTCAATTTTCAGAAATTGGTACCATAGCTTGTAGACCCTATAACTTTCACCCACACTAAATAATATCCAATTTTTTTTTTTTTTTACCAAAAATATGTAGCAGTATGCATTTTAGGCCAAATGTATGAGGAAAAATTACTTTTTTACAAAATGATATGATAGAAATTAAGAAAAATTCATTTTTTTACAAAATTTTCGTTCTTTTTTCATTAATAGCGAAAAAAAAAAAACGCAGAGGTGATCAAATACCACCAAAAGAAAGCTCTATTTGTGGGAAAAAAAGGACAAAAATTTCATTTGGTTACAGTGTTGTATGACTGATTTATTGTCATTCAAAACGTGAGAGCACCAAAAGCTGAAAATTGGTCTGGTTATTAAGGGTGTTTAAGTGCCCAGTTGTCAAGTGGTTAAAAAAATAAAAATGAAAAAGCAAAAATTACTACATTTGTAAAAGATGTTTTTGTAGAAAAGATAATAAATGTCTCCAAATTCAGTGACAAAATCTACACAGGATAAAAGTCTGGAGTAATCATTTACCTCCATTGGAGGAGAGGGGTGCCGGTTTGGTGTGAATGGAGTGCGGGTTTAGTGTTCAGTTTTATCTGCTGTTGATGATCTCTGAGTAGATTCAGCTTGTCTCCCTCCTTCCTCCATAGCACAATGGTTAAAGCTGCAAGCTACGACGTGTGAAGTTGCGAGTTCGACTCTCAGCGATGCCGCCGATGGTAGAAAACTTTACCGGGAACTTCTGGGGTATGGATCCCTTCTTCTCCGTGGTCAGCACTGAACTAAAAAGGACTATTAACATGGATGTGTTCAGGCTGGGTATCGTATGGTGGAAGAGCTGTGATTACATTACGCTGAGATATGAACAAACTCCGCCCCGCTTGGATCCTCCTCGTAGCATGCTCAACATTGCTGATCAGTCCGTGTGTGAGCCGCAATGATGGCACAATGACACCAGAGGGCAGCAGAGAGCTCCGACGGATATATCACAGCATTAGACCTGACAACACCTGTCGGTCCATCCAGGACTATCACCCACCACAGCTTCCTGACGTCAAGCATCTGAACGAGTCCGAGTTGGCTGTTGCTGAATTTGAAATCACCAAACAAGTCTACAGATTTCTTCACCGATACCACAAGTATCTTCACCTGTACCACCAACAGACCCCCAATAAAGGGGAGACGTGGAGCAAGGTGATGGAATTTCTGCATGACCGATATCAGTCTCTCAAACGTTACGAACAAGGAGATGGCAACCACCTTCTGAAACAGCAAATTGCAGATTACTTCAACTGGCTGGAGAACCTGGTGAGAAGAAGGAAGTACAGATGTGTCGTTCAAGATGAAATCTCCACTTGTTTTTTAAAGTTGGGTGACCTCAACTCTCACATGAGAGCCGAACAAAAACCAAACCGCAGCGTTTCTGTGGTCAGTGTTCGCGGCTAAACAACTCCGTATGAGGGGAGCACCATAAGAACATCTCCTGTCCTGCTGCAAAACCCTCCAACTACTTTTACTTACTGGACCAGCAAATCCAATTTGCCACAGAAAGGAAGAGGAAGAGATCCAACCAAATCTCCATTCAAGACATGAGAATCCATCATCCCAACACCGGGGTCTCGAAAGCAAGATTGAAGGACCCCAGACACGCTCCCTGATAAAGATCAACTTCACATTTAATTGGCATTGTGAAACGTAATAAAAACATAAAAGAAAGAACAAATTGTACTGTTTTTATTTTTTACACCAGTGCTGCAGAAAATGAATAAATTCAAATGTAAAAAAAGTTTTCATATGAGTGAGTGAGAAACTTATATAGCGCAACACATGCGAACTGAATAGCCTCTGGACTATGATTGCTATGTATACAATATGGAGGCCAGAACAGAGAACTGTGTCTTGGATCCTCATCGTAGAGTGCTCAACATTGCTGATCAGTCCATGTGTGAGTCGCAATGACACCAGAGGGCAGCAGAGAGCTCCGCCTGATATACAATAGCATGAGATCTGACAGCGTCTGTCTGCCCAGCCAGGACTATCACCTACCACAGTTTCCTGTCTTCGAGCGACTCAAAGACTCAGAGTTGGCCATTGCTGCATTGGAAATCGCCAAACAAGTCCGCAATTTTCTTCAACTCCACCACCAACAGCTCCACTATAAAGAGGAGAAGTGGAGGAAGATGGTGGGACTTCTGTATGACCGATGTCAGTCTCTCTCATGTTGTGTACAAGAAGATGACGAGCGCCCCGTGATCCAGCAAACTGCCGATTACTTCAACCAGCTGGGGAACCTGACGGAGAAAGGGGAGGATAAATGTTTCATTGAAAATTAAATGAAAACTTGTCTTATTATCTTGAACTATCTCAACTCTCGCATGAGAGCCATTAAAACCCAACCGCATCGCTTCCGTCTTCAGTGCCTGCGGCTAATCAGCTCCGTATGCCGGGAGCACCAAAAGAACTTCAGCCGTCCTGCTGGAGAACCCTCCCAATACTTTTACTTACCGGGACAGCAAGAATAATTTATGATACCCTTATGATACCCTGCCTAAAATGTGTGTAGGTACAAACAATCAAACATATTCGCCAGCACACCAAGGATCATTCGATTACGTCCAAAAAGGTTTTATTACAAAAGAATCGCATCACAAAGGTGCAACGTTTTGGAGTCGCGTAGGGCCCCTTCGTCAGGCATGTGATAAAGTGTACCAGCGCATCAGCAAAATAAATATACAACAGCCACCAATCAAATCATGTGAGAAATAGAAAAAGGGTTAACACCCCCTCTCCGTGACGTCATTAAGGCGTCAGAATCCCACAAAAAACAAACAAAAAAAAAACACAATCAGGCAATAGAAATCACTTACATGGAAAACGTTGCTGCTGCCTAGTAAATGCACAATATCACCCGCACCTCCATCGTTGGTGTGCGGGCACTATGCTTGATGCACTGGCCCGTTATGTGCAGTCGATAGTTTATTATTGCCACAACACAGTGGTCCAATAGCCCATCAGTAGCGCTGACCGCCAATCACGGCGTGCAGGTACAAACAGGTTATTAGAAAAAGTCACAAAACACAGTGTGTCAACATGTGCTATCTCCCATCACGGGATATCAATGTACGCGTTGTTGGGGTGCAACCCCTTCCCCAAAACTAAAGTAGGTGAGAGGAAGAGTTTGATCCCCCGAAACACGTCCATTGATACCACATGATGGTAGATAGCACATGTTGTCACAGTGGGGGTTATTTACAAAGTGTCAATCCATTTTGCAATACAAGTGCACTTTCCACTGCACTTGTAGTGCACTTGTATTGCAAAGTTGATTGTCCTTTTGTAAATAACCCCCACTGTGTGTTTAGTGGATTTTGGGATGTACTTTGGAGAACTCTGGTCCAGGTCATCATGACACCAAAATAATTTTTCTGAAAAAAAAACTTGATGAAAATTTTAACAAATTAACAAAAATAAAAATGAAAAAGCAAAAATGACTAAATTTGTAAAAGATGTTTTTGCAGGAAAGATAATAAATGTGTCCAAATTCAGTGACAAAATCTACGCAGGATAAAAGTCTGGAGTTCTCCTTTACCCCCATTGGAGGAGAGGGGTGCTGGTTTGGTGTGAATGGAGTGCGGGTTTATGTTTTATCTGCTGTGGGTGATCTCTGAGCACAATGGTTAAAGCTGCAAGCTACGACGTGTGAAGTTGCGAGTTCGACTCTCAGCGATGCCGCCGATGGTACAAAACTTTACCGGGAACTTCTGGGGTATGGATCCCTTCTTCTCCGTGGTCAGCACTGAACTAAAAAGGACTATTAACATGGATGTGTTCAGGCTGGGTGTCGGATGGTGGAAGAGCTGTGATTACATTACGCTGAGAAATGAAACTCCGCCCCTCTTGGATCCTCGTCGTAGCGTGCTCAACATTGCTGATCAGTCCGGGTGTGAGCCGCAATGTCGGCACAATGACACCAGAGGGCAGCAGAGAGCTCCGACTGATATATGACAGCATTAGACCTGACAACACCTGTCGGTCCAGCCAGGACTATCACCCACCACAGCTTCCTGACGTCAAGCATCTGAACGAGTCCGAGTTGGCTGTTGCTGCATTTGAAATCACCAAACAAGTCTACAGATTTCTTCACCGATACCACAAGTATCTTCACCTGTACCACCAACAGACCCCCAATAAAGGGGAGGCGTGGAGCAAGGTGATGGAATTTCTGCATGACCGATATCAGTCTCTCAAACGTTACGAACAAGGAGATGGCAACCACCTTCTGAAACAGCAAATTACAGATTACTTCAACTGGCTGGAGAACCTGGTGAGGAGAAGGAAGTACAGATGTGTCATTCAAGATGAAATCTCCACTTGTTTTTTAAAGTTGGGTGACCTCAACTCTCGCATGAGAGCCAAACCAAAACCAAACCGCAGCGTTTCTGTGGTCAGTGCTCGCGGCTAAACAACTCCGTATGAGGGGAGCACCATAAGAACATCTCCTGTCCTGCTGCAAAACCCTCCAACTACTTTTACTTACTGGACCAGCAAAACGAATTTGGCACAGAAAGGAAGAGGAAGAGATCCAACCAAATCTCCATTCAAGACATGAGAATCCAAAATCCCAACACCGGGGGATCGAAAGCAAGATTGAAGGATCCCAGACAACACGTTCCCTGATAAAGATCAACTTTATATTTAATTGGCATTGTGAAATGTAATAAAAACATAAAAAAATAACAAATTGTACTGTTTTTATTTTTTGCACCAGTGCTGCAGAAAATGAATGAATTCAAATGTAAAAAAAAGTTTTCATATGAGTGAGTGAGAAACTTATATAGCGCAACACATGTGAACTGAATCGCCTCTGGGCTATGATTGCTATGTATACAATATGGTGGCCAGAACGGAGAGCTGTGTCTTGGATCCTCATCGTAGCGTGCTCAACATTGCTGATCAGTCCGTGTGTGAGTCGCAATGACACCAGAGAGCAGCAGAGAGCTCCGCCTGATATACAATAGCATGAGATCTGACAGCGTATGTCTGCCCAGCCAGGACTATCACCTACCACAGTTTCCTGACTTTGAGCGACTCAAAGACTCCGGGTTGGCCATTGCTGCATTGGAAATCGCCAAACAAGTCCGCAATTTTCTTCAACTCCACCACCAACAGCTCCGCTATAAAGAGGAGAAGTGGAGGAAGATGGTGGGACTTCTGTATGACCGATGTCAGTCTCTCTCATGTTAGAAGATGACAAGCTACAGACGTCGCCTTTATCCAGGAGACTCACTTTAAGCATGACAAATTACCCATTTTAAAAAGTAGGCTATTCCCACTGACTTATCATTCCACCAACCCCACAGCCAAATCCAAGGGTGTGACTATTTTAATCTCCAACAAAGTGCCATTGACATGCCAGGCGGAGCTAATAGACCCCGGGGGACGATTTGTCTTCCTGAAGGGCCTGGTGGGAACCACGTTACTCACTCTAGCGACGATATATGCCCCGAACGACCAACAGGCTAAATTCATCTCTCAGGCCCCGTACACACGACAGAGGAACTCGACGTGCTTGGCACGTCGAGTTCCTCGTCGAGTTTTGGGATGAAGCCGCCGAGGAGCTCGGCGGGCCGGCTTCTCCCATAGAAGAACGAGGACAACGAGAAAATAGAGAACATGTTCTCTATTTTCTCGTCGAGTTCCTCGGCGGCTCCATCGAGCCAAAACTGTACAGACGACAGAGTTTCTCGGCAGAATCCGGGTTTTGACCGAGTTTCTCGGTGAATTCTGCCGAGAAACTCTGTCGTGTGTACGAGGCCTCACACCTTGGATAGGCTGTCGGACTTTGCGGAGGGCCAGCTGATCCTCGGCGGAGACTTTAACGCCCCCTTGATCCCACCCTCTGACACCTCATCTGGGAGCTCGGCAATACCCCCGACGCAAAGAAAAAGAATAGCCACTGCCCTACACAAAGCACGTCTGATAGATGTTTGGCGCCTACACCACCCCGCAGAACGGGATTACACGTTCTTCTCCGCACCCCACAAACTATACTCCAGGATCGACTTTTTCTTAATCCCACACAATCAGTATCCGACTCGTCGATTGGTCACATCACCTGGTCAGACCACGCACCCATATACCTGACGTACACTTTAGATGGAGGCGTCTCGACTAGACCCAAGTTCTGGCGTCTTAATGAGAGCCTTCTCCAGACCCCGGAGGTCCTGGCGGATGTCTTGAGAGAGCTCCCCCTGTACTTCCAAGAAAACGACACCCAAGACTGCGACCCTGGGTCCCTTTGGGAGGCTCATAAGGCTGTCATGAGGGGTGTTCTCATCAGACATGGAGCGCGTATCAAGAGAGAACGTAACGCTCAACTCGATACACTGCTGTCTAAACTCCACGTAGCGGAATCCCAACATAAACATAGGCCCACACCTGACCTGGGGACAGAACTGGAAATCCTACGCAAACAAATCACGGACCTACTTCACTTTAGAGCGAAAGCGGCGGTACAGATATGTCGGAAAATAGGCTATGAGTCGGGCAACAAGTGTGGTAGGGCATTGGCCAGGGCGGTTAGGGAACAAAAATCAGCAGCGTATATTCCTCACATCGTCGGTAAGGAGGGGGGTAAGGTTACGATGCCACAACATATTTCACGGGAGTTCAAGGACTTCTACCATTCACTCTATAACTTGCCGAGTAGAGGCCCGCCACAGGCAGACATCGACGAATACGTATCGACCTCACAAATGCCCTCCCTCCCCCCGGAAGCCCTAGAAGATCTAGAGGCCCCAATCACGGTGGAGGAACTCCAGCTTGCTCTAGGATCCATGAAGCCGAATAAAGCCCCGGGCCCGGACGGCTTCACCGTCCAGTATTACAAATCCCTTCTCCCGATCCTGGGCTCGCGTATGGTTTCCTTCTTTAATGCAATAGGCGCGGGTTCGCAGTTTCCTAGAGACACTTTAAAAGCTCATATCACACTGATCCATAAGGAGGGTAAGGATGCAGGATCTTGCGGGAGTTATAGGCCAATTTCCCTTTTAAATACCGATTTAAAATTATTCACCAAAATACTGTCCACCCGATTGGCGCAGCACCTCCAATCTCTGTCCCACCTAGATCAGGTAGGTTTCATCCCCACAAGGGAGGCCAGGGACAACACCGTCAAGGTACTCAACCTAGTCCACCTAGCGAACACGAGCCGTACCCCTTGCGTCTTTGTTAGTACCGACGCCGAAAAGGCGTTCGACAGAGTCAACTGGAACTTTATGTTCTCTGTCCTCCGTCACATCGGAGTGGGGGGGAGGATGCTGTCATGGATAGGGGGGATTTATTCCAACCCAACAACCCATATAAAGGTAAACGGACTCCTGTCGGACCCATTTCCTATCACAAACGGTACGAGACAGGGCTGCCCGCTGTCCCCACTCCTCTTTGCCCTTTCCTTGGAACCCTTTCTATGTAGAATCAGACTGAACCCCGACATACGGGGTCTCACGGCGGGGACCCTACAATGTAAAGTCTCTGCATATGCAGATGACCTCCTTTTCTCCCTGACGAACCCAATGATTTCTCTGCCGAACCTACTGAAAGAATTCCATACATATGGAGCCATCTCGAACCTTAAAATAAATTATTCCAAGTCAGAGGCAATGGGGGTGGCTATCTCCCCACAGTGTATTTCAGCCATCCAAGCGAATTTCCCCTTCCAATGGACGAACACGGCCCTTAAATACTTGGGGACTCTGATTCCGGCGGACCTGTACAGGGTGTTTACTCTCAACTTCCCTCCGGTATTAGTGACGGCCCGCTCCCTGCTCGACAGATGGCATAGAGGAATGCACTTCTGGTTCGGCAGATGCAATCTTATAAAATTCCTATACCTGTTCCAGGCTCTGCCCATCCAGATTCCTGTCCCCTTCCTTAAACAAGTACAGGGCCTCTTTACACGCTTCATATGGGCGCAGAAAAAGCCCAGATTGAATAAAACCCAAATGTCCCTACCCAAGCAGAGTGGAGGACTGGCCGTACCCGACATCAGACGCTATCACCAAGCCGCCCATTTATGTAGAATTATAGACTGGAGACGCAACGTAGCACATAAATTGTGGACTCAAATAGAGCAGTCTCAAACAGCGATCCCTTTAAAAAGTGCACTGTGGTGCTTTGATGATGTTCCCCCGAGGCTGAAGTCTCACCCACTGATAGGGTCCACGCTAAGACTCGGTTCCCGGGTGGCTGTGGGGACTCACCTGACGACCGCGTCCTCACCGCTGTATCCGATCATTGGGCACCCGGACTTCTCGCCGGGACTCCATCCGACGGAATATTCAGACCTGAGGGAGAGGGGTCGGGAGCAGGCGTCCGGGTTCGTGACATCGGGACGCTGGGCTTCATTGACTGAATTGACAGACTCCGCGGGTGACTACAGCCTACCCTTTTGGAAGGCGGTGAAATTGCACCACTTCCTTCATTCTATCCCTGACCCACAGAAGTTCTCACGCCCACTGACGACTTTTGAGGAGTGCTGCTCGGAGACCGGGCCGGCGTCACAGACTCTTTCACAAATGTACTTTCTTTTAAACTCACCCCCCACACAGCCTAGCTTACGCTGCTTAGAGAGATGGGAGTCTGACCTTAACCGGACTTTCTCAGTAGTACAGAAACAACGTATCATTACCTTAGCAATAAAGTCTTCATCCTGCACCAGACTACAGGAAACCAATTTTAAACTCTTCTCCAGGTGGTATCTCACGCCCACCAGGTTGCACAAATGTTTCCCTTCTACCTCGGACCGCTGCTGGCGGTGTGGGGTGGACGCGGGCTCCTTACTACACATCTTCTGGTCCTGCCCAGGACTGACGAGTTTCTGGGCGGAGGTTCGCCGCATCACGCAAACGTTCACGGAATATGAGATCCCGGACGACGCGTCGTTTTTTCTGCTTCACCTGTCAACGATGTTGGTTAAGTCCTATAAAAAATCGTTGGTTTGCCACCTAGTGAATGCCGCTAAGGCATGCATCCCCCTCCGCTGAAAGCAGCAGAGCCCACCGACGGTTGGGTGCTGGCTGCGGAAGGTGGAGGAAACAAAACAAATGGAAGATTTGATTCTCACCGCGCAGCATAAACATGAAGCCTTCACGGAGGTCTGGGGTATCTGGAATGTTTTTATTTTTTCAGATGAGGGTGCTTCCCTACTTGGACATTGATGTCGCCCTGGTCGGGTTTGGAGTTGACCGCTCCCCACCCTCGTCCTGTCTGTGCTCCCCCCCCATTCTCCCCTCCTCTTCCCCCCCTTCTTCTTCCCCCCCCCTTCCCTCCTCTTCGCTCTCTCTCTTCTTCACCTGTTTTCACTTTAACCTCTATTTAAGATAACATTTAAGCACGGGGAGGTTCCTGCTCACTGATGCTATCCATATCTGAATAGAATGCAATGTACATGTCGTTATGTCCCCTTTTCACGTGAGATTCTGTACAGGGACATGTTACGGTAATGGCTGAAATGTATAGCGACTCCTCTGTACTTGTTTTTTGAGTTCATGTACATCTCTGCTGTAATGTTGGAATTTCTCCACATGTGCTTTCTCAATAAAACATATATTTGAAAAAAAAAAAAAAAGATGACAAGCTCCCCGTGATCCAGCAAATTGATGATTACTTCAACCAGCTGGGGAACCTGACGGAGAAAGGGGAGGATAGATGTTTCATTGAAAATTAAAATAAAACTTGTCTTATTATCTTGAATTATCTCAACTCTCGCATGAGAGCCATTAAAACCCAACCGCATCGCTTCCGTCTTCAGTGCCTGCGGCTAATCGGCTCCGTATGCCGGGAGCACCAAAAGAACATCAGCCGTCCTGCTGGAGAACCCTCCCGATACTTTTACTTACCGGGACAGCAAGAATAATTTATGATACCCTGCCTAAAATGTGTGTAGGTACAAACAATCAAACATATTCGCCAGCACACCAAGGATCATCCAATTTGTCCAAAAAGGTTTAATTATAAAAGAATCGCATCACAAAGGTGCAACGTTTTGGAGTCGCGTAGGACCCCTTCGTCAGGCATGTGATAAAGTGTACCAGCGCATCAGCAAAATAAATATACAACAGCCACCAATCAAATCATGTGAGAAATAGAAAAAGGGTAACACCCCCTCCCCGTGACGTCATTAAGGCGTCAGAATCCCACAAAAAACAAACAAAAAAAAACACAATCAGGCAATAGAAATCACTTACATGGAAAACTTTGCTGCTGCCTAGTAAATGCACAATATCACCCGCACCTCCATCGTTGGTGTGCGGGCACTAAGCTTGATGCACTGGCCCGTTATGTGCAGTCGGTAGTTTATTATTGCCACAACACAGTGGTCCAATAGCCGATCAGTAGCGCTGACCGCCAATCGCGGCGTGCAGGTACAAACAGGTTATTAGCAAAAGCCACAAAACACAGTGTGTCAACATGTGCTATCTCCCACCACGGGATATCAATGTGCGCATTGGTGGGGTGCAACCCCTTCCTCAAAACTAAAGTAGGTGAGAGGAAGAGTTTGATCCCCGAAACACGTCCATTGATACCACATGATGGTAGATAGCACATGTTGTCACAGTGGGGGTTATTTACAAAGTGTCAATCCATTTCGCAATACAAGTGCACTTTCCACTGCACTTGTATTGCACTTGTATTGCAAAATTGATTGTCCTTTTGTAAATAACCCCCACTGTGTGTTTAGTGGATTTTGGGACTTACTTTGGAGAACTCTGGTCCAGGTCATCATGACACTAAAATAATATTTCTGATAAAAAACTTGATGAAAATCTTTACAAATTAACCAGTTAACCACCGGCCGCCGTCGAAAAACGGCGGCAAGGTGGTTGCTTAACTGGGGGTCGTCGTTCTGAAACGGCGCCCAGCAGAAGCAGTAATGCGCGCCGCCTCGGGCGCGCACACAGAAAATTCTGTGCGCGCCGGGTCTATGAGACCCGGCGCTACACAGATCAAGGTAATTGACCAGTAACAGCGGTCTTTTACCATGTGATCGCGCCGTCCAATGACGGCGCGATCACAATGTAAACAAAGGAGGTCAGGGAAAGTTTACCTCCTCTCCTCACACAGTATCAGTGGGAGAGAAGAGGAGATAAACTGTGGGTGTTACCATAGTTAAAAAGTGCCCCATAGTGCCACATCTGTGCCCATAGTGCCACATCTGTGCCCATAGTGCCACATCAGTGCCACACCTGTGCCCAATAATGCCACATCTGTGCCTAAAGTGCCACATCTGTGCCCAATAGAGCCACATCTGTGCCCAACAGTGCCACATCTGTGCCCAGTAGTGCCACATCTGTGCCCAGTAGTGCCACATCTGTGCCACCTGTGCCGCACCAGTGTCACCAGAGCCGCACCAGTGTCACCAGAGCCGCACCAGTGCCACAACAGTCCTATATTAGTGCCACAACAGTGCCGTACCAGTGCCGCCTGTGCCCACCAGTGCCGCCTGTGCCCACCAGTGCCGTCTGCGCCCACCAGTGCCGCCTGTGCCACCAGTGCCACCAGTGCCGCCTGTGCCACCACGGCCACCTGTGCCCACCTGTGCCGCCTGTGCCCTCCAGTGCTGCCTGTGCCCACCAGTGCTGCCTGTGCCCACCAGTGCTGCCTGTTCTGCTAATCGGTGCACACCAGAGCCCCACCAGAGCCACCTGTGCCCACCAGAGCCACCTGTGCCGCCTGTGCCCACCAGTGCCGCCTGTGCCCATCAGAGCCACACCCGTGTCACTACAGTGCACATAAGTGCCGCCTGTGCCCACCTGTGTCCACCAGTGCCACCACAGTGCTCTGCAGTACAGCCTCACCAGCCACCAGTATGGCAAAACAATTCTTTACCGGTGAGCAGGCCGTACAGCGTCTACTAGCCATGAGCGATGAGAGCAGCGAGGAGTCTCTGTCCGATTCTGATTCGGCCTATGAACCCGTTATAGACAGTGGGTCTGATTCAGAATCTGAAGAAGAACGTGTGCCCAGGAAAAGAAGGGGTGCTGGCGTGGAGAAGCGGCCTACTCCCAGACGCGCAGGGTCGTCCACCTCAAGCGCTGTGCCTACCACCTCAAGCGATGTGCCGTCCACCCCAAGCGCTGTGCCGTCCACCCCAAGCGCTGTGCCATCCACCCCAAGCGCTGTGCCGTCCACCTCAAGCGCTGTGCCGTCCACCCCAAGAGCTGTGCCGTCCACCTCAAGAGCTGTGCCGTCCACCTCAAGAGCTGTGCCGTCCACCTCAAGCGATGTGCCACTGCAACAAAGCCCAGGCACCAGTAGGGTGTCATCTCAGCCCCAAAGGGATAGGGGCCATGCCAGCCTTCCCTATGGCCTTCAAAACCCCCTGTGGCTTCCCCCTAATTCCGGAGCAGCAAATATCCCCCCCTTCACTGCCCAGCCAGGTGTCCAGGTGAACACCGAAAACTTTTCCATGCTTAATTTTTTTAATTTACTTTTCACCGAAGATTTGCTATCCTTCATTGTGGCCCAGTGCAATCTCTACGCACAACAGTACGTAAGAAGTAACCCTGGTTCCAGATATGCCCGCCCCTTTGAGTGGAGAGAACTAACAAACGACGAATTCAAAATTTTCGGAGGCCTAACGTTTACTATGGCACTTTAAAAAAAAAAACAATTGTACTCCTACTGGTCCACCAAACCCATTCACCACATGCCAATCTTCTCCTCCCTTATGCCAAGATCCCGATATTTAATAATTATGCGGTTCCTCCACTTTAACGACAACGCCCAGTGCCCTCCCCGAAATGACCCTGCTTTTGACACGCTATATAAAATTCGGCCACTTCTAAATTTTTTCGCTCAACAATTTCCCCAATTATATACCCCTGACCAGAACATATCTGTGGACGAGTCCCTTGTCAAATTCTCAGGCAGGCTGAGCATCAAGCAGTTCATCCCCAGCAAAAGGGCCCGATATGGGGTCAAAATGTACAAACTTTGCGACAGAGCCACAGGGTACCTCTACTTATTCATGGTGTATGAAGGGAAGGACTCCCAACTGCATCCCCCTGAATGCCCAGAGTATATGGGAGTCAGCGGAAAAGTGGTCTGGGATCTGATCTATCCACTCTTTGGAAAGGGATACCACCTTTATGTGGATAATTTCTACACCAGCTTGCCCCTGTTTCACTGTCTTTACCTTCGGAATACCCCAGCATGTGGCACAATAAGACCCAACAGGAAAGGCTTCCCGCAAAAACTGGTGGATCAAAAGCTCAGACGAGGGGAGTCTGCAGCATTGAGGAACCAGGAGATATTGGCTGTCAGGTGGAGGGACAAACGGAACGTCCACATGCTTACATCAATCCACGACGACACCTGCGTGGAAGTCCCCAAAAGAACCGGCCCAATCCAAAAACCAAAATGCATCTATGACTATAATTTGTTCATGAGGGGAGTGGACTTCAATGACCAGATGTTAGAACCCTACCTGCCCACAAGAAAATCCCGCCACTGGTATAAGAAAGTGTCCATTTATTTTTTTAGTTTGGCCTTTTATAACTCCTATGTAATCTACAAAAAATCATCAGAGAACCCCGTATCATATCTGGACTATCAAGAAGAAGTCATCACCGCCCTTTTGTACCCTGAAAACCCACCGGAAAATATTCGCTCTGATTCTGTGAGCAGACTGCACAAGCGTCACTTTCCTGAGCAAACCCCCTCCCGTGAAACAGGCAACAGAAATCAGAAGAGGTGCCGGGTGTGCTCCAGAAGAGGAATTCGAAAAGACACCACGTATTACTGTCCCGATTGTCCTTCCCAACCAGGCCTCTGTATTGGAACATGTTTCCGCCGTTACCATACGTTTCTACATTATTAGGGACGTATGGTAAACGCAATTCTCATTTCCTGTCATTTCCCCCCACACCCCTTATGCCACTGCACTGAACTGTACATACCTCTGCCTTCTCCGGAACCGACCATGGCCTGTTATACGACCACTCTTTTGCCTAACCCTAAACATACTTCTGCCTTCTCCGGAACCGACCATGGCCTGTTATACGACCACTCTTTTGCCTAACCCTAAACATACCTCTGCCTTCTCTGGAACTGACCCTGGCTTGTTATACGACCACTCTTTTGCCTAACCCTAAACTGTACCTACCTCTGCCTGCTCTGGAACTGACCCTGGACTGTTTGACCACGTTTTTTGCCTGCCCCTTGGATTGATCTTTTACCTTGCTATACTAGTGGGAACACAGGGGTCTCACATATGTGAGGGGCTCCAGAATTGTTTTTCTGGATGAAAAAACTAATTTTTTAGTTTTCTCATTCCCGGATTAGGGTCTGGTTGCCCGGAGGCTTCAAAGAGATTTGGGTGGGAGAAGCCTCTACCCCTGTCCCCATTCTTTCCTGGCCCGCTACTTGGACCATGTTCCTACCAGGACGAATATTTTGCCACTGCTGGCACTGTACTGACTATGGACAATGTTCCTGCCTGCTGCCTGCTGCCTGGACAATTCCATTCACTGTCGCTGACCAGTGACCACGTCCCTGCCTGCTGCCTGGATCGGGGCTCTCCTTCTGTGGACAATTGCACTACTAAAACCACAGGTAATCTTCTTTTTTTTTTACCCATTACTCAGCAGAATGTATTTTAGGGTGTAATTCTTGGTATGTACATGCTGTGTTAGAAATATGAAGGCCCTTCAAAAATGTGATAGATTGTAAGGAAATTGGATGTGTAATTTATGTCCCTAGAACACCTGATGGTGCTTCTTGGATGTTGGGCCTCTGTATGTGGCCACGCTGTGTAAAAGTCTCACACATGTGGTATCGCCATACTCAGGAGGAGCAGCAGAATATATTTTGGGGTGTAATTTTTTCTATGTACATGCTATGTGTTGGAAATATCCTATAAATGGACAACTTTCTGTAAAAAAAAATGCGTTTTTATTTTTTTCCACATTTTCCAAAAACATCTGGAAAAAAATGAACTGTTCAAAAGACTCATTATGCCTCATAGATTATACGTTGGGGTGTTAGCTTTCCAAAATGGGGTCACTTTGTGGGCGTTTCCATTGTCCTGGTGCTCCAGGGCCTTCAAAAGTGTAATAGGTGGTTGAGAGATTAGGGGCCAGATTCACGTAGCGCAGCGGATCTAATAGATCCGCTCGTTCTACGTGAATTAAGATCCGCTCCCGCAAGTTTAGGAGGCAAGTGGCTAATTCACAAACCACTTACCTCCAAACTTGCGACGGCGGATCCTAAATCCCCCAGCGGAATTCAAATTCCGCGGCTAGGGGAGTGTCATATTTAAATCAGGCGCGCTCCCGCGCCGATTTAAATACGCATGCGTCGTCCGGGGAATTTCCCGGCGTGCATTGCTCCCACTGACGTCAATAGGACGTCAGTGGTTGCGACGGGAGCTAGACTTGCGACGCGCGTGTTCGTGAATCGGCGTACGCAAACGACGTAGGAAATTTCAAACTCGACGCGGGAACGACGGCTATACTTAACAATACTTACCCCTGCTTTTAGCAGGGGTAAGTATACGACGGGTACCGCGCTACGGAAACGACGTAAGAACACTGCGTCGGGTCCGCGTACGGTCGTGAATTTCGCGTATCTCGCTGATTTACATATTATTCAGTGTAAATCAGCGGGAACGCCCCCGGCGCCATTTTTAAATCAAAAAAAAGATCCGACAGTGTAACACAGTGTAACACTGTCGGATCTCAGCCCTATCTATGCGTAACTGGTTCTATGAATCAGGCGCATAGATAGGACCTGAAAAAAGCTGAGATACGATGGTGTATCTGAGATACACCGTCGTATCTGCTTCGTGAATCTGGCCCTAGATGTGTAATTTATGCTCCTAGAATGCTTGAAGTTGCTACTTCGGTGTTTGGCCTCTGTATGTGGCCACGCTGTGTAAAAGTCTCACACATGTGGTATCGCCATACTCAGGAGGAGCAGCATAATATATTTTGGGGTGTAATTTTTTTCTATGTACATGCTATGTGTTGGAAATATCCTATAAATGGACAACTTTCTGTAAAAAAAATGCGTTTTTATTTTTTTCCACATTTTCCAAAAACATCTGGAAAAAAATGAACTGTTCAAAAGACTCATTATGCCTCATAGATTATACGTTGGGGTGTTAGCTTTCCAAAATGGGGTCACTTTGTGGGCGTTTCCATTGTCCTGGTGCTCCAGGGCCTTCAAAAGTGTAATAGGTGGTTGAGAGATTAGATGTGTAATTTATGCTCCTAGAATGCTTGAAGTTGCTACTTCGGTGTTGGGCCTCTGTATGTGGCCACGCTGTGTAAAAGTCTCACACATGTGGTATCGCCATACTCAGGAGGAGAAGCAGAATATATTTTGGGGTGTCATTTGTGGAATATACATGCCATGTGAGAGAAATAACCTGTCAATATTGGTATGAAAAAAAAAAAAATCTTAATTTTGCAAAGAATTGTGGGAACAAATGACAACTTCAAAAAACTAACTATGACTCTTACTAACTACCTTGGAATGTCTACTTTCCAAAAAGGGGTCATTTGGGGGGTATTTGTACTTTATTGGCTTGTTAGGGTCTCAAGAAATGAGAGAAGCTGTCAGTACTTCAGGTGTGATCAAATTGTTCAATTTTCAGAAATTGGTACCATAGCTTGTAGACCCTATAACTTTCACCCACACTAAATAATATCCAAATTTTTTTTTTTTTTTACCAAAAATATGTAGCAGTATGCATTTTAGGCCAAATGTATGAGGAAAAATTACTTTTTTACAAAATGATATGATAGAAATTAAGAAAAATTCATTTTTTTACAAAATTTTCGTTCTTTTTTCATTAATAGCGAAAAAAAAAAAACGCAGAGGTGATCAAATACCACCAAAAGAAAGCTCTATTTGTGGGAAAAAAAGGACAAAAATTTCATTTGGTTACAGTGTTGTATGACTGAGTTATTGTCATTCAAAACGTGAGAGCACCAAAAGCTGAAAATTGGTCTGGTTATTAAGGGTGTTTAAGTGCCCAGTTGTCAAGTGGTTAAAAAAATAAAAATGAAAAAGCAAAAATTACTAAATTTGTAAAAGATGTTTTTGTAGAAAAGATAATAAATGTCTCCAAATTCAGTGACAAAATCTACACAGGATAAAAGTCTGGAGTTCTCCTTTACCCCCATTGGAGGAGAGGGGTGCCGGTTTGGTGTGAATGGAGTGCGGGTTTAGTGTTCAGTTTTATCTGCTGTGGATGATCTCTGAGTAGATTCGGCTCGTCTCCCTCCTTCCTCCATAGCACAATGGTTAAAGCTGCAAGCTACGACGTGTGAAGTTGCGAGTTCGACTCTCAGCGATGCCGCCGATGGTAGAAAACTTTACTGGGAACTTCTGGGGTATGGATCCCTTCTTCTCCGTGGTCAGCACTGAACTAAAAAGGACTATTAACATGGATGTGTTCAGGCTGGGTATCGTATGGTGGAAGAGCTGTGATTACATTACGCTGAGATATGAACAAACTCCGCCCCGCTTGGATCCTCCTCGTAGCATGCTCAACATTGCTGATCAGTCCGTGTGTGAGCCGCAATGATGGCACAATGACACCAGAGGGCAGCAGAGAGCTCCGACGGATATATCACAGCATTAGACCTGACAACACCTGTCAGTCCATCCAGGACTATCACCCACCACAGCTTCCTGACGTCAAGCATCTGAACGAGTCCGAGTTGGCTGTTGCTGCATTTGAAATCACCAAACAAGTCTACAGATTTCTTCACCGATACCACAAGTATCTTCACCTGTACCACCAACAGACCCCCAATAAAGGGGAGACGTGGAGCAAGGTGATGGAATTTCTGCATGACCGATATCAGTCTCTCAAACGTTGCGAACAAGGAGATGGCAACCACCTTCTGAAACAGCAAATTGCAGATTACTTCAACTGGCTGGAGAACCTGGTGAGGAGAAGGAAGTACAGATGTGTCGTTCAAGATGAAATCTCCACTTGTTTTTTAAAGTTGGGTGACCTCAACTCTCACATGAGAGCCAAACAAAAACCAAACCGCAGCGTTTCTGTGGTCAGTGCTCGCGGCTAAACAACTCCGTATGAGGGGAGCACCATAAGAACATCTCCTGTCCTGCTGCAAAACCCTCCAACTACTTTTACTTACTGGACCAGCAAATCCAATTTGCCACAGAAAGGAAGAGGAAGAGATCCATCCAAATCTCCATTCAAGACATGAGAATCCATCATCCCAACACCGGGGTCTCGAAAGCAAGATTGAAGGACCCCAGACACGCTCCCTGATAAAGATCAACTTCACATTTAATTGGCATTGTGAAACGTAATAAAAACATAAAAGAAAGAACAAATTGTACTGTTTTTATTTTTTACACCAGTGCTGCAGAAAATGAATAAATTCAAATGTAAAAAAAGTTTTCATATGAGTGAGTGAGAAACTTATATAGTGCAACACATGCGAACTGAATCGCCTCTGGACTATGATTGCTATGTATACAATATGGAGGCCAGAACAGAGAGCTGTGTCTTGGATCCTCATCGTAGAGTGCTCAACATTGCTGATCAGTCCATGTGTGAGTCGCAATGACACCAGAGAGCAGCAGAGAGCTCCGCCTGATATACAATAGCATGAGATCTGACAGTGTCTGTCTGCCCAGCCAGGACTATCACCTACCACAGTTTCCTGTCTTCGAGCGACTCAAAGACTCAGAGTTGGCCATTGCTGCATTGGAAATCGCCAAACAAGTCCGCAATTTTCTTCAACTTCACCACCAACAGCTCCACTATAAAGAGGAGAAGTGGAGGAAGATGGTGGGACTTCTGTATGACCGATGTCAGTCTCTCTCATGTTGTGTACAAGAAGATGACGAGCGCCCCGTGATCCAGCAAACTGCCGATTACTTCAACCAGCTGGAGAACCTGACGGAGAAAGGGGAGGATAAATGTTTCATTGAAAATTAAATGAAAACTTGTCTTGAACTATCTCAACTCTCGCATGAGAGCCATTAAAACCCAACCGCATCGCTTCCGTCTTCAGTGCCTGCGGCTAATCGGCTCCGTATGCCGGGAGCACCAAAAGAACATCAGCCGTCCTGCTGGAGAACCCTCCCAATACTTTTACTTACCGGGACAGCAAGAATAATTTATGATACCCTTATGATACAATCAAACATATTCGCCAGCACACCAAGGATCATCCAATTTGTCCAAAAAGGTTTTATTACAAAAGAATCACATCACAAAGGTGCAACGTTTTGGAGTCGCGTAGGACCCCTTCGTCAGGCATGTGATAAAGTGTACCAGCGCATCAGCAAAATAAATATACAACAGCCACCAATCAAATCATGTGAGAAATAGAAAAAGAGTTAACACCCCCTCCCCGTGACGTCATTAAGGCGTCAGAATCCCGCCAAAACAATAAAAAAAACACAATCAGGCAATAGAAATCACTTACATGGAAAACGTTGCTGCTGCCTAGTAAATGCACAATATCACCCGCACCTCCATCGTTGGGGTGCGGGCACTGTGCTTGATGCACTGGCCTGTTATGTGCAGTCGGTAGTTTATTATTGCCACAACACAGTGGTCCAATAGCCGATCAGTAGCGCTGACCGCCAATCGCGGCGTGCAGGTACAAACAGGTTATTAGTAAAAGCCACAAAACACGGTGTGTCAACATGTGCTATCTCCCATCACGGGATATCAATGTGCGCGTTGTTGGGGTGCAACCCCTTCCTCAAAACTAAAGTAGGTGAGAGGAAGAGTTTGATCCCCCGAAACACGTCCATTGATACCACATGATGGTAGATAGCACATGTTGTCACAGTGGGGGTTATTTACAAAGTGTCAATCCATTTCGCAATACAAGTGCACTTTCCACTGCACTTGTAGTGCACTTGTAGTGCAAAGTTGATTGTCCTTTTGTAAATAACCCCCACTGTGTGTTTAGTGGATTTTGGGTCTTACTTTGGAGAACTCTGGTCCAGGTCATCATGACACTAAAATAATATTTCTGATAAAAAACTTGATGAAAATCTTTACAAATTAAAAAAATAAAAATGAAAAAGCAAAAATGACTAAATTTGTAAAAGATGATTTTGTAGAAAAGATAATAAATGTGTCCAAATTCAGTGACAAAATCTACACAGGATAAAAGTCTGGAGTTCTCCTTTACCTCCATTGGAGGAGAGGGGTGCCGGTTTGGTGTGAATGGAGTGCGGGTTTAGTGTTCAGTTTTATCTGCGGTGGATGAACTCTGAGTAGATTCGGCTCGTCTCCCTCCTTCCTCCATAGCACAATGGTTAAAGCTGCAAGCTACGACGTGTGAAGTTGCGAGTTCGACTCTCAGCGATGCCGCCGATGGTACAAAACTTTACCGGGAACTTCTGGGGTATGGATGCCTTCTTCTCCGTGGTCAGCACTGAACTAAAAAGGACTATTAACATGGATGTGTTCAGGCTGGGTGTCGTATGGTGGAAGAGCTGTGATTACATTACGCTGAGATATGAACAAACTCTGCCCCTCTTGGATCCTCGTCGTAGCGTGCTCAACATTGCTGATCAGTCCGTGTGTGAGCCGCAATGACGGCACAATGACACCAGAGGGCAGCAGAGAGCTCCGCCTGACATATGACATCATTAGACCTGACAGCACCTGTCGGTCCATCCAGGACTATCACCCACCACAGCTTCCTGACGTCAAGCATCTGAACGAGTCCGAGTTGGCTGTTGCTGCATTTGAAATCACCAAACAAGTCTACAGATTTCTTCACCGATACCACAAGTATCTTCACCTGTACCACCAACAGACCCCCAATAAAGGGGAGATGTGGAGCAAGATGATGGGACTTCTGCATGACCGATATCAGTCTCTCAAACGTTACGTACAAGGAGATGGCAACCACCTTCTGAAACTGCAAATTGCAGATTACTTCAACTGGCTGGAGAACCTGGTGAGGAGAAGGAAGTACAGATGTGTCGTTCAAGATGAAATCTCCACTTGTCTTTTAAAGTTGGGTGACCTCAACTCTCGCATGAGAGCCAAACAAAAACCAAACCGCAGCGTTTCTGTGGTCAGTGCTCGCGGCTAAACAACTCCGTATGAGGGGAGCACCATAAGAACATCTCCTGTCCTGCTGCAAAACCCTCCAACTACTTTTACTTACTGGACCAGCAAATCCAATTTGCCACAGAAAGGAAGAGGAAGAGATCCATCCAAATCTCCATTCAAGACATGAGAATCCATCATCCCAACACCGGGGGATCGAAAGCAAGATTGAAGGACCCCAGACACGCTCCCTGATAAAGATCAACTTCACATTTAATTGGCATTGTGAAATGTAATAAAAACATTTAAAAAAATAACAAATTGTACTGTTTTTATTTTTTGCACCAGTGCTGCAGAAAATGAATAAATTCAAATGTAAAAAAAAGTTTTCATATGAGTGAGTGAGAAACTTATATAGCGCAACACATGCGAACTGAATCGCCTCTGGGCTATGATTGCTATGTATACAATATGGAGGCCAGAACAGAGAGCTGTGTCTTGGATCCTCGTCGTAGCGTGCTCAACATTGCTGATCAGTCCGTGTGCGAGTCGCAATGACACCAGAGGGCAGCAGAGAGCTCCGCCTGATATACAATAGCATGAGATCTGACAGCGTCTGTCTGCCCAGCCAGGACTATCACCTACCACAGTTTCCTGACTTCGAGCGACTCAAAGACTCTGAGTTGGCCATTGCTGTATTGGAAATCGCCAAACAAGTCCGCAATTTTCTTCAACTCCACCACTAACAGCTCCGCTATAAAGAGGAGAAGTGGAGGAAGATGGTGGGACTTCTGTATGACCGATGTCAGTCTCTCTTATGTTGTGTACAAGAAGATGACGAGCGCCCCGTGATCCAGCAAATTGACGATTACTTATTTTTTTTAAATCAAGTAGTTTTTATTTTTGTTTTAGTTTTGTTATTGCTCTTTTTACACATATATACGGGATGAAATGAAATGTTCCCATTTACATTATATATAACTAGATTCAGAAAGAGTTAAGCCGGCGTATCAGTAGATACGCCGTCGTAACTCTGAATCTGCGCCGTCGTATATTTAAGTGTATTCTCAAAATGAGATACACTTAAATCTAGCTAAGATACGACGGCCTGCGCCGTCGTATCTTAGCTGTCTATTTCGGCCGGCCGCTAGGGGCGTTAACGCTGATTTACGCCTAGAATGCGTAAATCAGCGAGGTACGCCTATTCACGAACGTACGCTTGCCCGTCGCAGTAAAGATACGCCGTTTACGTAAGGCGTTTTCAGGCGTAAAGTTAGTCCAACAAAAATCTGGCCTAGCCAATGTTAAGTATGGACGTCGGTCCCGCGTCGAATTTTGAATTTTTTACGTCGTTTGCGTAAGTCGTCCGTGAATGGGGCTGGACGTAATTTACGTTCACGTCGAAACCAATAAGTCTTTGCGGCGTAATTTGGAGCATGCGCACTGGGATGACATGAACAAACTCCGCCCCTCTTGGATCCTCGTTGTAGCGTGCTCAACATTGCTGATCAGTCCGTGTGTGAGCCGCAATGACTGTACAATCAGAGGCGGCTCTCTAATTAGGCAAATTAGGCGATCGCCTTAGGCCTCGCCCACAGAAAGGGCCTCGCTGTCGCGCGATTGCTTAATTTGCCTTCCAGATGTATTGCCGTTGTGTGTGGGACTCGCAAGCGGCGGGGTGAGCGGGCAGCGGGCGCGCTGCACATAACCCGTAGTAGCCGCTGACTGAGTGAGCTGAGCCGCTGCACCGCGATCCGCGGCGGCGGACGAGGCGGGATAACACAAACGATCGTGGTGGACGGTGGGCAGGCTCAGGCTGCCTGCGTCCAATAGCAGGCTCCACTGCCGCAGCGCCGTCCTCCTAGCCTTTCCCCTAAGTTGACGACGGCGGCCCCAGCGCATGGCGGGAGTTGTAGTTCTCCCACAGAGCACAGGCACACAGACTTCAACTTGGCCGTCTGGTGCCTGTGCTCTGCAGAGACTACAACTCCCAGATTGCACTGCAGGGCACTGAGGGCAGAGAGAGAGAGAGAGAGCTAGAACGTCACCGCCGAGTCCTGCTGCCCAGAGGAGGAGGACCAAGTCACCGAGGTGAGGAGCAGGTGGTGTAATATAACTATAACTATATATATATATATATATATATATATATATATATATATATATATATATATATATAAAAACTACAACAATGCACCCCCAAATCTAAGTAAGACCTAGACCATGTTATCTCTGCAATCTGCATATTATGAATTATTGGAGGAGTTTGTTTCTTCATTCATGGCACAGTGGCTGCGTTTGATGGCACAGTGGCTGCGTTTGATGGGCACAGTGGCTGCGTTTGATGGCACAGGGGCTGTGTTTGATGGTACAGTGGCTGCGTTTGATGGCACAGTGGCTGCGTTTGATAGGCACAGTGGCTGCGTTTGATGGTACAGTGGCTGCGTTTGATGGTACAGTGGCTGCGTTTGATGGCACAGTGGCTGCGTTTGATGGTACAGTGGCTGCGTTTGATGGCACAGTGGCTGTGTTTGATGGTACAGTGGCTGCGTTTGATAGGCACAGTGGCTGCGTTTGATGGTACAGTGGCGTTTGATGGTACACTGGCTGCGTTTGATGGTACAGTGGCTGCATTTGATGGGCACAGTGGCTGTGTTTGATGGGCACAGTGGCTGCGTTTGATAAAATAGTGGCTGCGTTTGATAAAATAGTGGCTGCGTTTGATGGGCACAGGGGCTGCGTTTGATGGTACAGTGGCTGCGTTTGATGGCACAGTGGCTGCGTTTGATAGGCACAGTGTCTGCGTTTGATGGTACAGTGGCTGCGTTTGATGGTACAGTGGCTGCGTTTGATGGCACAGTGGCTGCGTTTGATGGCACAGTGGCTGCGTTTGATGGTACAGTGGCTGCGTTTGATGGGCACAGTGGCTGCGTTTGATAAAATAGTGGCTGCGTTTGAAAAATAGTGGCTGCGTTTGATGGGCACAGGGGCTGCGTTTGATTGCACAGTGGCTGCGTTTGATGGCACAGTGGCTTTGTTTGATGGTACAGTGGCTGCGTTTGATGGCACAGGGGCTGCGTTTGATGGCACAGTGGCTGCGTTTGATGGGCACAGGGGCTGCGTTTGATGGTACAGTGGCTGCGTTTGATGGCACAGTGGCTGTGTTTGATGGTACAGTGGCTGCTTTTGATGGCACAGTGGCTGCGTTTGATGGTACAGTGGCTGCGTTTGATGGTACAGTGGCTGCGTTTGATGGCACAGGGGCTGCGTTTGATGGCACAGTGGCTGCGTTTGATGGTACAGTGGCTGTGTTTGATGGCAAAGTGGCTGCGTTTGATGGCACAGTGGCTGCGTTTGATGGGCACAGGGGCTGCGTTTGATGGTACAGTGGCTGCGTTTGATGGCACAGTGGCTGCGTTTGATGGTACAGTGGCTGCTTTTGATGGCACAGTGGCTGCGTTTGATGGTACAGTGGCTGCGTTTGATGGTACAGTGGCTGCGTTTGATGGCACAGTGGCTGCGTTTGATGGTACAGTGGCTGTGTTTGATGGGCACAGTGGCTGCGTTTGATAAAATAGTGGCTGCGTTTGAAAAATAGTGGCTGCGTTTGATGGCACAGTGGCTGCGTTTGATGGTACACTGGCTGCGTTTGATGGTACAGTGGCTGCATTTGATGGGCACAGTGGCTGCGTTTGATGGCACAGTGGCTGCGTTTGATGGTACAGTGGCTGCGTTTGATGGTACAGTGGCTGCGTTTGATGGTACAGCGGCTGCATTTGATGGGCACAGTGGCTGCGTTTGATGGTACAGTGGCTGCGTTTGATGGCACAGTGGCTGCGTTTGATGGTACAGTGGCTGTGTTTGATGGGCACAGTGGCTGCGTTTGATAAAATAGTGGCTGCGTTTGATAAAATAGTGGCTGCGTTTGATGGGCACAGGGGCTGCGTTTGATGGCACAGTTGCTGCGTTTGATGGCACAGTGGCTGTGTTTGATGGTACAGTGGCTGCGTTTGATGGTACAGTGGCTGCATTTGATGGGCACAGCGGCTGCGTTTGATGGCACAGTGGCTGCGTTTGATGGTAAAGTGGCTGCGTTTGATGGGCACAGTGGCTGCGTTTGATGGTACAGTGGCTGCGTTTGATGGGCACAGTGGCTGCCTTTGATGGTACAGTGGCTGCGTTTGATGGTAAAGTGTCTGTGTTTGATGGGCACAGTGGCTGCGTTTGATGGGCACAGTGGCTGCGTTTGATGGTAAAGTGTCTGTGTTTGATGGTACAGTGGCTGCGTTTGATGGGCACAGGGGCTGCGTTTGATGGGCACAGGGGCTGCGTTTGATGGTACAGTGGCTGCGTTTGATGGCACAGTGGGCCAGATTCATGTACAATGGCGCATCTTTGGACCGGCGTAGTGCATCTTTTTTACACTACGCCGGACCAGCGTGGAGAGGCAGGTAGGCTATTCACAAAGCACTTGTGCCTAACTTTGCACCGGCCTAACTTAATTTCCTCGGCGTAAGTGGAAGTGGGTGTGACCTTATGCAAATGATGTTCTGAACGTGGAGCAGTGATTTATGCCCGGCGTATCTTGAACGGAGCATGCTCAGTACGTTCGTTCCCTTCTGAGCATGCTCACAACTATGCCGGCCCAACTTACAGAGATACGCCGGCCCAACTTACGCCCAGCCGATGCAAATGTACATCCAGTTTTATTCCCCCCCCAGGGAAGGTACATTTGCTGTGAGATGGCTACTCCCATTCCCCACAGGCAGAGGAGGAAAAAAAACTTTAACACCCAGGAGATGTCAGCCCTCATAACAGCAATGGAGACTTATGACCAGGGCCACCATCAGGGGGGTACAGGCAGTACACCTGTAAGGGGCCCGGGGGTCCCCAGGGGCCCAGATGGGAACCCCCCTTTTTAAAAAAAAAAAAAAAAAATTTTTTAATATATTTGTAATTATATTTTTTTGATGGACAAGAAGGCCTGTCTTGCAGTCTCTGCTCTAATTCATTTCAAAGGTGTTCTATCGAGTTGAGGTCAGGACTCTGTGCAGGCCAGTCAAGTTCCTCCACCCCAAACTTGCTCATCCATGTCTTTATGGACCTTGCTTTGTGCACTGGTGAGCAGTCATGTTGGAACAGGAAGGGGCCCTCCCCAAACTGTTCCCACAAAGTTGGGAGCATGAAATTGTCCAAAATGTCTTGGTATGCTGACGCCTTAAGAGTTCCCTTCAATGGAACTAAGGGGCCAACCCAACCCCTGAAAAACAACCCCCCCACCATAATCCCCCCTTTCATCAAATGATTTGGACCAGTCCACAAAGCAAGGACCATAAAGACATAAATGAGTGAGTTTGGGGTGGAGGAACTGGACTGGCCTGCACAGAGTCCTGACCTCAACACCTTTGGGATCGAATATTCCGATGGACATGTTGTGTCGTATAATCAAACCATCTGTACACTCCATCGGACAAAAGAGCAGAAAAACTACGTAGTTTCGTGAATGTTGCCGGAAAAAGTTCTGCCGTCTGTATGCAGAACAAGTTCACGGCCAGTGCCTTTCGGACAAAAATATATATATATAATTATTATTATCATTATTATTATTATTATTAAAGGGCCCAGAGGTCCCGGATGGAAAGCCCCCTTTACTTGGTAATTTATTTTTATAAAAAAAAGGGGGGTTGCCATCTGGGGCCCTGGTGGCCTCCGGACCTTTAAGGGGGTTCCCATCCGGGCCCTCTCCAGCTGACTTGAGCAAGTCTGGTGCAAAGTTACCCCTGCTTTATAAAGGGTAACTTTCCGCTGCAAACCAGAGTTACACGCACCGGGAGTAGCCTGCGCCGGCAATTCGTAATTTGCTGAATCGGACCAACTCCCTCATTTGCATATTTAAAATAGAAAAACCAGGGCCGCGCTAGTTCAGACCAGCGTAAATGGGCGCCCACGCCGCACCGGCGTGGAAAGGTCCAAACGAAAAAAAAAAATCTACGTTACGGCGTAATATTGTTTGCTGAATACGGCGCGGAGATACGCCGGCGCAAATTGGCATTTACGCCGCGCATCTCAGTCTACACCGGCGGAAATTGTTCCTGAATCTACCCCAGTGGCTGTGTTTGATGGTACAGTGGCTGCGTTTGATGGCACAGTGGCTGTGTTTGATGGTACAGTGGCTGTGTTTGATGGTACAGTGGCTGCGTTTGATGGCACAGTGGCTGCGTTTGATGGTACAGTGGCTGCGTTTGATGGTACAGTGGCTGCGTTTGATGGTACAGTAGCTGCGTTTAATGGCACAGTGGCTGCGTTTGATGGTACAGTGGCTGCGTTTGATGGGCACAGTGGCTGTGTTTGATGGTACAGTGGCTGCGTTTGATAGGCACAGTGGCTGCATTTGATGGTACAGTGGCTGCGTTTGATGGTACAGTGGCTGCGTTTGATGGTACAGTGGCTGTGTTTGAAAAATAGTGGCTGTGTTTGATGGGCACAGGGGCTGCGTTTGATTGCACAGTGGCTGCATTTGATGGCACAGTGGCTTTGTTTGATGGTACAGGGGCTGCGTTTGATGGCACAGTGGCTGCGTTTGATGGGCACAGGGGCTGCGTTTGATGGGCACAGTGGCTGCGTTTGATGGGCACAGTGGCTGCGTTTGATGGCACAGTGGCTGCGTTTGATGGTACAGTGGCTGCGTTTGATGGCACAGTGGCTGCGTTTGATAGGCACAGTGGCTGCGTTTGATGGCACAGTGGCTGTGTTTGATGGTACAGTGGCTGCTTTTGATGGCACAGTTGCTGCGTTTGATGGTACAGTGGCTGCGTTTGGTACAGTGGCTGCGTTTGATGGCACAGTGGCTGCGTTTGATGGTACAGTGGCTGTGTTAGATGGGCACAGTGGCTGCGTTTGATAAAATAGTGCCTGCGTTTGAAAAATAGTGGCTGCGTTTGATGGCACAGTGGCTGCGTTTGATGGTACACTGGCTGCGTTTGATGGTACAGTGGCTGCATTTGATGGGCACAGTGGCTGCGTTTGATGGCACAGTGGCTGCGTTTGATGGTACAGTGGCTGCATTTGATGGGCACAGTGGCTGCGTTTGATGGTACAGTGGCTGCGTTTGATGGTACAGTGGCTGCATTTGATGGGCACAGTGGCTGCGTTTGATGGTACAGTGGCTGCGTTTGATGGCACAGTGGCTGCGTTTGATGGCACAGTGGCTGCGTTTGATGGTACAGTGGCTGCGTTTGATGGGCACAGTGGCTGCGTTTGATAAAATAGTGGCTGCGTTTGATAAAATAGTGGCTGCGTTTGATGGCACAGTGGCTGTGTTTGATGGTACAGTGGTTGCGTTTGATGGTACAGTGGCTGTGTTTGATGGGCACAGCGGCTGCGTTTGATGGCACAGTGGCTGCGTTTGATGGTAAAGTGGCTGCGTTTG
The DNA here is from genome assembly GCF_905171775.1 of Rana temporaria. NCBI lineage: Eukaryota > Metazoa > Chordata > Amphibia > Anura > Ranidae > Rana > Rana temporaria. The sequence goes on along the minus strand of NC_053490.1, from coordinate 8,535,354 downwards.
ATGGGCACAGTGACTGCGTTTGATGGTACAGTGGCTGCGTTTGATGGGCACAGTGGCTGCGTTTGATGGTACAGTGGCTGCGTTTGATGGCACAGTGGCTGCGTTTGATGGTAAAGTGTCTGTGTTTGATGGTAAAGTGGCTGCGTTTGATGGGCACAGTGGCTGCGTTTGATGGTACAGTGGCTGCGTTTGATGGCACAGTGGCTGCGTTTGATGGTAAAGTGTCTGTGTTTGATGGTACAGTGGCTGCGTTTGATGGTACAGTGGCTGCGTTTGATGGCACAGTGGCTGCGTTTGATGGTACAGTGGCTGCGTTTGATGGCACAGTGGCTGTGTTTGATGGTACAGTGGCTGCGTTTGATGGCACAGTGGCTGCGTTTGATGGTACAGTGGCTGCGTTTGATGGCACAGTGGCTGCGTTTGATGGCACAGTGGCTGCGTTTGATGGGCACAGTGGCTGTGTTTGATGGTACAGTGGCTGCGTTTGATAGGCACAGTGGCTGCGTTTGATGGTACAGTGGCTGCGTTTGATGGTACAGTGGCTGCGTTTGATGGCACAGTGGCTGCGTTTGATGGCACAGTAGCTGCGTTTGATGGGCACAGTGGCTGCGTTTGATGGTACAGTGGCTGCGTTTGATGGGCACAGTGGCTGCGTTTGATAAAATAGTGGCTGCGTTTGAAAAATAGTGGCTGCGTTTGATGGGCACAGGGGCTGCGTTTGATTGCACAGTGGCTGCGTTTGATGGGCACAGTGGCTGCGTTTGATGGCACAGTGGCTGCGTTTGATGGTACAGTGGCTGCGTTTGATGGGCACAGGGGCTGCGTTTGATGGTACAGTGGCTGCGTTTGATGGCACAGTGGCTGTGTTTGATGGCACAGTGGCTGCTTTTGATGGCACAGTGGCTGTGTTTGATGGTACAGTGGCTGCGTTTGATGGCACAGTGGCTGCGTTTGATGGTACAGTGGCTGTGTTTGATGGGCACAGTGGCTGCGTTTGATAAAATAGTGGCTGCGTTTGAAAAATAGTGGCTGCGTTTGATGGGCACAGGGGCTGCGTTTGATTGCACAGTGGCTGCGTTTGATGGCACAGTGGCTGTGTTTGATGGTACAGTGGCTGCGTTTGATGGCACAGTGGCTGCGTTTGTTGGGCACAGGGGCTGCGTTTGATGGTACAGTGGCTGCGTTTGATGGGCACAGTGGCTGCGTTTGATGGCAAAGTGTCTGTGTTTGATGGTACAGTGGCTGCGTTTGATGGGCACAGGGGCTGCGTTTGATGGTACAGTGGCTGCGTTTGATGGCACAGTGGCTGCGTTTGATGGCACAGTGGCTGTGTTTGATGGTACACTGGCTGCGTTTGATGGTACAGTGGCTGCATTTGATGGGCACAGTGGCTGCGTTTGATGGCACAGTGGCTGCGTTTGATGGGCACAGTGGCTGCATTTGATGGGCACAGGGGCTGCGTTTGATGGTACAGTGGCTGCATTTGATGGCACAGTGGCTGTGTTTGATGGTACATTGTCTGTGTTTGATGGTACAGTGGCTGCGTTTGATGGTACAGTAGCTGCGTTTGATGGGCACAGGGGCTGCGTTTGATAGGCTCAGTGGCTGCGTTTGATGGGCACAGTGGCTGCGTTTGATGGGCACAGTGGCTGCGTTTGATGGCACAGTGGCTGCGTTTGATGGGCACAGTGGCTGCGTTTGATGGTACAGTGGCTGCGTTTGATGATACAGTGGCTGCCTTTGATGAGCACAGTGGCTGCGTTTGATAAAATAGTGGCTGCGTTTGATGGGCACAGGAGCTGCGTTTGATGGCACAGTGGCTGCGTTTGATGGCACAGTGGCTGTGTTTGATGGTACAGTGGCTGCGTTTGATGGTACAGTGGCTGCGTTTGATGGCACAGTGGCTGCGTTTGATGGCACAGTGGCTGTGTTTGATGGTACAGTGGCTGCGTTTGATGGTACAGTGGCTGCGTTTGATGGCACAGTGGCTGCGTTTGATGGTACAGTGGCTGCGTTTGATGGGCACAGTGGCTGCGTTTGATAAAATAGTGGCTGCGTTTGAAAAATAGTGGCTGCATTTGATGGGCACAGGGGCTGCGTTTGATTGCACAGTGGCTGCGTTTGATGGCACAGTGGCTGAGTTTGATGGCACAGTGGCTGCGTTTGATGGCACAGTGGCTGCGTTTGATGGTACAGTGGCTGTGTTTGATGGCACAGTGGCTGCGTTTGATGGTACAGTGGCTGCGTTTGATGGGCACAGTGGCTGCGTTTGATGGTACAGTAGCTGCGTTTGATGGGCACAGTGGCTGCGTTTGATGGTAAAGTGTCTGCGTTTGATGGTACAGTGGCTGCGTTTGATGGTACAGTGGCTGCGTTTAATGGGCACAGGGGCTGCGTTTGATGGTACAGTGGCTGCGTTTGATGGTACAGTGGCTGCGTTTGATGGCGCAGTGGCTGCGTTTGATGGTACACTGGCTGCGTTTGATGGTACACTGGCTGCGTTTGATGGGCACAGTGGCTGCGTTTGATGGTACAGTGGCTGTGCTTGATGGTACAGTGGCTGCGTTTGATAGGCACAGTGGCTGCGTTTGATGGTACAGTGGCTGCGTTTGATGGTAAAGTGTCTGTGTTTGATGGTACAGTGGCTGCGTTTGATGGGCACAGGGGCTGCGTTTGATGGTACAGTGGCTGCGTTTGATGGCACAGTGGCTGTGTTTGATGGTACAGTGGCTGCGTTTGATGGCACAGTGGCTGCGTTTGATGGGCACAGGGGCTGCGTTTGATGGTACAGTGGCTGCGTTTGATGGGCACAGTGGCTGCGTTTGATGGTAAAGTGTCTGTGTTTGATGGTACAGTGGCTGCGTTTGATGGCACAGTGGCTGCGTTTGATGGTACAGTGGCTGCGTTTGATGGCACAGTGGCTGCGTTTGATGGGCACAGGGGCTGCGTTTGATTGCACAGTGGCTGCGTTTGATGGCACAGTGGCTGAGTTTGATGGCACAGTGGCTGAGTTTGATGGCACAGTGGCTGCGTTTGATGGCACAGTGGCTGCGTTTGATGGGCACAGGGGCTGCATTTGCCACTAATGTAAAAAGAAAACTAAATGTACAATAATTATTATTTTAAGATGTCTTTATTTCATTTGAAAATACCATTTGCATGCAGAGCTTTTCTATAGCAGGTAGTGCGTCTGGGTTCTATCAAGCTGGCTTTGGATGCACCAGTGTTGGGTTAGTAGAGCGTCATTTCTTGAATAGAGATTCAAATGCATATCTCTAGTTTTTGCTCTTTCTGGGCGGAATTTTTTTGTGGCGTTCCGTTTTGATATGAAAGTATCCGGAGTATTCTACAGCAGGACGGCTGATGTTCTTTTTTGTATTCCCGGCGTACGAAACTGATTAGCAGCGAGCGCAGATAGCAGAAGCGCTGTAGTCAGATTTTAGCGGCTCTCATGCGAGAGTTGAGATGACTCAACATACGAAGACAAGTGGAGATTTCATCTTGAATGGCACATCTGTAGTTCCTTGTCTTCACCAGGTTCCCCAGCTGGTTGAAGTAATCTGCAGTTTGCTGTATCACGGGATGGTCCATGTACGTGTCTCCTTGTACGCAGGTTGATAGAGACTGATGTCGGTCATGCAGAAGACCCATCATCTTCTTTCGCGGCTCCTTTTTATAGTGGAGCTGTCTATGGTAGAGGTGGATAAATTTGCTGACTTGGCTGGTGATTTCCAATGCAGCAATGGCCAACTCCGAGTCGTTCAGATGCTCCATGTCAGGAAACTGTGGCAGGTGATAGTGCGAGCTTGGCGGACAGATCCTGTAAGATGTCATGCGATTATATAACACGTGTAACTCTCTGCTGTCCTCTGGCGTCATTGTGCAGCCATAACTGCTCCAACACGGAGTGATCAGCAGCGACGAACATGCAACGGCGACAACCCAAGAAAGTCGAAGATTGTTCATATCTCGGTATAACATAGTTGGAGCTCTTTAACTCAAGCCGAATGATACCCAATCTGAGCACATCAATGTTAATAAGGTCCTTTTTATACAAATGGCCAGGGGGTGGTAACAGATAAGTCAACAGGTTACCGCCCCCAGATGCCCGTGATGTCACCTGCCCGATGCCTGTGTCTCCGCTGCTGTTGTCGGCTATGCTTTTCTGCTCGATGCTGGTGTCTGCGATGTTTGTCTGCCTGATCCTGGCGTTTGCGATGCCCGTGATGTTTGTCTGCACGATGCCGGGCTCTTCGATGGCCATGATGTTGTCTGCCCGATGCCTGTGTCTCCGCTGCTGTTTTCGGCTATGCTTTTCTGCTCGATGCCAGTGTCTGCGATGTGTGTCTGCCCGATGCCGGCGTTTGCGATGCCCATGATGTTGTCTGCCCGATGCCTGTGTCTCCGCTGCTGTTGTCGGCTATGCTTTTTTGCTTGATGCTGGTGTCTGCGATGTTTGTCTGTCCGATGCCAGCGTTAACGATGCCCGTGATGTCATCTGACCGATGCATGTGTCTCCGCTGCTGTTGTCGGCTTTGCTTTTCTGCTCGATGCCGGTGTCTGCGATGTTTGTCTGCCCGATGCCGGCGTTTGCGATGGCCGTGATGTTGTCTGCCCGATGCCTGTGTCTCCGCTGCTGTTGTCGGCTATGCTTTTCTGCTCGATGCCGGTGTCTGCGATGTTTGTCTGCCTGATCCTGGCGTTTGCAATGCCCGTGATGTTTGTCTGCACGATGCCGGGCTCTTCGATGGCCATGATGTTGTCTGCCCGATGCCTGTGTCTCCGCTGCTGTTGTCGGCTTTGCTTTTCTGCTCGATGCCGGTGTCTGCGATGTTTGTCTGCCCGATGCCGGCGTTTGCGATGGCCGTGATGTCGTCTGCCCGATGCCTGTGTCTCCGCTGCTGTTGTCGGCTATGCTTTTCTGCCCGATGCCGGTGTCTGCTATGCCCGTGATGTTATCTGCCCGATGCCTGTGTCTCCGCTGCTGTTGTCGGCTATGCTTTTCTGCTCGATGCCGGTGTCTGCTATGCCCGTGATGTTATCTGCCCGATGCCTGTGTCTCCGCTGCTGTTGTCGGCTATGCTTTTCTGCTCGATGCCGGTGTCTGCTATGCCCGTGATGTTATCTGCCCGATGCCTGTGTCTCCGCTGCTATTGTCAGCTATGCTTTTCTGCTCGATGCCGGCGTTTGCGATGCCCATGATGTTTGTCTGTACAATGCCGGGCTCTTCGATGGCCATGATGTCGTCTGCCCGATGCCTGTGTCTCCGCTGCTGTTTTCGGCTTTGCTTTTCTGCTCGATGCCAGTGTCTGCGATGTGTGTCTGCCCGATGCCGGCGTTTGCGATGCCCATGATATTGTCTGCCCGATGCCTGTGTCTCCGCTGCTGTTGTCGGCTATGCTTTTCTGCTCGATGCCGGTGTCTGCGATGTTTGTCTGCCCGATGCCGGCGTTTGCAATGCCCATGATATTGTCTGCCCGATGCCTGTGTCTCCGCTGCTGTTGTCGGCTTTGCTTTTCTGCTCGATGCCGGTGTGTGCGATGTTTGTCTGCCCGATGCCGGCGTTTGCGATGGCCGTGATGTCATCTGCCCGATGCCTGTGTCTCCGCTTCTGTTGTCGGCTATGCTTTTCTGCTCGATGCCGGCGTTTGCGATGCCCATGATGTTTGTCTGCACGATACCGGGCTCTTTGATGGCCGTGATGCCTGTGTCTCTGCTGCTGTTGTCGGCTATGCTTTTTTGCTCGATGCCGGTGTCTCCGCTGCTGTTGTCGGCTATGCTTTTCTGCTCGATGCCGGTGTCTGCGATGCTTTTCTGCCGGATACCTTTTTCTTGTATGCTCGAGTGTCTGCTCAATGTCTTTGTCTCCTATGCCCGTCTGCCCAATGCTGCCGTCTCCGATGGCCGTGTCTTCTATTTTTGTCTGCTCCAATATCTGTGTATTTTATGCCTTTGTCTCCGACACAACTCCTCCTCAGGCCTGAGGCTCCTCCCTGTTTAGCACTCATAAAGGGATCCATAGCTTTGTATTATAAAAGGCATTCCTGAGATTCGAACTCGTGACTTCACAGACTGTAGCTTACAGCACTAACCATTGTGCTACGGGGGAGGACGGTGCTCTTGTCTTTACTTTCATTAATTAGTTGTTTCTATATATTTTATGTGTAAAAATCTTCATTATATTTTATACCAGTAATATAATTTTAGTGTGATGATGAACTTTAGATTAGAGCTTTCCATCTGTAGTTACTGCATATTTTTCTCTAGTTGATCACTGGTCACATTAGAGAAAGGGAAATGTTTCTGTTTATTTCTGTATTAGGGCAGAACCCACGGTGACGTCACTCCTGCGCATAAGTGCGGGAGTCCTCGGCTCCAGCATGAAGCTCTGATGGTCCAACATGGAATGCCTGACCTTAAGTGTGCATGCGCCGTTGACATTGCTGGCTGCATCCAGGGTGAATATCTCCTAAACAGTGCACGTTTATGAGATTTTTTTTTTTACCTACAGGTAAGGCTTATTATCAGCTTACCTGTAGTTAAAAATCACAAAGCTGACTTTACTTCTGCTTCAAAGTGGTTGTTAACCCACTTGGTTTTTGTTGCTACCATCCTCTCTGTAATATTAATTAGTGTGCTGCACTGAGTGTGTTTTCTAAAGAATCCACCGTTAAATACCTTATTTTTTAGCGCCAATCGGCACTCAAATGTCTGTCTGTCTCTCTCCTCTCTTGAGCTGACAGGAAAGTGGGTGGAGCTGAGAAACGCCCCCTGACATCAGTTGTTAGGCGGAGAAGAGAAGAGGAGAGAGACGGCCGGTTACGTGACCGCCACTATGGAATAAGGTATTTAGCAGCGGATTTGATAGAAAACACATACAGTGCAGCACATTATTTAATATTGCAGAGAGGATGGTAGCAACAAAAAATATCTTATGATACCAGCAAGAAGGGGGGGTCCCAGGTACGAGCTGACAGGCCGGGAGGGCAGGAGGGAGAAGGACACAGACATGGGAGAGCAAGCTGCAGATGAGGGATGCACATAAACTGACCACGGTGTCAGGGCTCAGCAGCCATTATACATCATGGTATTAAAAATAGAGAAGGAATTCCGCGCTGGAAAAATTACACAACTAAACTAAAAAATGCAAGCCAGCACTGGAGGACAAATTCAAATAGAAATCCCAATAGTGATCAGTAGCAATAAAGTGCAGCGCAAAAACATATAAATTAAACAATAGTGATCAAATGTACAAAAATATATAACTCTGATAAGAACACAAGAAGTCCATAAAGTGCATCAGTGAAAAAGGTCCAAAAGGTGCTCCAAATAATGTAGTGACTTAATGTGATAAATCTCAAAATCTGTGATCAACAGGAAGGTTCCTCCACCAATAGTTACAGATGGCCCCTCACCTCAGCCATTCGACCATGGCTAGGTCACAAAGCTTTTGAAAAACCTCCAAGGTAAGTAAAGGACGCTCCCGAGCTTTTAAAAGGTTACCAGCAGGCAGCAGACGGCTCAGCACTCCCAAAGACCACGGAGAAATATATAAGACAAAAAGGGGAGAGACTAGTGCTCTCTGTCTTAAACTGAATTTAATAGATAAAAGTAACGAAATAAACTCACATAATAGAACACTCAGAGCCGAGTGTGAAGCGTGACAGCATAACACGGAGCTCCAGGGCTGCCAAATCTTTACACAGCTCACACGTTGGCGTTGGGTCAGCGAGCGCGGGTGACGTCACGAAGCTCCTCCCCCTCGTACGCGTTACGTTCCTATGGGCGGAACTTCCTCAGCGTGGGGTGGAGAGGCTAACGTGAACGTCCCGCAACGTCATAAGTAGTGTGTGGTTGCCATCGCAACACACCACACCAATTCCCTGCTATCCTGCGCCTTCTAGTGTCTAATTAGCAAAAGGCAACTAGTAAGCTGTAGCTTAATGCACAGGGTAAACAGTCCACCTTATTATAGAAGGACCAGCAGGTTTCAAGAAACTTGATAAATAGTTTTAAATATCAATATAAACGTGACGTCAGCCACGATCGCTTCACCATTACAAAAAAGGATACCACTAATATTAGCAGATAAATCCAGTAAAATTTACAACATATTAAAAACACACATTTTAGAGCATTAGAGATATAGGCATATATTAACAATATATTCAAGGCCAGATACCACTGCCTTTAAATTTCATTACCTTATATACAGAAATGGGTATGAAAATTAAAATTAAAAATTGTGTGTGCAGAATCTAGTCATATAAAATGTAAAAGATAAAGATATATGTTAATACCTAATTATTAAGATTAATAAAATGAATAAAAAATTGTATAAAAATACTAAAATACAAAAATTCCCCAAATACTGAATAATAAAATTTAACGATTAGAAATAAAACAATTAAGATCAAACTCAACATTGAGGCCTAATGGAGCCGAAACCTTGGTTTCATAAATCCAAAATGATTCACGACGGCTCAACTGTCGTATATAATGTCCTCCTCTCCAATGTTTAGTGACCTTTTCTATGCCCCAAAATTTCAGGCCTTTGGGATCTCTACCATGGCATTCCCTAAAATGCTTAGAAACACTATGAGTCCTAATGCCACGTCGAATGTTGCTAATATGTTCTCCAACCCTCACATGCAACTCACGTGAGGTACGCCCGACGTATTGCAATCCACACTGGCATTGAAGCATATAGACCACGCCAGTGGTCGAGCAGGTAATTAATTGTTTGATTGGATATTCCATTCCGGTGATATTAGAAACAAAGGACTTCCGTTTCTTGATATTACGTTTAACATGTTTACAGGTTGCGCATCTGCCACAGGCATAAAAACCTGATAAGAAATTAAAAAGTTTGGGTCTCGGGATGACAGGTGGATCTATCACACCTGGAGCCAACCGATCCCTAAGCGAGGGGGCCTTCCTATATACAAATTGTGGACGTTCTGGAAGAACCGGACCTAGGACCACATCTCCTTTTAAGACTGGCCAATGCTTGGCCACAATCTTTTCAAACTTTTTATGTTGGATGTTATAATCCAACAACATTTTGTAATTGGATCTATCCACTTCAACCGTAGGGGGTTTATCCATAATAATCAGATTCCTGTCTAGGTTTTTAACCTTTTCCATCTCTTGCTTCACTGAAGACATAGAATAACCTTTAGATACAAATCTAGTGGCCAATTCCTCAGACTGTGCCGCATAATCGGAATCCAAAGCACAATTCCTACGGAGTCTGACGAACTGGCCACGAGGAATATTACATAGCCACAATCTATGATGGCAGCTTGTTAAAGGGATATACCCATTTCGATCTACAGCCTTAAAGTGATTCCTGGTAGCCAACATGGATCCAGATTTAAAGATCTCAAGATCCAGAAAAATCACCTGATCAGGGGAAACAGTCCAAGTTAGGACAATACCCTTATCATTGGAATTTAATTTTGCCATAAAGGTCTCCAATGAGGACATATCACCCTCCCAGACCATCACCAGATCGTCTATGTATCTGCGGTAGCAGAGAAGCTGAGGAGGTGTGTCATGGAAGACTACATCCCGCTCCCAGTGGGCCATAAAAAGATTGGCCACACTGGGAGCAAAACGGGCTCCCATCGCAACTCCTCGCTGCTGTAGGAAAAATTCCTTATTAAACCAAAAATAATTTTTCAATAGACAGAATCTCAAACTGTCCAAAAGAAAATCAATATGTTCAGGATTCAGATCAGTGGACTCTAATGCCCATGCCACTGATGCCAAAGCTGCATCATGCCCAATTATGGTATACAAAGAGCCTACATCGGCAGTTACCAATATAGTACTGTCTGTACAGGGAATAGAGTTCAAGATTTGAATAATTTGCTTTGTGTCCCGAAGGTAAGCAGGTAATCTATGAACCAAAGGCTGCAAAAAAACATCTAAATATTGTCCCAAACGGGACGTAACGGAATCAATTCCATTTACAATTGGACGGCCAGGCGGTCGTTCTGCGTCTTTATGCAACTTAGGAAGGAAATAAATTATCGGAGTCCGACAATAAAAAGGGTCTAAATAGGCCGCTTCCTTTTTATTCAATATACCCGAATCCTTGCCTCCTTTTATCAAAAGGTGAAGCTCATTTTTATATTTAACCATTGGATCGCTTCGTAACAAGAGATAAGTGTCTTGGTCACCCAGCAACCTACCCATCTCCTCGTAATAGTAGGCCTTGCTGAGGACCACCAAACCACCCCCCTTATCCGCTGGGCGAATTACAATGTTGTTACGTTGTTCCAGCGAGACAATCCCTCGCTGTATACACTGAGAATCTCTCACTTTTTTGATCCGAAGATTATCAAGATCTTTACACACCAAATTCCGAAAAACTTCCAGATGTTTGGTGTCAGTATTATGGGGATTAAAAACAGACTTATTTCTCAGACTCGAATGCTTAGAAGCCATAGAAAGAGTCCTTTCTATAGGATTAGAGAGAAAATATTTTTTCAAATTTAAATTCCTCACATACTTCTGGACATTCACATATGTCTCGAATTTATTTAAGTTACGTATTGGTGCGAATTTTAGACCTTTGTCCAAAACCCTCATCTCATCTCCAGTAAGGGTCACCCCACTAAGATTGAAAATCCCGGTACCAATCATGACCTTGGTCTTTTGGATTCGTCTCCCCCTCTGACTCCTCTTGGTTTTTTCGTTTTGGTCGAGATTGTCCCATTGTAGGGGGTGCATAAGCTAAAGGAGGAGGGTAAGGGAGGGGCGGAGGTTCCATCCACTCGCCAGTCCATGCCGGTGGACCGGGCGGAGGTCCCCTCCAAGGGGTCCTCCCCTGTCCTAAAAAATGATGTTGATTAGTGGGAGGGGGGGGTCCCTCCCAATAATTTTGTAGGGGTGCATAATAGTTGTATGTAGGTAATGAAGGTGGTTTGGGGTGAGTACCAGATGGGAAACCCCCTCTCCCCCTAGACTGACCCCTCCCTCTGTTGGACACAGTTCTCCAGGGGGGGGTCTCACGAGAAGCAGAAGTGTGAGCTGATTTCCCAACTTGGTGACTTCCTCTGCCTTTACCATTCCTATTTTTACCCCTTCCCCTAGAGTTACCAGATCCTCTCCCTGTGGGTGTGGCCGATCCTGTAGGGGTCCTATTATGAGTGGTATTGGTAACCCAAAAACTCTGTGGATCTAGTACTCCAGGAGTAGATACCGGTTCTAAGGTATCCATAGGCAAAGACTGAACTTGATCAGAGGTCCGAGAGTTCAATATCTGCCATTTATAAACATTAGGTGCTCCAAAATCCTCCACGTCCCGTAAGAATTTCTTACGCTTTTTCTCCTGAATTTCCTTGTCCCATTTAACAAGTTTGATTTTCAATTCACCGGAGAGGCGTAAGAATTCTGGATCATCCTTATGTTGCTCCACATGGTCAGAGATAACCTTAATCTGGCTTTCAAGCCATTTCTTTTTCCGCTGCTTGCGGGACAATAGAAATTTAATTAACTCAAAACCTTTAGCTGTAAAAAAATTGAACCATTCTAAATTAGACTCATCATCCACCAGACCATCATTTGGCGGCAAATCCCACCTTAATCTTCTGGGGATAATTTTTGTCACTAGATACTGTTCAAAGGTCACAATGTCCCACCAGGTTTTTATCTTCTTTTCAAAAAGATGACCTAACTTTTTAAAAGAAAGAATCAGGTCTCCTGAATCTGAGGTGGTACTAATTTTGGAAAATACATCGGTGAGAACAATCTCCCGGTTCTCCAAATATGAAAAAACATCCATTCCTGCGGCGTGAATATAAATGAATTAAGAGTGATACCAAAAATAGAGAAGGAATTCCGCGCTGGAAAAATTACACAACTAAACTAAAAAATGCAAGCCAGCACTGGAGGACAAATTCAAATAGAAATCCCAATAGTGATCAGTAGCAATAAAGTGCAGCGCAAAAACATATAAATTAAACAATAGTGATCAAATGTACAAAAATATATAACTCTGATAAGAACACAAGAAGTCCATAAAGTGCATCAGTGAAAAAGGTCCAAAAGGTGCTCCAAATAATGTAGTGACTTAATGTGATAAATCTCAAAATCTGTGATCAACAGGAAGGTTCCTCCACCAATAGTTACAGATGGCCCCTCACCTCAGCCATTCAACCACTTCCCGACCTCCTCATGTACATATACGTCAGCAGAATGGCACGGACAGGCACATGTACGTACCTGTACGTCCTCTGCTAGACGTGGGTGGGGGGTCCGATCGGGACCCCCCCCCGGTACATGCGGAGGTCGGGTCCGCTCGGGGAGCGATCCGGGGCTATTTGTTTTTAGCCGCTCCGTTGCGATCGCTCCCCGGAGCTGAAGAACGGGGAGAGCCGTGTGTAAACACGGCTTCCCCGTGCTTCACTGTGGCGGCGCATCGATCGGGTGATCCCCTTTATAGGGGAGATCCGATCGATGATGTCATTCCTACAGCCACACTAGTAAACACACACACAGTGATCCCTAAATGTTACAGCGCCCCCTTTGTTTAACTCCCAAACTGCAACTGTCATTTTCACAATAAAGAATTCAATTTAAATGCATTTTTTGCTGTGAAAATGACAATGGTCCCAAAAATGTGTCAAAATTGTCCGAAGTGTCCGCCTTAATGTCGCAGTCACGAAAAAAATCGCTGATCGCCGCCATTAGTAGTAACAAAAAATAAAAAAAATAAAAATGCAAAAAAACTATCCCCTATTTTGTAAACGCTATAAATTTTGCGCAAACCAACCGATAAACGATTATTGCGTTTTTTTTTACCAAAAATAGGTAGAAGAATACGTATCGGCCTAAACTGAGGAAAAAAAAAAATTATATATGTTTTTGGGGGATATTTATTATAGCAAAAAGTAAAAAATATTGCATTTTTTTCAAAATTGTCGCTCTATTTTTGTTTATAGCGCAAAAAATTAAAACCGCAGAGGTGATCAAATACCACCAAAAGAAAGCTCTATTTGTGGGGAAAAAAGGACGCCAATTTTGTTTGGGAGCCACGTCGCACGACCGCGCAATATGGTCCGGGGCTTAAGTGGTTAAACAGGCCATTAATGCTTGAAAACCGTCCAATGTGGCTGAATTAAAACAATTCTTCAAAGAAGAGTGGGTCAAATTTCCTCCACAGTGATGTGAAAGACTCATTGTGTCAGAAACCACGAATCAGACTGAGACAGAAGTAAAGTTATATCACACTTGTTTAATAATAATAATAAAAAGATAAACAGAGTAAGTGTGGTCAAAACATAGCCAGAGTTCAGGTACCGGATCGGATAGTCAGCCAAGCCAAATGTCAGAGATCCAGAGATAAATGTAGTACAACAGCAAGCAGGATCTGGAGCCAGAAGGAACATCAGCCAAACAAATCTTCAACAGGAATGCAGGAGATCGTCTCTGTGATGTTGTCCATGCTGAAGGCAGAGATCAAGTGAGCTGGACGGCTTAAACAGGCAGGACTGACAAGCAGGATATCACCAACATGTGAGTCACTGAGGAGAGATAGGAGCTGGCAATTAGCCAACAGTTGAGCGGCCAGCTCAGAGAAGGAAGGGCTGAGCCCAGCCCTGACATATTGCCAGTTATCGCAAATGCTTAATTGCAGTTGTTGCCGCCAAGGGTGGCACAGCCAGTTATTAGGTTTAGGGGGAAGCTGTTTTCCCTTAATAAATGAATTTATCATTTAAAAACTGCATTTTGTATTCACTTGGGTTATCTTTGTGTAATATGATTTTTTTTTTGATGATCTGAGTCATTTAAGTGTGACAAATATTCAAAAAAATAAGAAATCAGGAAGGGGTCAAATACATTTTCACAGCACTATATACAGTGCAGCACTCAGGACTCTATAGTGTATACAGTGCAGCGATCAGCCCTCTATAGTGTATACAGTACAGTGGTCAGGACATCCATTACTTTTCTTTAGCTCTGGTGCAAAAAGAAAAACAGTACAATTTGTTTTTTCTTTACTTTTTTATTTGATTCAACATTGCCAATTGCATGCAGAGTTTTTCTCGATGTGACACACTGATGTTGGGATGATAGATTCTTTAGCAGGGGGCGTGTCTGGGCTCTTTCAATCTTGCTTGTCCGGTGTTGGGATGATGGATTCTCATGTCTTGAATAGAGATTTGGATGGATGGATCTCTCCCTCTTTCTCTCTCCCTTTCGGTGGGAAATTATTCTTGCTGGCCGTAAAGTAAAAGAATCCGGAGGGTTCTGCAGCAGGACACATTAAAAGAAAATAAGTCGCGTTACCCCCTAACCATATGATGAAAGTATTAATTATGGGAATTCAATTGCCAAAATTATAAATGCCAAAAAAAGGCTTCATCACATTTTTGGACACGTTAATTTATCAGCCTTTGGATTTCTGCACAGAGCACTGGTGTTCAGCATTTATAGTTTAACTTTTCAAGCACCTATGGACTATATATATTTTTTTTCTATTTTTCATTTATTTATTGGTCACCAATATATTTTAATATTTTTTTTTTAACTGGCATGAGACTGCTTGCAAACACAGCAACTGATGCTTTTATAACTTTGGACATATTAGTTTTTTAATATTACTATATGCCATCAGCCACATATTAGTTTATTACTAGCCTGTTTTTGGCATTTATAATTTTGGCGATTGAATTCCCTTAATTAATATTGTAACGGACCTATGAACTATTCTGCCTACAGAGGACTGCATGACTGGTTACTGAGCTCAAAGGGTTAATTGTAGAGGGACTTTTTCACTGCTAAATGCTAATTGACGCTCTGTTGTGTATTACCAGTTAACAGCCTCTTGCCAGGTGTATGCTAACGTGATGATATACTGTATAAAATCTCAGAGTGAACCATTAAAAATCAGTCCTGCTTGACTCTGCAAACGTAGCCCGTCTCGTTTCTTGAAAGGGCATTCGATGGGATATACCGGCGGTACCTGCATATCTCAGCTTGCCAGGGAAAGGGACTTCTCCAACGGCTGAGACCCTCTCACTACATGGGTAGCCGTTACAAATATTTTCACCACATGGTTAGGGGGTAGCGCGATTTATTTTCTTTTTTTGTGTTCTTCTGTACCAGTTGTTTACATGTTTATCGCAGCTCCCGGACAAACCATCGCGCCAAGCAACAAAGTCAAAAGTCTCGGAGTCATCTTTGACTCAGACATGACGATGGATGCACAAATAGGATCAGTCGTCAGCGGTTCTCATCATCTGCTCCGCATGCTACGTAGACTCATCGCCTTCATCTCGGAAGAGGACACAGCAGTAGTGGTTGGAACTATCATCAACTCACAACTCGACTACGCAAACTCCCTCTACTTAGGACTACCGAAATACTACATTTCACGTCTATAAGTAGTCTAGAACACGGCAGCCAGACTGGTAACAGGTAAAAAGCCGTGGGAACCAATCTCCCCAGTCTTGAGGTCCCTCCACTGGCTGCCCGTACAGGATCGGGTGACATTCAAGACACTCTGCCTCACCCACAAATGTACACAGGGTAACGCTCCTCAATACTTAAGCGAGAAAATAAAACCCTATGTCACCAAGCGCGTGCTCCGGTCAACCAACCAAAACCTTCTCTAAATCCCTAAATCCCGCTACAAATCTAAGGGAGAACGTAGATTTGCAGTCCAAGGACCACGGCTCTGGAATGCTCTACCCACTACCATCTGCTTGGAGGAAAAACCATCAGGCTTTTAGGAAAAAACTACTAAAAAGACCCACCTCTTTTGAAGGACCTGTATGACACTGGATGCTAAGCGCCTTGAGGCGATTAAGTTCGCATTTGTTGTGCTATACAAGTTACTCACTCACTCACTCAGCTCCCAACTGAACAAACTGCAACTCAGCTTTATAGTTGTTCTTTTCTTTTTAGCATTTTTTAGCGCAGTTTTCTCAAACTTTTTCCATATTCTGCAGCAGGACGGCTGATGTTCTTTTGGTGCTCCCGGCATACGGAGCTGATTAGCCGTAGGCACTGAGGATGGAAGGGTTGCGGTTGGGTTTTAATGGCTCTCATGTGAGAGTTGAGATGATTCATCACAATAAGAAATATTTCAATTTCAATGAAACATCTATCGTCCCCTTTCTCCGTCAGGTTCTCCAGCTCTTTCAAGTAATCGTCAATTTTCTGTATTACGGGTTGTTTGTTGTGTTTTTGTACACAACCTGAGAGAGACTGACATCGGTCATACAGAAGTCCCATCATCTTCCTCCACTTCTCCTCTTTATAGCGGAGCTGTTGGTGGTGGAGTTCAAGAAATGTGTGGAAATGTTTGGCGATTTCTAATACAGCAATGGCCAACTCAGAGTCTTTGAGTCGCTTGATGTCAGGAAACTGTGGTAGGTGATAGTCCTGGCTGGGCAGACAGACGTTATCAGGTGACATTCTATTATATATCAGGTGGAGCGCTATGCTGCCCTCTGGTGTCATTGTGCAGTCATTGCGACTCACACACGGACTGATCAGCAATGTTGAGCATGCTAGGATGATGATCCAAGAGGGGCGGAGTTTGTTCATATCTCGGCGTAATGTAATCACAGCTCTTCACCTCCTTCCAAGGGATACCCAGCCCGAGCACATCCATGTTAATGTTCCATTTTTGTTTGGTGCTCACCGACAAGAAGAAGAAACCCATGCCGACAAAGTTTTCTGTAAAGTTTTGTACTATCAGCGGCATTACTGAGATTTGAACTTGCAACTACACACACCGTAGCTTGCAGCTCTAACCATTGCACTATGGAGGATGGAGGGCGACGGGCCAAATCTGCTCGGAGTAAAATGATTAAACCCGCACTCCATTCACAACAAGGTTCCTCCAATGAAGGTAAAGGGGAATTCCGGTCTTTTCTCCTGAGATGTGTCCTGGCCTCCATATTGTATAGATAACATTTGTATGAAAAAAAAAATTTACATTCAAATTCATTCATTTTCTGCAGCACTGATGTAAAAAGAAAAAAGTACAATTTGTTCTTTTTATAAATGTCTTTATTTTCTTTCGACATGCCATCTACTAGGGATGAGCTTCGTGTTCGAGTCGAACTCACGGAGACTCAAACATTGTATGTTCGCCCATTCGTTGAAATACACAGTGTGCACCTAAAGCTACGTGGTGTGTGTACTGTCTGTGTCCTCTGCACAGTGTGCACCTAAAGCTACGTCAATAGATTTGCTGGTGTTTCTCATATTAATTCCTACAGGCAGAGATCTGCTCATATTAATACCACAGGCAGGGGATCAGTCTGCAAGTATTTTCACGTGGTGTATTGTCTGTGTCCTCTACCCAGTGTGCACCTAAAGCTATGTGGTGTGTGTACTGTCTGTGTCCTCTGCACAGTGTGCACCTAAAACTACGTAAAGCTGGTGTTCTCATATTAATTCCTACAGGCAGGGATCTGCTCATATTAATACCACAGGCACAGGATCCTTCTGCAAGTATTTTCACGTGGTGTACTGTCTGTGTCCTCTGCACAGTGTGCACCTAAAGCTACGTCAATAGATTTGCTGGTGTTTTTCATATTCATTCCTACAGGCAGAGATCTGCTCATATTAATACCACAGGCAGGGGATCAGTCTGCAAGTACTTTCACGTGGTGTATTGTCTGTGTCCTCTGCCCAGTGTGCACCTAAAGCTATGTGGTGTGTGTACTGTCTGTGTCCTCTGCACAGTGTGCACCTAAAGCTACGTAAAGCTGGTGTTCTCATATTAATTCCTACAGGCAGGGATCTGCTCATATTAATACCACAGGCACGGGATCATTCTGCAAGTAATTTCACGTGGTGTACTGTCTGTGTCCTCTGCACAGTGTGCACCTAATGCTACGTAATAGATTTGCTGGTGTTTCTCATATTAATTCCTACAGGCAGAGATCTGCTCATATTAATACCACAGGCAGGGGATCATTCTGAAAGTATTTTCACGTGGTGTAATTACAATCCTTGATATAATAGTTCACAGCAGGGCGTTCCAGTGCCCACCAAGACTAACTGTGAGGGCTTACAGTGTTGTGGCAACACCAACACCTAGGGCCCAAATGTATGCAGAGTATGAATGAATGAATGAATGACTTGTATAACGCTACACTTGCGAACAGAATCGCCTCTGGGCGTTTACACACAGCTCTCCCCGCTCCGGGGACCGATCGCGGTACTTCAGCAGCGATCGGGTCCGCGGGTCCCGCGGTCACGGAGCTTCAGACCGGGTCGCCGGCGTGCGCTGCAGGTGCGCGCCCCCGTGACCCACGGCTGGGCATTTAAAGAGGACGTACAGGTACGTGCTTGTGCCCAGCCGTGCCATTCTGCCGACGTATATGTGCAGGAGGCGGTCCTTAAGTGGTTAAGCATCATTAAAATCACTGCTCCCGAATAAGAGGATGTTTTTAAAAAAATTTTTGCATTGATACATGTCCCCTGGGGCAAGGCCGGGTCCCCAAACCCATTTTAGGACAATAACTTGCATATTAGCTTTTAATATGAGCACTTTTGATTTTGAACGTTTGAGTCCCATAGATTTCAATGGGGTTCTAAAGTTTGCGCGAATGTTCGGTCCGTTCGAAGGTTCTGATGCGAACCGAACCGGGGGGGTGTTCGGCTCATTCCTAATATTCACTACATCTCCATAATCTGAAGAATATACAGTATAATGTATAATATATAATGAATGAATCCATTCAGGTTGCAGGTCCGGGAACATTTTTAGGGGTTTTGAACAGATATGAGTTTGGGCGCCCACTGAACTCATCTCTAACCCAAACTCCAGCTTTTTTTTGTACTTAAAGCGGGATTCCACCCGCGATTTTTATTTTGTTTTTTTTAAGTCAGCAGCCACAACACTGTAGCTGCTGACTTTTAATAAGGACACTTACCTGTCCTAGGTGCCGGCGATGATGGCCCCCCCCATGCCAATCCGGATCATTGCAGGTCCTGCGCCGCCATCCCAGAGGAACAGGCAGTGAGCTTGCGGCTTCACTGCCCGTTTCCTACTGCGCATGCGTGAGCCGCGTGGCTCTTTGTGAATGGGCGGCTGCTCTCTGGGATACACACAGTTCCCATAAAGCAGCACGCCCCATTCCCCAGAAGGAGGATGCGGAAGAAGACCCACCACAGATAAGGAAGAGGCAGATTAGGAACATCCGCATAGCAACATGTTTTTTCGGGTGAGTATTTTTTCAATTTTTATTTATTTTTGCAGCATTTTCCTGTAATATTTTTTTAGGGTGGAACTCCACTTTAACTACTTCCCGACTGCCTTACGACTATATACGGCGGCACTTTAAAGATGGATATCTCGGTAACGGCAGCAGCTGCTGTCACAACCGAGGTATCCATCTTTAGTGTGAGCGGTCCTGTAAAAGATAACGGTGGTCTCCGTGGCAGATTCGCCGAGAGATCACCGTTATTGGCGGCGGGCCCCCCCTCCCGCCGCTTTCCGGCGCCCTCCGCCGCTTACCGAAGCCGTCGGTAGCGGCGGAGGCGATCGGGTGCTTTAGCCTGCTCTGTGGGGATACGAGTGAGGGCAAGATGGCAAAATTTAAAATTTTTTTTTTTTTTTGCATTCAAGTCTAAATATGAGATGTGAGGTCTTTTTAACCCCAGATCTCATATTTAAGAGGACCTGTCACGCTTTTTTCTATTACAAGGGATGTTTACATAAAATAAATAAAAATAATTAAGAAAAAAACATTTTTTAAAGCACCCTGTCCTGACGAGCTTGCGCGCAGAAGCGAAAGCATACGTGAGTAGCGTCCGCATATGAAACCGGTGTTCAAACCACACATGTGAGGTATCGCCGCGATCGTTAGAGCGAGAGCAATAATTCTAGCACTAGAAGTCCTCTGTAGCTCAAAAAATGCAACCTATAGAATTTTTTAAACGTCGCCTATCGAGATTTTTAAGGGTAAAAGTTTGACGCCATGCCACGAGCGGACGCAATTTTTAAACGTGACATGTTGGGTATCATTTTACTCGGCGTAACATTATCTTTCACAATGTATAAAAACATTGGCCCAAATTTATTGCTGTCTTATTTTTTTATTCAAAAAAGTGCATTTTTTCGAAAAAAAGTGCGCTTGTAGGACCGCTGCGCAAATATGGTGTGACAAAAAGTATTGCAATGATCGCCATTTAATTCTCTAGGGTGTTAGAAAAAACTGTTTTAGTCTTGTAAACACCAAATCTGAAAAACACCCAAAGTAGAGAAGTGGTTAAATCACCTGAAGGCCGGGTCATTATCATGAGCTGTAGTGCGAGGAATGACCCGGATCAGGTTCCTCTCTAGTCTTGAATGACATCAGTTGACTCGGTTTTTTCAGAATTGTGTGCAATCATCTCACCGTGTATGGCTAACTTAAAGAGGAACTGTGGTCTGCTCACATAATTTGTAATAAAAACATCTTTGCCATTCTGAAGCTTCCCTCCAACCACTTTGCATATAAATTTATATATACTGTGATTCTGTACTTGCCAAATATGCTGCAGAAATCTCCCTCCGCCGAGTCTGGCTGCAGCCATTTTAACTGTGGGCAGCTGAAGCTGCTGCCTGTTCACTTCCTGGATTTACACAGACACTCACCTCCAGCTCTGCAGCTCTCATTGGCCCTCTTATGGCTCATCCCTCCTCCCTTCCTGGCAAACGCTCCCGTGAGTGAGAGAGAGAGAGAGCTGTGCATGATCTCATAAGCCTAGGCTAATGACCAGACAAGAAACAGGAAGTGGGCTGTATAAGGGATTTACTGGCAGAAAAAAAATGTTTTGCTATCCAAAGTTAAAACAACAACAAGAGCAGAAGATTTAATAAATGAAAAGATGAAAAAATGACTGAAGTTCCAGAAACGTACAAACCCAATTTTTTGGCAACTTTGTTACCCTTTTTCCTCCGGTCACTGAGCTCATCTAACTCCCCCTCCCCAAGTATACTAAAGGCGGCCATAGATGGATCAAAATTGGTCCGGTTCAGCAGGGACCGGCTGAGTTTCAATCCATGTATGGGTAGGCTGGTTGTACAGAAGTCCATCTACCGATCGAATTCTGAACAACCAGCCTGTCAGGTTTTCCTGAACAATCAGTGTTGCCGGCTGTAGCCTGCAATACTGATCGATGTGTTCTGACGGTAGGAGACTCTCTGCCATCAGAAAACAATAAAACCGTGGGAGAGATTCCCCATCCACCATGAATGTGTGGATGGGGGAATTGGGTCATTTTTTCTTGTTCAACCCAGGGGCATACCTACAGGGGTCACAATTACCCCCCCCCCCATGCTCCAGGGGGCCCCTGTGGCACCTTATACATCTGGATAGGAGGGGCGGTGGCATATAGAGGAACCAGAGCTTGAGACGCTAAATATCCGCGTGTCCTCTCCCTCCTGCAGGCATTAAGCAGCTGCAGGAGGGAGGCATCAGTTCCTCTATATGCCGCCGCCCCTATCCAGTTTGTTAATGCCCCCCCCCCTAGACCTATGTCCTCTCTCCTGGCCCCCCACCCCCCTTATCCCCAACAGCTCTGCCAGGTTTCCCTCTCCCATATGCCGCTGGCTGCGGCGGGGGGAAGGCCGCCAGGATGGAGAGCGGGGATGGGGGCCAGTAAATGGTCATTTACTCAACGGCTTACTGGCCCCCTCCTTCTCTAAATGAATAGTCAGTGATCGGTACAGATCTCTGACTCTGTCCATTCATAACTGAAACATAGCAAACTGTTTATTATGTTTCAGTTTGTGAATCAACGAGAAGCTCTGTACAGAGCTATTCCTGTCCCTTCATTCTGTACAATTGAGGGCTGTGTCCTCAATCTCCTTTCTCTGTCTCAAAGGTGAAACATCAGGAGGTATGTTTAGACCCCTGATATCTCACCAAAGCTCTCCAACGGGGGAAAAAAAAAAATTGTAAAAAAAATAAAAATAATAAAAAATAAAACAATACCAAAAATAAAAAAACACTGGGGTAGATTCAGGTACATTTGCCCATTTCTTACGGAGGCGCAGCGCACCGTTTTGCCGCTGCGCCTCCGTAAATTTCCTGCGCTACGCTTAATTCACGGAGCAGTAGCTCCGTAAATTGCGTGGGCGCGCCGGCAAGATGCCCGGCGTAAGCGCGCGCAATTTAAATGATCCTGTAGGGGGCGGGAATCATTTAAATTAGGCGCGTTCCCGCGCCGATCGTAGAGCGCATGCTCCGTCGGGAAACTTTACCGTTGCAAGGACGTCACTTGCTTCAAAGTGAACGTGAATGGCGTCCAGCGCCATTCACGAATCACTTACGCAAACTACATAAATTTGAAATTTTGCGACGCGGGAACGACGGGTATACGTAACATTGGCTGCCCCTGCTAATAGCAGGGGCAGCCTTCCGTGAAAACCGCCGTACGGAAACGACGTAAACTGCGTACACAGGGCTCGTGTAACGTTGTGAATCGGCGTTAGTATGCAATTTGCATACTATACGCTGAGCACAACGGGAACGCCACCTAGCGGCCATCGCAAGAATGCAGCCTAAGATATGACGGCATAAGGAGCCTTATGCCACGCATATCTTAGGCTGCAGTCGGTGTATCGAGGTTCCTGAATCAGGAGCATTCGATACGCCGGCGTAAGTAAGCAATTGCGCTGCGTAACTATGGTTACGCAGACGCAATTGCTTAATGAATCTACCCCACTGACACCAGGGTCATAAAGGTCGCACTTGCAACCGGGCCCTGGCGTTCCACCACTGGGCTCAGAGGGAAAGGGCCCCGGCCGGGGCTGAGATGGGCCCTTCATGGTTTCTTGCACTTGGGCCCTGAAGGTTTTAGTTACCCCCTGGTTAAAAGAGAGGCAAAAAGGATAACAAAACTTTCAGAGAACTTTGCTGTGAGGTTTCCATATTCTGAGTGGGTGAAATACATATTTCTGCACGGACACCTTGGGAAATGTTGGCTGGACCTTGTTATTTTGTGAACACGATTTTCATTTTAGTGTGGACACCTTTCTCTGTACCCATCTATCTGGTCTTATCAGGACATAAATCAGCCAGTGTCAGTAAAGCTGTCGTTGATGTTTAGCTCAGATGCCGCCAACGACAAATCCAGGCGGGGCAACAGGGCAATTGCCCCCCTGAGACAATCATGTCACACTCGCTTGGTTTAAAAAATAATCAGGCTTTTTTAAACTGCCTTGCTGTGCATGTCAATTGCCCCCCCCCCCCCGAAAAAAAAATTTGCACTGCAGGCTGTGCTGATGCCGACCCCATCAGCCGTTGCTGACAGGCTCTCTGTGAGGGGACACAGGCAGAGCTGCAGCTGCGGGGGATTTCCACCCCTCCCTCTCCTCCTTGAGCCCAGTAACTCTCATTCACCAGGCAATGCCTGATGCTATTGGCTACATTCAGAGCCAATGGCTGGTAAAACACAACCAAGAGGATTATGGGACATGTAGTACCAGCAGGCCCCAGGATGATTCCCTGAGAGGACTGCAGCCCCCAACATGCCGAGCAGGAGGGGGGGGGGGGGAAGAGAGAAGAAGAGAGACCATGACCTGTAGGGTGGAGGAAGCCAGTGATTCCATTATTATCATCCAAGGTAAGAACTTATCTCCCCTTCACCTGGCTGCAACCCCTCTGTCCTCCCCTTCACCTGGCTGCAACCCCCCGTCCTCCCTTCCACCTGGCTGCAACCCCCCGTCCTCCCTTCCACCTGGCTGCAACCCCCCTGTCCTCCCTTCCACCTGGCTGCAACCCCCCGTCCTCCCCTTCACCTGGCTGCAACCCCCTGTCCTCCCCTTCACCTGGCTGCAACCCCCCTGTCCTCCCCTTCACCTGGCTGCAACCCCACTGTCCTCCCCTTTACCTGGCTGCAACCCCCCTGTCCTCACCTTCACCTGGCTGCAACCCCCTGTCCTCACCTTCACCTGGCTGCAACCCCTCTGCCCCTCCCCTCACCTGGCTGCAACACCCCTGTCCTCCCTTCTACCTGGCTGCAACCCCCCTGTCCTTCCCACTACCTGGCTGCAACCCCCCCCCGTCCTCCCCACCACCTGGCTGCAACCCCCCCGCCCTCCCCTTCACCTGGCTGCAACCCCCCGCCCTCCCCTTCACCTGGCTGCAACCCCTCGCCCTCCCCTTCACCTGGCTGCAACCCCTCTGTCCTCACCTTCCTCCTGGCTGCAACCCCCCTGTCCTCACCTCCACCTGGCTGCAACCACCCTGTCCTCACCTCCACCTGACTGCAACCACCCTGTCCTCAACTCCACCTGGCTGCAACCACCTTTTCCTTCCCTCCACCTGGCTGCAACCACCTTTTCCTTCCCTCCACCTGGCTGCAACCACCTTTTCCTTCCCTCCACCTGGCTGCAACCACCTTTTCCTTCCCTCCACCTGGCTGCAACCCCCCCCCCCCCTGTCTGCTCCCACACAGTAATAATTTAAATGATGTGCTTCAATCATCCTGACACCATATTAACCACGGTGCCGTGATGATTGAAGCGCCAACACCAGCCATTGCCCCTACAAATTGCCTGCAGAAATTTTGGCAGTGCCCCTCCCGAGATTAGACTCTGGTGGATCCGCCCCTGGATGCCGCAAGCTATCTGCACAGAATGACCTACTCCTTGCACAGCCTAATAGTACAAAATGTGTTCTTAACTCAGTTTACCGATCTTATAATGCCCCATGCTATTAGGATTCTAATGCAATTTCCATGCCGAATTAAAAAAATTTAAGACCTTTTATGTTTTTTTTATCTCCTATAAAGATAATAACCAAAATTATACTGAAAACATTGCAAATATATTTAAATTTAACAATAAAACGAAACACAAATAAATTAAAAAAATATATATTTATTAGGAAAAATATCAGTTACCATATGTATAACAGACATCAATTTAAAAAAATAACGTTTTCCTAAAATTTGAAAATGTATTTTGCTTGACGTGTTTGATAACCTGCAAAAAACACTCTCCCTCGTTATCCACTGCTTATGTCTTATTAAGTACTGTACTTAGTCCTTTTCTTCAGTGCTGCTCAGTCCAATATGATCACATGCAAGTCCTTATATTTCCAATGTTATACTGTCCATAATCTAACTCTGCAATGGTGACCATTCCCAAAATTCACATACAAGTCCTTCTGGAGTAAGCACCATGCAGTCCTTAATCCACCTCCTCAATGGTAGGTCCGGGGTTGCAGCCCTGTCTGGCCTGAGTACTGCAGCTGGCTCCTGGCATCCCACCACCTGCTGCCCCTTGGTACAATCTGGAGATGATAGGGTTACATGCCCTCTCCAGCTCCTTCTGCTGGTGGATGTACTCCTCTTTCTCAGCCAGCTGGTTCTTGTCCAGCCATGACAGGACCTCATTACACTTCTCCACAATGGCCTTCTTATCTGATGCACTCATTTTCTCCTTGATATTCTCATCCTCCACTGTGCTCTTCAGATTGAAGACATAGGACTCCAGAGAGTTCTTAGCAGCAACCCTCTCCCTCTGGACATCATCGTCTCCCTTGTACCTTTCTGCCTCCTGCACCATCTTCTCTATTTCCTCTTTGCTCAGTCTGCCCTTGTCATTGGTGATGGTGATTTTGTTCTGCTTTCCTGAGCTTTTGTCCACAGCAGACACATTGAGGATTCCGTTGGCATCAATGTCAAAGGTGACTTCAATTTGTGGCACTCCACGTGGAGCTGGAGGAATGCCAGTCAGTTCAAACTTGCCCAGGAGGTTGTTGTCCTTTGTCATTGCTCTCTCACCCTCGAGGACCTGGATGAGGACACCTGGCTGGTTGTCAGAGTAGGTGCTGAAGATCTGTGTCTGCTTGGTGGGGATGGTGGTGTTGCGTTTGATGAGTACAGTCATCACTCCTCCGGCTGTTTCTAGACCAAGAGAGAGCGGGGCCACATCCAGCAGGAGCAGATCCTGGACCTTCTCAGACTTGTCACCCGTCAGGATGGCAGCTTGTACAGCAGCTCCATAGGCGACAGCTTCATCAGGGTTGATGCTCTTGTTTAGCTCCTTCCCATTGAAGAAGTCTTGAAGGAGTTTCTGCACCTTGGGAATACGTGTAGAGCCTCCGACTAGAACAATGTCATGAATCTGAGACTTGTCCAGCTTGGAATCTCTCAGGGCCTTCTCAACGGGGTCAAGGGTTCCCCTGAAGAGGTCTGAACAGAGTTCCTCAAAGCGAGCCCTGGTGATGGAAGTGTAGAAGTCAATGCCCTCATACAGAGAGTCAATCTCAATGCTGGCCTGGGTGCTGGAGGACAGGGTGCGCTTGGCTCTCTCACAAGCTGTTCTGAGCCTCCTCAGAGCTCTCTTATTCTGGCTCATGTCCTTCTTGTGCTTGCGCTTGAATTCTTCCACAAAGTGGTTCACCATTCGGTTGTCAAAGTCTTCTCCACCCAGATGGGTGTCGCCTGCTGTAGCCTTCACCTCAAAGACCCCGTCATCAATAGTGAGGATGGAGACGTCAAATGTGCCACCTCCCAGGTCAAAGATCAGGACGTTGTGTTCACCTCGGCTTCCTTTATCCAAGCCATAAGCGATGGCAGCAGCTGTGGGCTCATTAATGATTCTCAGAACATTTAAACCAGCGATGACCCCGGCATCTTTAGTGGCTTGGCGCTGGGAGTCGTTGAAATAGGCTGGCACAGTGATCACAGCGTTTCTCACAGGGTGACCCAGGTACGCCTCAGCTGTTTCTTTCATCTTCAACAAGACCATGGAGGAAATTTCCTCAGGTGCGAAGGTCTTCTCTTCTCCTTTATATTCCACCATCATCTTGGGCTTCCCACAGTCACTCACCACCTGGAATGGCCAGTGCTTCATATCAGACTGCACCACGGGGTCATCAAACTTCCTGCCAATCAGTCTCTTGGCATCAAAGACCGTGTTCTGCGGGTTCATGGCCACCTGGTTCTTGGCTGCATCTCCGATCAGTCTCTCTGTGTCGGTGAAGGCCACATAGCTCGGGGTGGTGCGGTTACCCTGGTCATTGGCGATGATCTCCACCTTGCCATGCTGGAAGACGCCAACGCAGGAATAGGTTGTGCCCAGATCAATGCCAATTGCAATGTCTTTAGGAGACATCATGCTGGTGGATGGGTAGATCTCTATAGAATGTCTTCTCTGGGGTCAGTAGATGAAGCGGGTTCTCCTTTGCTGTGTAGAAGATACGTCTTCTCTGTGCTGTATCAGGAACGCGGTGTGTTCTCCTCTATGAGCTGAGCTCTGTCTTCTCTCTGGGAGTTTTACTATCTGCCTCTCTCTGTGCTGCTCAGCTCTATTTATACTCGCTGGCTCAGCTGGGAGAAACTTCCTGACCAATCACGCACAGTCCTCAGGAAGCAGCTTGAACTTTCCAGAGACTTCCTGAAAGCATCAGCCAATCAGCACTGACCTGAGACGACGTCATCCTCAGATGATTCAGGAAGCTACAAGAATATTCGGGGACTGCTTACACTTTCACCAATTAGAGTTGGGTTGGGTGACCTCAGAATGCTGGGTGGTATCACGAAGGTTCCAGAATGCCGGGTGGTATCACGAAGGTTCCAGAATGCCGGGTGGTATAACGAAGGTTCCAGAATGCCGGTGTTACATGGAAGAGCACAGCTGTGTCCTTCTTTCTATATAACTGTGCAAATAAATAAATGATCATGTACAGAGCTCAGCATGGAAGAACACTGTGTCCCCCCAGCAGTGTGCATGTGTATGTATGGATGGAGTGGATTACATATCAATGTTATTGATGCAAAGTAACGCATTCCCCCCTCCCCCCATATCTGTATATTTAACCCTTTCCTATGCTGTACTTTCCCGGTGTATGTGGGGATTTAACCATTTCAGGACTGGAAGCTCACTGGTAATTGGATATGCTAAGCCCAATCACTGGGATCACTACAAGAGGGAAATTATTAACCCTTTAATGACTAGAAACAGCTCCCTGGTGACTGCTTGTGTGAATTCTTCCTTCCTGGAGAATACGGAGTCCCAATATTAACCCTTCCACTACTAAGGCGTCTCTCCCACCTTCCTAACAGCACACAGTGCTGCCTGCAAACAACATATTCGGATCCTCCTGCACCCCAAAGGGCAATCATAGCACCTAGTAGATGCTGAATTTCATATCCAGGATTAGTGCTTTAAAAGGGACTGCTGCCCTGATAAATTATGTCACCATTTAGACATTCCTGGATACCACAGTGCTGTGGTATCCAGGAATGTATAAATGGTGACACATAATTTATGTGTCACCATGGGGCTGCTTTAGCTGATTCCGTGTTAGTAAAAGACGATTTGCGCTTTTCTGTCTGTTACAGCGTGATGAATGTGCTTACTCCATTACGAACGGTAGTTTTACCAGAACGAGCGCTCCCGTCTCATAACTCGCTAAAGCCCACACAGGACCATTTTTTATAACCGGAAAAACGACATAGTTTAAAACGATGTGAAAACATAGAGCATGTTCGAAAAAAAATTTGGTCGTTTTTCAGAAGCCGAAAAATGTTCTGAAGCCCACACACGATCGTTTTAAATGACATTTTTAAAAAACTTCGTTTTTTACAACCCGAAAAACAATCGTGTGTACGCAGCAATAGACATTACTGCTGGGAGCCTGTTTGGGAGAGCAGGAGGCACTTATAAAATGCTATAATGGGTTGTCTTGTAGAAAGTTCTTACCGGGGCTTATAGAATATAGATATCTGCATACAGGTACCTGACAGTGCTGTAAAGATATACGGGAAGGAGGGATTGCAGGCAGCATTGCATTGTATTTTTGAATGTTTGGGGGTGGCACATAGTTTGGAAGGGTTGTAGGAACATTTGTAGCATTAAATCTGGCCTCATAATTAGGTAACCACTACGGGAAATGGACTCCATTAGTGGGGGAAAGCAGCTGGAATGTTGGTGGGTTTGCAGACAGTACTTTGCAGCCCATTGGGAGCCATTGTAGGTGGTTCATTAGGAAGGTTAGAAGAAACTTTCTTTATAAAATGGTTAAAAACACAGACATTGGAAGGAAGCCAAAAGTGAGGATATATATCTGGGTGCCTATATGCTGCCACCAGGGTGGACACGGGTAATAGGAACACCCAGCAAGGAGCTGCTGCTAGCCGTGAAAGGGTCAAACATATGCAGACATTGGAAGCCACTAGTCATTATAGGCAGGCACGGACTGGCCATTGGGACTACCGGGAGTTTCCTGGTGGGCCGATGGCTCAGTGGGCCGGTCAGGTGCAGTCCTTGAGCCGCTCCTCTCTGACAATGAGTAATCACGATTTCACTCCTGTCAAGAGAAGCAGCAGCCGTCACTTGCTGGAGTGAGTATTAGCCTTTCTGCTCCCTCCCGCCCTATAGGGGGAGATAGACAGCCGACAGACTTTCCTTCCTCTCTCCCCTTATCACTTGTCACTTATCACATGACTGGAGAGAGGAACAATGCTGCCTTTCTGGAGAGCTGTGAATGAGTACATGTGGGAGGGGGAGGAGAGGGGGGCACTCTGATTCAAGGGGGGGACACACTGATGGGGGACACTTTAAAGGGGGGACACCCTGGTTAGGGTTGCCACCAGTCCAGAATTCACCCGGACAGTTCGGGTTTTGGATCATGTGTCCGGGTTTCAGTCCACCTGAAACCCGGACACATTATTCAGACTAGACTGTGGCTCCCCAAGTAACCTGAGGTAGTCACACACAAATCTGTTGCTGTCGCTGTGGGGCGGCTGTTTGTGGACAGGTTTGGTGGGGTGATGATGTCAGCAAGAGCAGTTTGGCCACACCCATTTGCACGCTCTGTGCGCTACATTACTACTTTCCTTGGGGCACCCAAATGTGTCTTTTTATAATCCTATAGCATTGCCCTGTGCCGCAAAAGTGTTCGGGTTTGGCTTGAAGAAAAGGTGGCAACCCTAACCCTGGTGCAATGGGGGACACTCTTATGAGGGACACTCTAATGCAATGGGGGACACTCTGATGCAAAGGGGGACACCCTGGTGCAATGGGGGACACTCTGATGTAAGGGGGGACACTCTGATGCAATGGGGGACACGCTGATTTAAGGGGGGACACTCTAATGCAAAGGGGGCTCTCTGATACAATGGGGGACACTGATGCAAGGGGGGACACTCTAATGCAAGGGGGGAACTCTGATGCAAGGGGGAACACTCTGATGTAAGGGGAGACACTCCAATGCAAAGGGGGCTCTCTGGTACAAGGGGGGACACTGATGCAAGGGGGAACACTCTGATGCAAGGGGGGCACTCTGATGTAAGGGGGGACACTCTAATGCAAAGGGGGCTCTCTGGTACAAGGGGGGACACTGATGCAAGGGGGAACACTCTGATGCAAGGGGGGCACTCTAATGTAAGGGGGGACACTGAAGGGGAACACTAATGCAAGGGGGATCTCTGATGCAAGGGGGGACACTCTGATGCAAGGGGGACTCTGATGGGGGACACTCTGATGCAAGAAAAACTCTGATGGGGGAGACTCTGATACAAAGGGGGCTCTGATGCAAGGGGGACTCGCTGATGCAAGGGGGGCTCTGATGGGGGGACACTGATGTAAGGGGGACTCTGATGCAAGGGGGACACTTAAAATTAAAGTGGGCCGGTCTGGATGAAGTCCAGGGCCAAATTTCTGTCCCAGTCCAGCCCTGATTATAGGGTTAATAATACCCAGCCACTAAGGAAACATCTCCATATAAATAGGTAAGTCCTATCCAGCCAACACAGACCCATAGGGAATGAAAGGGTTAATCACGCACAGCCATTAGGGAGCTGTTAGTCGTGAAAGGGTTAATAAAATCCAAGCCACCTGGAGGACATCGGTCATGAAAGGGTTAATGGTATTCAGCCTCTCCAGGGAGTAGACAGTCATGGAAGGGTTAATCCTATCCAGCCGCTGGGGAGACATTTGTCATAAATTGGTGGACCCGTGTTCAGCCACTAAGGAGATGCAGGTCATAAAGGGTTAATCATATGCAGCCGACGGAGAGCTGTTAGTCGTGAGAGTATTAATCCTGTCTAGCCACTAGATAACCACCAGGCATGAAAAGGTTAACTGTATTATGCTTTATGGAGCTGCTGGACATGTAAGTGTTAATGTTATCTGGCCACCAGGGAGCGATTAGCCAAGAAATGGTTAATTGTATTCGGCTACCAGGCAGCGGTTATAAATGGAAAGGGTTAATCCCAACCACGGGGGAGCTGCAAGTCATGAAAGGGTTAACTCTGTCCAGACAGCAGAGATCTGCCCCAAACATTCCTGTACCTTCCAGAATCATCTAAAGTCCATGACGTTGTCTCAGGTCAGTGCTGATTGGCTGATGCTTTCAGGAAGTCTCTGGAAAGTTCAAGCTGCTTCCTGAGCACTGTGCGTGATTGGTCAGGAAGTTTCTCCCAGCTGAGCCAGCGAGTATAAATAGAGCTGAGCCGCACAGAGAGAGGCAGATAGTAAAACTCCCAGAGAGAAGACAGAGCTCAGCTCATAGAGGAGAACACACCGCGTTCCTGATACAGCACAGAGAAGACGTATCTTCTACACAGCAAAGGAGAACCCGCTTCATCTACTGACCCCAGAGAAGACATTCTATAGAGATCTACCCATCCACCAGCAAGATGTCTCCTAAAGACATTGCAATTGGCATTGATCTGGGCACAACCTATTCCTGCGTTGGCGTCTTCCAGCATGGCAAGGTGGAGATCATCGCTAATGACCAGGGTAACCGCACCACCCCAAGCTATGTGGCCTTCACCGACACAGAGAGATTGATCGGAGATGCAGCCAAGAACCAGGTGGCCATGAACCCGCAGAACACGGTCTTTGATGCCAAGAGACTGATTGGCAGGAAGTTTGATGACCCCGTGGTGCAGTCTGATATGAAGCACTGGCCATTCCAGGTGGTGAGTGACTGTGGGAAGCCCAAGATGATGGTGGAATATAAAGGAGAAGAGAAGACCTTCGCACCTGAGGAAATTTCCTCCATGGTCTTGTTGAAGATGAAAGAAACAGCTGAGGCGTACCTGGGTCACCCTGTGAGAAACGCTGTGATCACTGTGCCAGCCTATTTCAACGACTCCCAGCGCCAAGCCACTAAAGATGCCGGGGTCATCGCTGGTTTAAATGTTCTGAGAATCATTAATGAGCCCACAGCTGCTGCCATCGCTTATGGCTTGGATAAAGGAAGCCGAGGTGAACACAACGTCCTGATCTTTGACCTGGGAGGTGGCACATTTGACGTCTCCATCCTCACTATTGATGACGGGGTCTTTGAGGTGAAGGCTACAGCAGGCAACACCCATCTGGGTGGAGAAGACTTTGACAACCGAATGGTGAACCACTTTGTGGAAGAATTCAAGCGCAAGCACAAGAAGGACATCCGCCAGAATAAGAGAGCTCTGAGGAGGCTCAGAACAGCTTGTGAGAGAGCCAAGCGCACCCTGTCCTCCAGCACCCAGGCCAGCATTGAGATTGACTCTCTGTATGAGGGCATTGACTTCTACACTTCCATCACCAGGGCTCGCTTTGAGGAACTCTGTTCAGACCTCTTCAGGGGAACCCTTGACCCCGTTGAGAAGGCCCTGAGAGATTCCAAGCTGGACAAGTCTCAGATTCATGACATTGTTCTAGTCGGAGGCTCTACACGTATTCCCAAGGTGCAGAAACTCCTTCAAGACTTTTTCAATGGGAAGGAGCTAAACAAGAGCATCAACCCTGATGAAGCTGTCGCCTATGGAGCTGCTGTACAAGCTGCCATCCTGACGGGTGACAAGTCTGAGAAGGTCCAGGATCTGCTCCTGCTGGATGTGAAGCCGCTCTCTCTTGGTCTAGAAACAGCCGGAGGGGTGATGACTGTACTCATCAAACGCAACACCACCATCCCCACCAAGCAGACACAGATCTTCAGCACCTACTCTGACAACCAGCCAGGTGTCCTCATCCAGGTCCTCGAGGGTGAGAGAGCAATGACAAAGGACAACAACCTCCTGGGCAAGTTTGAACTGACTGGCATTCCTCCAGCTCCACGTGGAGTGCCACAAATTGAAGTCACCTTTGACATTGATGCCAACGGAATCCTCAATGTGTCTGCTGTGGACAAAAGTTCAGGAAAGCAGAACAAAATCACCATCACCAATGACAAGGGCAGACTGAGCAAAGAGGAAATAGAGAAGATGGTGCAGGAGGCAGAAAGGTACAAGGGAGACGATGATGTCCAGAGGGAGAGGGTTGCTGCTAAGAACTCTCTGGAGTCCTATGTCTTCAATCTGAAGAGCACAGTGGAGGATGAGAATATCAAGGAGAAAATGAGTGCATCAGATAAGAAGGCCATTGTGGAGAAGTGTAATGAGGTCCTGTCATGGCTGGACAAGAACCAGCTGGCTGAGAAAGAGGAGTACATCCACCAGCAGAAGGAGCTGGAGAGGGCATGTAACCCTATCATCTCCAGATTGTACCAAGGGGCAGCAGGTGGTGGGATGCCAGGAGCCAGCTGCAGTACTCAGGCCAGACAGGGCTGCAACCCCGGACCTACCATTGAGGAGGTGGATTAAGGACTTCATGGTGCTTACTCCAGAAGGACTTGTATGTGAACTTTGAGAATGGTCATCATTGCAGAGTTAGATTATGGACAGTATAACATTGGAAATATAAGGACTTACATGTGATCATATTGGACTGAGCAGCACTGAAGAAAAAGGACTGAATGTAGTACTTAAAAAGACATAAGCAGTGGATAACGAG
This sequence comes from Rana temporaria, assembly GCF_905171775.1. Classification (NCBI taxonomy): domain Eukaryota; kingdom Metazoa; phylum Chordata; class Amphibia; order Anura; family Ranidae; genus Rana; species Rana temporaria. Next base: position 8,501,609 of record NC_053490.1, on the reverse strand, counting down.
GGAGAGTGTTTTTTGCAGGTCATCAAACACGTCAAGCAAAATATATTTTACAATTTTAGGAAAAAAGTTTTTTCTATGTTTTTATGTCTGTTGTATATATGGTAATTGATATTTTTCTTAATAAATATTTAAAATGTTAAAAAAAATTGTGTTTAATTTATATGTTAAATCTACATATATTTGCAAAATTTTCAGTGTAATATTGGTTATTAACTTTATAGGAGATAAAATAACTCTTTAACATTAGGCTTTGGAAATTGTATCAAAATCCAAATAACATGGGGCATTATAAGATCGGGAAACTGAGTTCCAACGACAATGATTTTTTTTAAGCAATTCCAAAGTTTATAACGTTTTAAACTCCCTTATTTGTTTAAATTAACCCCCTGATGTCCGGTATTATATAAAAAACGAATTTTTAAAAATCTTTCCTGGCAGTTTTCATCTTGCTTGTGGGCATATGAAGCCCACAAGCATACAGTTCCGGGATACGGTGCTGCTGAGCTACCAGCATGCACCGCCTGTTCTCACGCATTCGCAGTATGTACAGCGCATAGCGCCGTAAACCTCCGATGTTGCCATCACAACAGGCAGCGGCGGAAGTCCCCATCCCGTTGTGATGGCAGCGAAGATAAACGAAATCAATCAGACACAGAAGATATCACGAGAACGAGCGGCTGATATCCACACTGACTCCTAGGAATAATTACACATAGCTCCCAGGAGACAGTGGTCCGCCGGATATGACGGCCATACCCGCGGGTGGCAGAGACCGGAAAGGCCACTGAAAAGTCTCCTAACACAGGTAACCCTTAGGAGATTATTTTTTTCCATTTGAGAAGAATTGTATTGCTTAACCACAATAACAGATTGACGTCCGGAAAGTAGTTGTGAAATCCTGACTGGACGTCTATTGACGTCCTGCAGGATTTCATGCCCACACGCGCCCGTGGGGGCGCGCAGCGCAGCGATAGGTGATGCGGGGTGTCAGTCTGACACCCTGCATCTCCGATTTTGGTAAAGAGCCTCCGGCGAAGGCTCTTTACCACATGATCAGGCGTGTCCAATCACGGCTGATCACGATGTAAACAGGAAGAGCCGTTGATGGCTCTTCCTCACTCGCGTCTGACAGACACGAGTAGAGGAGAGCCGATCGGCGGCTCTCCTGACAGGGGTTCACGCTAAATGTTTATCAGCGCAGCCCCCCCTCGGATCGCCACACTGGACCACCAGGGAAGGGCAAAAAAATAAAAAAGGGGGAAAAAAAGTCAGTAAAATAAAATAAAAAAAGGGCAGTAAAAAAAAAAAAGATGCCAATCAGTGCCCACAAATGGACACTGACTGGCAACATGGATCCATCAGTGCCACCCCACAGTGTCCATCAGTGCCACCCCACAGTGCCCATCCATGCCAAGTGCCAACCTATCAGTGCCCATCTGTGCCACCCATAAGTACCCATAAGTGCCGCCCATGAGTGCCCATCTGTGCTGCCTATGAGTGCCCAGTGCCGCCCATGAGTGCCCATCAGTGCCGCCCATGAGTGCCCATCAGTGCCGCCTATGAGTGCCGCATACCAGCGCCGCCAATCAGTACTACCTCATCGGTGCCCATCAGTGCCATCTCATCGGTGCCCATCAGTGCCCGTAATTGAAAGAGAAAACTTACTTATTTACAAAAAAATTAACAGAAAAAATAAAAACTTAGGGCCAGATCCTCAAAAGGGATATGCCGTCGTATCCCTGTTTCTAACTATGGAATCCACAGAATCAGTTTTCCATAGTTAGGCAGAAGATCCGACATGTGTAAGGGACTTACACTGCCGGATCTTAGGATGCAGTACCGCATCCGCCGCTGGGGGCATTTCGTGTCGAAATGCCGCCTCAGGTATGCAAATTAGCACTTACGGAGATCCACGAAGCTTTTCAGCTTCGTTTTTTCTCCGTAAGTTTTAGTTTGCAAACGCAAAATTAGGGCTGCTTTTACAAAGTGTAAACTGTTTACACCTTGTAAAAGCAGACCCTTCTGTCCAGCGACGCGATTTTTTTTTTTTGTTTTGAATTTTTTTTTTTCGCCGTATCTTTTTTTTTCCCAACGCAACTTTATTGACCCAACGCGATCCAAAAAGATCGGCGTAACGTAATTTCGCGCTATGCATGTCGGGAAAATGACGTCACGAGCATGCGCAGTACGGCCGGCACGGGAGCGCGCCTAATTTAAATGGGAATCGCCCCCATTTGAAGAGGAACGCCTTGCGCCGGCGGAATTTAAGTTACACAGCCGAAAATTTCTAGGTAAGTGCTTTGTGGATCGGGCACTTAGGTAGAGATTTTAAGGCAGTGTAACTTAAATGGAAAAATTTACGTTACGCCGGCTCTTTGTGGATCTGGCCCTTAATTTTTTTCAAGATTTTCTGTATTTTTTTAGTTGTTGCGCAAAAAAAAAAAAAAAAACGCAGAGGTGATCAAATACTACCAAAAGAAAGCTCTATTTGTGGGGAAAAAAGGACGCTAATTTTGTTTGGGTACAGTGTAGCATGACCGCGCAATTGCCATTCAAAGTGCGACAGCGCTGAAAGCTGAAAATTGGCCTGGGCGGGAAGGTGTGTAAGTGCCTGGTATGGAAGTGGTTAAGTTAAATGCTTTTAATGTAAAGATGAAAAATTGTGTGCAAATTTTGTACTATTAGGCTGTGCAAGGAGTAGGTCATTCTGTGCAGATAGCCTGCGGTATCTGAGCTAAACACCATCTACAGCAGTGGTTCTCAACCATGCTAGTGCCGTGACCCCTAATACATTTTCCAAAGTTGTGGGGACCCCTAACAGCAAAATTATTTTCGTATCGTGGGTTGTCACCACCCAAGGCAGGCCAAGTAATTTGCGCCCCTAACCCGCGGACATTTAGTGGTCCCTGGGTCCCTTCCACTCGTACAGTATTAAAACCCCGTATGATACATTTTAGTCTGTACCACTCTCATTGTTCTTATTTCTTTCCCTTTTATCTCTCTTTATCCTAATTTCTTGTTTTTTTCCCTCCCCATGCTATTCATTCTCTCCCTTTTTTCTTTGTTCCTCCCCCTCTTTTTCTCTCCTTTCCATGTATTCTCTATTTGTATTCCTTCTCTTTACTCAATGGTGGAGGGAATGAGATGGGCAGCAGTACTGGTTGGGGTGGGATCAGTGGCAGTGCTGGTGAGGGGTGGGATCAGTGGCAGTGCTGGTGAGGGGTGGGATCAGTGGCAGTGCTGGTGAGGGGTGGGACCAGTAGCAGTGCTGGTGGGGGGTGGGATCAGTGGCAGTGCTGGTGAGGGGTGGGATCAGTGACAGTGCTGGTGAGGGGTGGGATCAGTGGCAGTGCTGGTGAGGGTGGGATCAGTGGCAGTGCTGGCAGGGAGTTGGGATCAGTGGCAGTGCTGGCGGGGAGTTGGGATCAGTGGCAGTGCTGGCGGGGAGTTGGGATCAGTGGCAATGCTGGTGAGGGGTGGGATCAGTGGCAGTGCTGGTGAGGGGTGGGATCAGTAGCAGTGCTGGTGGGGGGGTGGGATCAGTGACAGTGTTGGTGAGGGGTGGGATCAGTGACAGTGCTGGTGAGGGGTGGGATCAGTGGCAGTGCTGGCGGGGAGTTGGGATCAGTGGCAGTGCTGGCGGGGAGTTGGGATCAGTGGCAGTGCTGGTGAGGGGTGGGATCAGTAGCAGTGCTGGTGGGGGGGGGGGGGGGTGGGATCAGTGACAGTGTTGGTGAGGGGTGGGATCAGTGACAGTGCTGGTGAGGGGTGGGATCAGTGGCAGTGCTGGCGGGGAGTTGGGATCAGTGGCAGTGCTGGCGGGGAGTTGGGATCAGTGGCAGTGCTGGTGGGGAGTTGGGATCAGTGGCAGTGCTGGCAGGGAGTTGGGATCAGTGGCAATGCTGAGGGGAGTTCTGATCAGCCAACTTAGGTGCTCTTGATGAAGGTTATCTGCTGATCTGAGAACTGTAGTGGGGACTTTTAATGGCATCTATAATCACAGGTAGTGTTACTCACTGTGATTCTGGCTCAGTCGCAAAAAGGCTAGGAGAGTGGTGCGGGCTTCAGGAACAGCCCAGGATTTGGTGACCCCAGGCAAATCACCATTCGACCCCCAAGGGGGTCCCGACCCCCAGGTTGAGAACCACTGCTCTACATCATTACTGACACTGGCTGATTTATGTCCTGATAAGACCAGATAGATGGCTACAGAGAAAGGTGTCCACACTAAAATGAAAATCGTGTTCACAAAATAACAAGCTCTAGCCAACATGTCCCAAGGTGTCTGCGCAGAAATATGTATTTCACCCAATAAGAATATAGAATTTTCACAGCAAAGTTCTCCTAAAGTTTTGTTACCCTTTTTGCCTCCCAGGTTGAACCAGAGGCGTAACTAGAACCTTCAGGGCCCCAGTGAAAAGTCCTTCCCTCCGAGCCTGGTGGTGGAATGCCAGGGCCTGGTTGCAAGTGCGAACTTTGTGATCCTGGTAGTTCCACAACTGGCGTCAGTATTTTTTATTTATTTTTTACCATTTTATTTATTTATATTTTTTTACAGTCTTTTTTAATGCCCTGTGGGGGGAGGGGGGGGACTTTGGTGAGATATCAGGAGTCTAAACATACCTCTGATGTTTCACCTTTGAGGCAGAGGAAGGAGATTGAGGACACAACGCTCAATCTCCAGCCTCAGCTGTACAGAATGAATGGACAGGAATAGCTCTGTACAGAGCTACTCATTGATTCACAAACTGAAACATAGTAAACACCGTTTACTGTGTTTCAGTTATGAATGGACAGAGTCAGCGATCCGCACCAATCACTGACTCTATTCATTCAGACAAAGAGGGGCCGGTAAATAACCACTTACTTGTTAAGGGGGGCTTCCAGATTCTGATAAGCCCCCTTCCCACAGACCCCAACAACCACCCGCCAGGGTGATCGGGAAGAGGCCCTTGTCCCCATCAACATCCACATCTTGTCCCTATCAACATGGAGACAAGATGCTTTGGAGTGCTCCCCCCCCAAAAACACCCATACCTCCCATGTTGAGGGCATGTAGCCTGTTATGGTTCAGAAGGGGGGGGCACTCGCTCGTTCCCCCCATTCCTGGTCGGATAAGGGTCTGGTATTGGTTTGGGCGTTGGGTTCCCCTTAAAATTCATACTATACCTTAGGGGCTAATATGGACCTGGGAGAGGGACCCATGCCATTTTTTATTCAAAAAAAAATTGGGAGGGCGTGGGATTTCCTCACAAGATCATACTAGGCCCAAAGGCCTAGGGGGTACCCCATGTTGAGGGGTTACCCCACTTTTTGGAGGATGCTGGTGTATGGAGGGTTCCAAAGCGTTTTGCAGATTCAGGAGTCTGCTTCTTCTTGGCAACTCTACATGCATCAATTGCAACATTTGCTGTGTATGACCCCCAAGCATCACAGGAAGAATCGAACCATCACCCGGCTAACGGTCAGGAGTGTCAGAGCTACTGGCCTAAGTCTGGTGGATCGTGACCAAATTAAATCAGGTAAGTGTCACCCGATGAGATACCTTATAAGGAAAAACGACGTGCACATGTGCTTCAGTCTCTGGAAAATGTCCCAGCCTCAGCGCCCCGCCTCTCACTGCCACTGGACTATGCGTCCGACATATTCCTGCTGTGATGCTGGGGGTCATACGCAGCAAATGTTGCAATTGATGCATGTAGAGTAAGAAATGACACTGTGTGTACAATGTTGTGTAGTGAGTGTACAGCTTGTATAACAGTGTCAATTTACTGTCCCCTCAAAATAACTCAACACACAGCCAGTAATGTCTAAACCACTGGCAACAAAAGTGAGTACACCCCTAAGTGAAAATGTCCAAATTGAGCCCAAAGTGTCAATATTTTGTGTGGCCGCCATTATTTTCCAGCACTGCCTTAACCCTCTTGGGCATGGAGGTCACCAGAGCTTCACCCGGTTGCCACTGGAGTCCTCCTCCCCTCCTCCATGATATCACAGAGCTGGTAGATGTTAGAGACCTTGGGCCAGATTCACGTAAGAGGGCGCATCTTTTGGCCGGCGTAGCGCATCCCATTTGCGCTACGCCGACGTAACATAGTGAGGCAAGGCCAGTATTCACAAAGCACTTGATTCGTAAGTTACGTCGGCGTATCGAAAATGGGCCGGCGTAACCCCGCCTAATTCAAAGTTGGCTGGTAGTGGGCGTGCTACATTTAAATTAACCGTGACCCCATGTAAATGAAGGGCCGTTGGTACGGCGCATGCGCACGTATGCTCAGAATCACGTCGCAAATACTCCCTAAAATACATTGGCTCAATGCTTTCGACGTGAACGTCACCTACGCCCAGCCCCATTCACGTACGGCTTACGCAAACAACGTAAAATCCGACTGCAGTTCCGTCGTCCATACCTTGCATGGGCTGCGCCACCTATAGAGGTGTTTTAACTTTACGCCGGCGTACGCCTTACGTAAACGGCGTAGCTTACTGCGACTGGCGTATGTACGTTCGTGAATCGGTGTATCTAGCTCATTTACATATTCAACGCGTAAATCAACGTAAGCGCCCCTAGCGGCCAGCGTAAATATGCACCCAAGAAACGACGGCGTAGGAGACTTACGTCGGTCGTATCTTGGCAAGATTCGGGCGTATCTCATTTTAAGAATGAGCGCATAGATACGACGGTGCAAAATTGGACTTACAACGGCGTATCTACTGATACGTCGGCGTAAGTCTTTATGAATCCGGCCCCTTGCGCTCCTCCACCTTCTATTTGAGGATTTGGGTAGTTTCTGTTGCCATTGTGATATAAAAAGAGTAAACACAGCTGATTGATAATAAATGGCTTCAGCCAAAACACCGACCATGAGTGAGAGAAAAGTTTTTGTGTTATCATTCATATTCTCTGAAAAATGGCAGAGAAATCATAAATTCTGCCGGGGGTATGTAAACTTATGAGCACAGCTGTACACACACTGGGCCACTTTATTTGGCACACCTTACTTTGTGGTATAGATTCAGCAAGGTGTTGGAAACGTTCCTCAGAGATTTTGGTCCATAGTGACATGATAGCATCACACAGTTTCTGCAGATTTGTCGGCTGCACATCCATTATACGAATCTCCTGTTCCACCACATCCCATTGGATGAGATCTGGTGAGTGTGGAGGCCATTGGAGTGCAGTGACCTCATAGTGCAGTGGTGAGATGATTGGATCTTTGTGACATGGTGCATTATCCTGCTGGAAGGAGCCATCAGAAGATGGGGACACTGCCATCATATAGGGATGGACATGGTCAGCAACAATACTCAATTGATGCTCAATTGGTACTAAGGGGCCCAAAGTGTACCAAGAAAATTCCCTCCCCCCACCATTACACCCCCCACCACCAGCCTGAACCGTTGATACAAGGCTTTCATATTCTGACCAGACCATCTGAATGTCGCAGCTGAAAGTGAGACTCATCAGACCAGGAAACGTTTTTCCAATCTTCTATTGTCCAATTTTGGTGATCCTGTGCCAATAGTAGCCTCAGGGCCAGATTCTCGTAGATCGGCGTATTGTTGTGCGGAGGCGTAACGTATCCTATTTACGTTACGCCTCCGCAACTTAGACGGGCAGGTGCTGTATTCTCAAAGCACTAGCTCCGTAAGTTGCAGCGGCGTAGCGTAAATAGGCCGGTGTAAGCCCGCCGAATTCAAATTTGGAACAGGGGGGCGTGTTTTATGTAAATAACTTGTGACCCGACGTGATTGACGTTTTTCGCGAACGGGGCATGCGCCGCTTGTGGAATTTCCCAGTGTGCATTGCTCTAAAGTACGCCGCAAGGACGTATTGGTTTCGACGTGAACGTAAATGACGTCCAGCCCCATTCACGGACAACTTACGCAAACAACGTAAAATATTCAAAATTCAATGCGGGAACGACGTCCATACTTAACATAGGTACGCCGCATGTATGCCACCATATAGCAGGGGTAACTTTACGCCGGGAAAAGCCTAACGTAAACGGCGTATCTGTACTGCGTCGGCTGGGTGTACGTTCGTGAATTTGCGTATCTAGCTGATTTACATATTTATAGGCGTAAATCAGCGTTCATGCCCCTAGCGCCAGCGTAAATATGCAGTTAAGATCCGACAACCTAACAGACTTACGCCGGTCGGATCTAATAGAAATCTATGCGTAACTGATTCTCAGACTCAGAGATACGACGGCGTATCTGGAGATACGCTTTCGTATCTCTTTTGAGAATCTGGCCCCAAGTTTCCTGTTCTTATCTGGCAGGAGTGGCAACCGGTGTGGTCTTCTGTAGCCCATCTGCTTCAAGGTTCTATGCATTGTGCGGTCAGAGATGGTATTCTGCATACCTTGGTTGTCTGCCCATTCTCCTCTGACCTCTGACATCAACAAGGCATTTTCGTCCACACATCTGCCACTCACTGGATATTTTCTCTTTTTCAGACCATTCTCTGTAAACCTGAGAGATGGTTGTGTGTAAAAAATCCCAGCAGATCAGCAGTTTTTGAAATACTCAGACCAGCCTGTCTGGCTCTAACAACCATGCCACGTTCAAAGTCACTTAAATCCCATTTCATCCCCATTCTGATGCTCAGTTGTTTGAACTTCAACAAATCGTCTTCACCATTTCTAGATGCCTAAATGCATTGGCCCGGATTCACAAAGCACTTGCGCCGACGTATCTCGAGATACGACGTGTAAGTGCAAATATGCACCGTCGTATCTGTGCGCCGGACCCACATACTAAGATACGCCTAAAAACAGGCTTCATCCCACCGACGTAACTTGCCTACGCCGGCGTAGAGTGGGCGCATATTTACGCTGGATGTATTTGGCGCTCCCATTAATTTTCTATTCAAATATGCAAATGAGGGACATACGGCGATTCACAAACGTACATGCGCCCGACGCAGTGCGCGTAAAGTCATACGTCCGGCGTAAAGTTATGCCCCATAAAGGAGGTGTAACTCAGCAGCATACAAAGGGCTGCACCAGGGAACACAAGCCGGCGTATTTTACGTAGTTTATGTTGGACGTAAATATGACTAGGCGTAGGTTACGTTCACGCCGTAGGCAGTGATCCAACGTATCTTAGGGAGTAGTTCCGACGTGATTCTGAGCATGCGCACTGGGATGTGTCCACGGGACGGCGCATGCGCTGTTCGTTATACGTATCTGTCTGGCGCTCGGCCCGTCATTTGCATGGGGTCACGCCTCATTTGTATAGCTCACGCCCACTTCCACCTACGCCTGCTTACACCTAGGAAACCCAGCGCAGTTTTGGGAGCACTGGCTTTGTGAATCCAGTGCTTGCCTCTCTGCGCTGCGTCGGCGTAGCGTACAGGAGATACGCTACAGCGGCATAAATGTGCGCCGCTGTCTGTGAATCCGGGCCATTGAGTTGCTGCCGCGTGATTGACTGATTAGCAATATGGGCTACCAAGCAATTGAAGTGGCCGGTGAGTGTATAAAAGCATGAGACCTGACAGCGCCTGTCTGCCCAGCCCAGACTATCACCTACCACATCTTCCACATCGAACAACTCCAAAGACTCCGAGTTGGCCATTGCTGCTTTGGAAATTGCCATCAGGGCCCCACACATGTCCCCATCAGGGCGCTCACACGTTTCCCATGGGACGTACTTTGAAGACCTCTGGTCCAGGTCATCATGACACTAAAATAATATTTCTGATGCAAAACTTGATGAAAATTTGAAAAAAAAAGAAAAAAAATACATAAAAATGAAGAAGCAAAAATGACTAAATTTATAAAAGATGTTTTTGTAGAAAAGATAATAAATGTGTCCAAATTCAGTGACAAAATCTACGCAGGATAAAAGTCTGGAGTTCTCCTTTACCTCCATTGGAGGAGAGGGGTGCCGGTTTGGTGTGAATGGAGTGCGGGTTTAGTGTTCAGTTTTATCTGCTGTGGATGATCTCTGAATAGATTCGGCTCGTCTCCCTCCTTCCTCCATAGCACAATGGTTAAAGCTGCAAGCTACGACGTGTGAAGTTGCGAGTTCGACTCTCAGCGATGCCGCCGATGGTACAAAACTTTACTGGGAATTTCTATTAAATCGCCTCAAGGCTAAAAAGTAAACTATTAACATGGATGTGTTCAGGCTGGGTATCTTATGGTGGAAGAGCTGTGATTACATTACGCTGAGAAATGAAACTCCGCCCCTCTTGGATCCTCGTCGTAGCGTGCTCAACATTGCTGATCAGTCCGTGTGTGAGCCGCAATGACTGCACAATGACACCAGAGGGCAGCAGAGAGTTCCGCCTGACATATCACAGCATTAGACCTGACAACACCTGTCAGTCCATCCAGGACTATCACCCACCACAGCTTCCTGACGTCAAGCATCTGAACGAGTCCGAGTTGGCTGTTGCTGCATTTGAAATCACCAACCAAGTCTACACATTTCTTCACCGATACCAGAAGTATCTTCACCTGTACCACCGACAGACCCCCAATAAAGGGGAGACGTGGAGCAAGATGATGGGACTTCTGCATGACCGATATCAGTCTTTCAAACGTTGCGTACAAGGAGATGGCAACCACCTTCTGAAACGGCAAATTGCAGATTACTTCTACCGGCTGGAGAACCGGGTGAGGAGAAGGAAGTACAGATGTGTCGTTCAAGATGAAATCTCCACTTGTTTTTTAAAGTTGGGTGACCTCAACTCTCGCATGAGAGCCAAACAAAAACCAAACCGCAGCGTTTCTGTGGTCAGTGCTCGCGGCTAAACAACTCCGTATGAGGGGAGCACCATAAGAACATCTCCTGTCCTGCTGCAAAACCCTCCAACTACTTTTACTTACTGGACCAGCAAAACCAATTTGCCACAGAAAGGAAGAGGAAGAGATCCATCCAAATCTCCATTCAAGACATGAGAATCCATCATCCCAACACCGGGGGATCGAAAGCAAGATTGAAGGACCCCAGACAACACGCTCCCTGATAAAGATCAACTTCACATTTAATTGGCATTGTGAAACGTAATAAAAACATGAAAAAAATAACAAATTGTACAGTTTTTATTTTTTACACCAGTGCTGCGGAAAATAAATAAATTCAAATATAAAGAAAGTTTTCGTATGATTGCTATGTATACAATATGGAGGCCAGAACAGAGAGCTGTATACACTACAGAGACCTGACCACTTTACTGTATACACTATAGAGACCTGAGCACTGTACTGTATACACTATAGAGACCTGACCACTGTACTGTATACACTGTAGAGAACTGACCACTGTACTGTATACACTATAGAGACCTGACCGCTGTACTGTATACACTATAGAGACCTGACCACTGCACTGTATACACTATAGAGGCCTGACCACTGTACTGTATACACTATAGAGAACTGACCACTGTACTGTATACACTATAGAGACCTGACCACTGTACTGTATACACTATAGAGACCTGACCACTGTACTGTATACACTATAGAGACCTGACCACTGCACTGTATACACTATAGAGACCTGACCACTGTACTGTATACACTACAGAGACCTGACCGCTGTACTGTATACACTACAGAGACCTGACCGCTGTACTGTATACACTACAGAGACCTGACCGCTGTACTGTATACACTACAGAGACCTGACCGCTGTACTGTATACACTACAGAGACCTGACCACTGTACTGTATACACTATAGAGACCTGACCGCTGTACTGTATACACTATAGAGACCTACCCACTGTACTGTATACACTATAGAGACCTGACCATTGTACTGTATACACTATAAAGACCTGACCACTGTACTGTATACACTATAGAGACCTGACCATTGTACTGTATACGCTATAGAGACCTGACCACTGTACTGTATACACTATAGAGACCTGACCACTGTACTGTATACACTATAGAGACCTGACCACTGTACTGTATACACTATAGAGACCTGACCATTGTACTGTATACGCTATAGAGACCTGGTCACTGTACTGTATACACTATAGAGACCTGACCATTGTACTGTATACACTATAGAGACCTGACCATTGTACTGTATACACTATAGAGACCTGACCATTGTACTGTATACACTATAGAGACCTGACCACTGTACTGTATACACTATAGAGACCTGACCGCTGTACTGTACACACTATAGAGATCTGACCACTGTACTGTATACACTATAGAGATCTGACCGCTGTACTGTACACACTATAGAGATCTGACCACTGTACTGTACACACTATAGAGATCTGACCACTGTACTGTATACACTATAGAGACCTGACCATTGTACTGTATACACTATAGAGACCTGACCGCTGTACTGTATACACTATAGAGACCTGACCGCTGTACTGTATACACTATAGAGACATGACCGCTGTACTGTATACACTATAGAGATCTGACCACTGTACTGTACACACTATAGAGATCTGACCACTGTACTGTATACACTATAGAGACCTGACCATTGTACTGTATACACTATAGAGACCTGACCGCTGTACTGTATACACTATAGAGACCTGACCGCTGTACTGTATACACTATAGAGACCTGACCGCTGTACTGTATACACTATAGAGACATGACCACTGTACTGTACACTATAGAGACCTGACCGCTGCACTGTATACACTATAGAGACCTGGCCACTGTACTGTATACACTATAGATAGGGTTGCCACCTTTTATTCAAGGCAAACCCTTTTATTCAAGTCCCCTTTTACATCTGAATCCACAGAGTTCCCCTTTTACATCTGAACTTGCAGAGTTCCCTTACACTGTAAGGAGGGACTCTGCAGACTTTAACATAAGATATACTCTGGGATTTTAACATAAGGGATACTCTGGGAACCCTGATTTAAGGGGGGGATACTCTGGGAACCCGTCATTAAGGCGTCAGAATCCCGCCAAAACAATAAAAAAAAACACAATCAGGCAATAGAAATCACTTACATGGAAAACGTTGCTGCTGCCTAGTAAATGCACAATATCACCCGCACCTCCATCGTTGGTGTGTGGGCACTGTGCTTGATGCACTGGCCCGTTATGTGCAGTCGGTAGTTTATTATTGCCACAACACAGTGGTCCAATAGCCGATCAGTAGCGCTGACCGCCAATCGCGGCGTGCAGGTACAAACAGGTTATTAGGAAAAGCCACAAAACACAGTGGGGTTGATTTACTAAAGGCAAATCCACTTTGCACAGCAAGTGCACTTGGAAGTGCAGTCGCTGTACATATGAGGGGAAGCTCTGAAATAAAGGGAAGCTCTGCTAATTTTATCATACATTCATGTGCAAGCAAAAATGCTGTTTTTTTATTTTCCTTTCATGTCCCCCTCAGATCTACGGCGACTGAACTTCCAAGTGCACTTGCAGTGCAAAGAGGATTTGCCTTTAGTAAATAACCCCCACTGTGTTTTGTGGCTTTTGCTAATAACCTGTTTGTACCTGCACGCCGCGATTGGCGGTCAGCGCTACTGATCGGCTATTGGACCACTGTGTTGTGGCAATAATAAACTACCGACTGCACATAACGGGCCAGTGCATCAAGCATAGTGCCCGCACACCAACGATGGAGGTGCGGTTGATATTGTGCATTTACTAGGCAGCAGCAACGTTTTCCATGTAAGTGATTTCTATTGCCTGATTGTGTTTTTTTTTGTTTGTTTTTTGTGGGATTCTGACGCCTTAATGACGTCACGGGGAGGGAGTGTTACCCCTTTTTCTATTTCTCACATGATTTGATTGGTGGCTGTTGTATATTTATTTTGCTGATGCGCTGGTACACTTTATCACATGCCTGACGAAGGGGTCCTACGCGACTCCAAAACGTTGCACCTTTGTGATGCGATTCTTTTGTAATAAAACCTTTTTGGACAAATTGGATGATCCTTGGTGTGCTGGCGAATATGTTTGATTGTTTGTACCTACACACATTTTAGGCAGGGTATCATAAGGGTATCATAAATTATTATTGCTGTCCCGGTAAGTAAAAGTATCGGGAGGGTTCTCCAGCAGGGCGGCTGATGTTCTTTTGGTGCTCCCGGCATACGGAGCCGATTAGCCGCAGGCACTGAAGACGGAAGCGATGCGGTTGGGTTTTAATGGCTCTCATGCGAGAGTTGAGATAATTCAAGATAATAAGACAAGTTTTATTTTAATTTTCAATGAAACATCTATCCTCCCCTTTCTCCGTCAGGTTCCCCAGCTGGTTGAAGTAATCATCAATTTGCTGGATCACGGGGAGCTTGTCATCTTCTTTTTTTTTTTCAAATATATGTTTTATTGAGAAAGCACATGTGGAGAAATTCCAACATTACAGCAGAGATGTACATGAACTCAAAAAACAAGTACAGAGGAGTCGCTATACATTTCAGCCATTACCGTAACATGTCCCTGTACAGAATCTCACGTGAAAAGGGGACATAACGACATGTACATTGCATTCTATTCAGATATGGATAGCATCAGTGAGCAGGAACCTCCCCGTGCTTAAATTTTATCTTAAATAGAGGTTAAAGTGAAAACAGGTGAAGAAGAGAGAGAGCGAAGAGGAGGGAAGGGGGGGGGGAAGAAGAAGGGGGGGGGAAGAGGAGGGGAGAATGGGGGGGAGCACAGACAGGACGAGGGTGGGGAGCGGTCAACTCCAAACCCGACCAGGGTGACATCAATGTCCAAGTAGGGAAGCACCCTCATCTGAAAAAATAAAAACATTCCAGATACCCCAGACCTCCGTGAAGGCTTCATGTTTATGCTGCGCGGTGAGAATCAAATCTTCCATTTGTTTTGTTTCCTCCACCTTCCGCAGCCAGCACCCAACCGTCGGTGGGCTCTGCTGCTTCCAGCGGAGGGGGATGCATGCCTTAGCGGCATTCACTAGGTGGCAAACCAACGATTTTTTATAGGACTTAACCAACATCGTTGACAGGTGAAGCAGAAAAAACGACGCGTCGTCCGGGATCTCATATTCCGTGAACGTTTGCGTGATGCGGCGAACCTCCGCCCAGAAACTCGTCAGTCCTGGGCAGGACCAGAAGATGTGTAGTAAGGAGCCCGCGTCCACCCCACACCGCCAGCAGCGGTCCGAGGTAGAAGGGAAACATTTGTGCAACCTGGTGGGCGTGAGATACCACCTGGAGAAGAGTTTAAAATTGGTTTCCTGTAGTCTGGTGCAGGATGAGGACTTTATTGCTAAGGTAATGATACGTTGTTTCTGTACTACTGAGAAAGTCCGGTTAAGGTCAGACTCCCATCTCTCTAAGCAGCGTAAGCTAGGCTGTGTGGGGGGTGAGTTTAAAAGAAAGTACATTTGTGAAAGAGTCTGTGACGCCGGCCCGGTCTCCGAGCAGCACTCCTCAAAAGTCGTCAGTGGGCGTGAGAACTTCTGTGAGTCAGGGATAGAATGAAGGAAGTGGTGCAATTTCACCGCCTTCCAAAAGGGTAGGCTGTAGTCACCCGCGGAGTCTGTCAATTCAGTCAATGAAGCCCAGTGTCCCGATGTCACGAACCCGGACGCCTGCTCCCGACCCCTCTCCCTCAGGTCTGAATATTCCGTCGGATGGAGTCCCGGCGAGAAGTCCGGGTGCCCAATGATCGGATACAGCGGTGAGGACGCGGTCGTCAGGTGAGTCCCCACAGCCACCCGGGAACCCAGTCTTAGCGTGGACCCTATCAGTGGGTGAGACTTCAGCCTCGGGGGAACATCATCAAAGCACCACAGTGTACTTTTTAAAGGGATCGCTGTTTGAGACTGCTCTATTTGAGTCCACAATTTATGTGCTACGTTGCGTCTCCAGTCTATAATTCTACATAAATGGGCGGCTTGGTGATAGCGTCTGATGTCGGGTACGGCCAGTCCTCCACTCTGCTTGGGTAGGGACATTTGGGTTTTATTCAATCTGGGCTTTTTCTGCGCCCATATGAAGCGTGTAAAGAGGCCCTGTACTTGTTTAAGGAAGGGGACAGGAATCTGGATGGGGAGAGCCTGGAACAGGTATAGGAATTTGGGGAGTATGCACATCTTTATAAGATTGCATCTGCCGAACCAGGAGTGCATTCCTCTATGCCATCTGTCGAGCAGGGAGCGGGCCGTCACTAATAACGGAGGTCAGTTAAGAGTAAACACCCTGGATAAGTCCGCCGGAATCAGAGTCCCCAAGTATTTAAGGGCCGTGTTCGTCCATTGGAAGGGGAAATTCGCTTGGATGGCTGAAATACACTGTGGGGAGATAGCCACCCCCATTGCCTCTGACTTGGAATAATTTATTTTAAGGTTCGAGATGGCTCCATATGTATGGAATTCTTTCAGTAGGTTCGGCAGAGAAATCATTGGGTTCGTCAGGGAGAAAAGGAGGTCATCTGCATATGCAGAGACCTTACATTGTAGGGTCCCCGCCGTGAGACCCCGTATGTCGGGGTTCAGTCTGATTCTACATAGAAAGGGTTCCAAGGAAAGGGCAAAGAGGAGTGGGGACAGCGGGCAGCCCTGTCTCGTACCGTTTGCGATAGGAAATGGGTCCGACAGGAGTCTGTTTACCTTTACTTGGGCTGTTGGGTTGGAATAAATCCCCCCTATCCATGACAGCATCCTCCCCCCCACTCCGATGTGACGGAGGACAGAGAACATAAAGTTCCAGTTGACTCTGTCGAACGCCTTTTCGGCGTCGGTACTAACAAAGACGCAAGGGGTACGGCTCGTGTTCGCTAGGTGGACTAGGTTGAGTACCTTGACGGTGTTGTCCCTGGCCTCCCTTGTGGGGATGAAACCTACCTGATCTAGGTGGGACAGAGATTGGAGGTGCTGCGCCAATCGGGTGGACAGTATTTTGGTGAATAATTTTAAATCGGTATTTAAAAGGGAAATTGGCCTATAACTCCCGCAAGATCCCGCATCCTTACCCTCCTTATGGATCAGTGTGATATGAGCTTTTAAAGTGTCTCTAGGAAACTGCGAACCCGCGCCTATTGCATTAAAGAAGGAAACCATACGCGAGCCCAGGATCGGGAGAAGGGATTTGTAATACTGGACGGTGAAGCCGTCCGGGCCCGGGGCTTTATTCGGCTTCATGGATCCTAGAGCAAGCTGGAGTTCCTCCACCGTGATTGGGGCCTCTAGATCTTCTAGGGCTTCCGGGGGGAGGGAGGGCATTTGTGAGGTCGATACGTATTCGTCGATGTCTGCCTGTGGCGGGTCTCTACTCGGCAAGTTATAGAGTGAATGGTAGAAGTCCTTGAACTCACGTGAAATATGTTGTGGCATCGTAACCTTACCCCCCTCCTTACCGACGATGTGAGGAATATACGCTGCTGATTTTTGTTCCCTAACCGCCCTGGCCAATGCCCTACCACACTTGTTGCCCGACTCATAGCCTATTTTCCGACATATCTGTACTGCTGCTTTCGCTCTATAGTGAAGTAGGTCCGTGATTTGTTTGCGTAGGATTTCCAGTTCTGTCCCCAGGTCAGGTGTGGGCCTATGTTTATGTTGGGATTCCGCTACGTGGAGTTTAGACAGCAGTGTATCGAGTTGAGCGTTACGTTCTCTCTTGATACGCGCTCCATGTCTGATGAGAACACCCCTCATGACAGCCTTATGGGCCTCCCAAAGGGACCCAGGGTCGCAGTCTTGGGTGTCGTTTTCTTGGAAGTACAGGGGGAGCTCTCTCAAGACATCCACCAGGACCTCCGGGGTCTGGAGAAGGCTCTCATTAAGACGCCAGAACTTGGGTCTAGTCGAGACGCCTCCATCTAAAGTGTACATCAGGTAGATGGGTGCGTGGTCTGACCAGGTGATGTGACCAATCGACGAGTCGGATACTGCGTGCAGCTGATTGTGTGGGATTAAGAAAAAGTCGATCCTGGAGTATAGTTTGTGGGGTGCGGAGAAGAACGTGTAATCCCGTTCTGCGGGGTGGTGTAGGTGCCAAACATCTATCAGACGTGCTTTGTGTAGGGCAGTGGCTATTCTTTTTCTTTGCGTCGGGGGTATTGCCGAGCTCCCAGATGAGGTGTCAGAGGGTGGGATCAAGGGGGCGTTAAAGTCTCCGCCGAGGATCAGCTGGCCCTCCGCAAAGTCCGACAGCCTATCCAAGGTGTGAGAGATGAATTTAGCCTGTTGGTCGTTCGGGGCATATATCGTCGCTAGAGTGAGTAACGTGGTTCCCACCAGGCCCTTCAGGAAGACAAATCGTCCCCCGGGGTCTATTAGTTCCGCCTGGCATGTCCATGGCACTTTGTTGGAGATTAAAATAGTCACACCCTTGGATTTGGCTGTGGGGTTGGTGGAATGATAAGTCAGTGGGAATAGCCTACTTTTTAAAATGGGTAATTTGTCATGCTTAAAGTGAGTCTCCTGGATAAAGGCGACGTCTGTAGCTTGTCATCTTCTAACATGAGAGACTGACATCGGTCATACAGAAGTCCCACCATCTTCCTCCACTTCTCCTCTTTATAGTGGAGCTGTTGGTGGTGGAGTTGAAGAAAATTGCGGACTTGTTTGGCGATTTCCAATGCAGCAATGGCCAACCCGGAGTCTTTGAGTCGCTCAAAGTCAGGAAACTGTGGTAGGTGATAGTCCTGGCTGGGCAGACATACGCTGTCAGATCTCATGCTATTGTATATCAAGCGGAGCTCTCTGCTGCTCTCTGGTGTCATTGCGACTCACACACGGACTGATCAGCAATGTTGAGCACGCTACGATGAGGATCCAAGACACAGCTCTCCATTCTGGCCACCATATTGTATACATAGCAATCATAGCCCAGAGGCGATTCAGTTCACATGTGTTGCGCTATATAAGTTTCTCACTCACTCATATGAAAACTTTTTTTTTACATTTGAATTTATTCATTTTCTGCAGCACTGGTGCAAAAAATAAAAACAGTACAATTTGTTATTTTTTTATGTTTTTATTACATTTCACAATGCCAATTAAATATAAAGTTGATCTTTATCAGGGAACGTGTTGTCTGGGGTCCTTCAATCTTGCTTTCGATCCCCCGGTGTTGGGATGATGGATTCTCATGTCTTGAATGGAGATTTGGATGGATCTCTTCCTCTTCCTTTCTGTGGCTAATTGGTTTTGCTGGTCCAGTAAGTAAAAGTAGTTGGAGGGTTTTGCAGCAGGACAGGAGATGTTCTTATGGTGCTCCCCTCATACGGAGCTGTTTAGCCGCGAGCTCTGACCACAGAAACGCTGCGGTTTGGTTTTTGTTTGGCTCTCATGCGAGAGTTGAGGTCACCCAATTTTAAAAGACAAGTGGAGATTTCATCTTGAATGACACATATGTACTTCCTTCTCCTCACCAGGTTCTCCAGCCGGTAGAAGTAATCTGCAATTTGCTGTTTCAGAAGGTGGTTGCCATCTCCTTGTACGCAACGTTTGAGAGACTGATATCGGTCATGCAGAAGTCCCATCATCTTGCTCCACATCTCCCCTTTATTGGGGGTCTGTCGGTGGTACAGGTGAAGATACTTCTGGTATCGGTGAAGAAATGTGTAGACTTGGTTGGTGATTTCAAATGCAGCAACAGCCAACTCGGACTCGTTCAGATGCTTGACGTCAGGAAGCTGTGGTGGGTGATAGTCCTGGATGGACCGACAGGTGTTGTCAGGTCTAATGCTGTGATATATCAGGCGGAGCTCTCTGCTGCCCTCTGGTGTCATTGTGCAGTCATTGCGGCTCACACACGGACTGATCAGCAATGTTGAGCACGCTACGAGGAGGATCCAAGAGGGGCGGAGTTTCATTTCTCAGCGTAATGTAATCACAGCTCTTCCACCATAAGATACCCAGCCTGAACACATCCATGTTAATAGTTTACTTTTTAGTTCAGTGCTGCCTTGAGGCAATTTAATAGAAATTCCCAGTAAAGTTTTGTACCATTTGCGGCATCGCTGAGAGTCGAACTCGCAACTTCACACGTCGTAGCTTGCAGCTTTAACCATTGTGCTATGGAGGAAGGAGGGAGACGAGCCGAATCTACTCAGAGATCATCCACAGCAGATAAAACTGAACACTAAACCCGCACTCCATTCACACCAAACCGGCACCCCTCTCCTCCAATGGGGGTAAAGGAGAACTCCAGACTTTTATCCTGTGTAGATTTTGTCACTGAATTTGGAGACATTTATTATCTTTTCTACAAAATCATCTTTTACAAATTTTGTCATTTTTGCTTTTTCATTTTTATTTTTGTTAATTTGTAAAGATTTTTATCAAGTTTTTTATCAGAAATATTATTTTTGTGTCATGATGACCTGGACCAGAGGTCTTCAAAGTACGTCCCAAAATCCACTAAACACACAGTGGGGGTTATTTACAAAAGGACAATCAATTTTGCAATACAAGTGCAGTGGAAAGTGCAGTGGAAAGTGCACTTGTATTGCGAAATGGATTGACACTTTGTAAATAACCCCCACTGTGTCAACATGTGCTATCTCCCATCACGGGATATCAATGTACTCGTTTTTGGGGTGCAACCCCTTCCTCAAAACTAAAGTAGGTGAGAGGAAGGGTTTGATCCCCCGAAACACGTCCATTGATACCACATGATGGTAGATAGCACATGTTGTCACAGTGGGGGTTATTTACAAAGTGTCAATCCATTTCGCAATACAAGTGCACTTTCCACTGCACTTTCCACTGCACTTGTATTGCAAAATTGATTGTCCTTTTGTAAATAACCCCCACTGTGTGTTTAGTGGATTTTGGGACTTACTTTGGAGACCTCTGGTCCAGGTCATCATGACACTAAAATAATATTTCTGATAAAAAACTTGATGAAAATCTTTACAAATTAACCAGTTAACCACCGGCCGCCGTCGAAAAACGGCGGCAAGGTGGTTGCTTAACTGGGGGTCGCCGTTCTGAAACGGCGCCCAGCAGAAGCAGTAATGCGCGCCGCCTCGGGCGCGCACACAGAAAATTCTGTGCGCGCCGGGTCTATGAGACCCGGCGCTACACAGATCAAGGTAATTGACCAGTAACAGCGGTCTTTTACCATGTGATCGCGCCGTCCAATGACGGCGCGATCACAATGTAAACAAAGGAGGTCAGGGAAAGTTTACCTCCTCTCCTCTCCTCACACAGTATCAGTGGGAGAGAAGAGGAGATAAACTGTGAGTGTTACCATAGTTAAAAAGTGCCCCATAGTGCCACATCTGTGCCCATAGTGCCACATCTGTGCCCATAGTGCCACATCAGTGCCACATCTGTGCCCAATAATGCCACATCTGTGCCTAAAGTGCCACATCTGTGCCCAATAGAGCCACATCTGTGCCCAACAGTGCCTCATCTGTGCCCAGTAGTGCCACATCTGTGCCCAGTAGTGCCACATCTGTGCCGCACCAGTGTCACCAGTGCCGCACCAGTGTCACCAGAGCCGCACCAGTGTCACCAGAGCCGCACCAGTGTCACCAGAGCCGCACCAGTGTCACCAGAGCCGCACCAGTGCCACAACAGTCCTATATTAGTGCCACAACAGTGCCGTACCAGTGCCGCCTGTGCCCACCAGTGCTGCCTGTGCCCACCAGTGCCGTCTGCGCCCACCAGTGCCGTCTGCGCCACCAGTGCCGCCTGTGCCACCACGGCCACCTGTGCCCACCAGTGCCACCTGTGCCACCTATGCCCTCCAGTGCTGCCTGTGCCCACCAGTGCTGCCTGTGCCCACCAGTGATGCCTGTTCTGCTAATCGGTGCACACCAGAGCCACCTGTGCCCACCAGAGCCACCTGTGCCGCCTGTGCCCACCAGTGCCGCCTGTGTCCACCAGAGCCACACCCGTGCCACTACAGTGCACATAAGTGCCACCTGTGCCCACCTGTGTCCACCAGTGCCACCACAGTGCTCTGCAGTACAGCCTCACCAGCCACCAGTATGGAAAAACAATTATTTACCGGTGAGCAGGCCGTACAGCGTCTACTAGCCATGAGCGATGAGAGCAGCGAGGAGTCTCTGTCCGATTCTGATTCGGCCTATGAACCCGTTATAGACAGTGGGTCTGATTCAGAATCTGAAGAAGAACGTGTGCCCAGGAAAAGAAGGGGTGCTGGCGTGGAGAAGCGGCCTACTCCCAGACGCGCAGGGTCGTCCACCTCAAGCGCTGTGCCTACCACCTCAAGCGATGTGCCGTCCACCCCAAGCACTGTGCCGTCCACCCCAAGCGCTGTGCCGTCCACCCCAAGCGCTGTGCCGTCCACCTCAAGCACTGTGCCGTCCACCTCAAGAGCTGTGCCGTCCACCTCAAGAGCTGTGCCGTCCACCTCAAGAGCTGTGCCGTCCACCTCAAGCGATGTGCCACTGCAACAAAGCCCAGGCACCAGTAGGGTGTCATCTCAGCCCCAAAGGGATAGGGGCCATGCCAGCCTTCCCTATGGCCTTCAAAACCCCCTGTGGCTTCCCCCTAATTCCGGAGCAGCAAATATCCCCCCCTTCACTGCCCAGCCAGGTGTCCAGGTGAACACCGAAAACTTTTCCATGCTTAATTTTTTTAATTTACTTTTCACCGAAGATTTGCTATCCTTCATTGTGGCCCAGTGCAATCTCTACGCACAACAGTACATAAGAAGTAACCCTGGTTCCAGATATGCCCGCCCCTTTGAGTGGAGAGAACTAACAAACGACGAATTCAAAATTTTCTTAGGCCTAACGTTTACTATGGCACTTTAAAAAAAAAACAATTGTACTCCTACTGGTCCACCAAACCCATTCACCACATGCCACTCTTCTCCTCCCTTATGCCAAGATCCCGATATTTAATAATTATGCGGTTCCTCCACTTTAACGACAACGCCCAGTGCCCTCCCCGAAATGACCCTGCTTTTGACACGCTATATAAAATTCGGCCACTTCTAAATTTTTTCGCTCAACAATTTCCCCAATTATATACCCCTGAACAAAACATATCCGTGGACGAGTCCCTTGTCAAATTCTCAGGCAGGCTGAGCATCAAGCAGTTCATCCCCAGCAAAAGGGCCCGATATGGGGTCAAAATGTACAAACTTTGCGACAGAGCCACAGGGTACCTCTACTCATTCATGGTGTATGAAGGGAAGGACTCCCAACTGTATCCCCCTGAATGCCCAGAGTATATGGGAGTCAGCGGAAAAGTGGTCTGGGATCTGATCTATCCACTCTTTGGAAAGGGATACCACCTTTATGTGGATAATTTCTACACCAGCTTGCCCCTGTTTCACTGTCTTTACCTTTGGAATACCACAGCATGTGGCACAATAAGACCCAACAGAAAAGGCTTCCCGCAAAAACTGGTGGATCAAAAGCTCAGACGAGGGGAGTCTGCAGCATTGAGGAACCAGGAGATATTGGCTGTCAGGTGGAGGGACAAACGGAACGTCCACATGCTTACATCAATCCACGACGACACCTGCGTGGAAGTCCCCAAAAGAACCGGCCCAATCCAAAAACCAAAATGCATCTATGACTATAATTTGTTCATGGGGGGAGTGGACTTCAATGACCAGATGTTAGAACCCTACCTGCCCACAAGAAAATCCCGCCACTGGTATAAGAAAGTGTCCATTTATTTTTTTAGTTTGGCCTTTTATAACTCCTATGTA
Source organism: Rana temporaria (assembly GCF_905171775.1). Classification (NCBI taxonomy): domain Eukaryota; kingdom Metazoa; phylum Chordata; class Amphibia; order Anura; family Ranidae; genus Rana; species Rana temporaria. Next base: position 8,478,011 of record NC_053490.1, on the reverse strand, counting down.
ATCGACAAAAAATCATCAGAGAACCCCGTATCATATCTGGACTATCAAGAAGAAGTCATCACCGCCCTTTTGTACCCTGAAAACCCACCGGAAAATATTCGCTCTGATTCTGTGAGCAGACTGCACAAGCGTCACTTTCCTGAGCAAACCCCCTCCCGTGAAACAGGCAACAGAAATCAGAAGAGGTGCCGGGTGTGCTCCAGAAGAGAAATTCGAAAAGACACCACGTATTATTGTCCCGATTGTCCTTCCCAACCAGGCCTCTGTATAGGTACATGTTTCCGCCGTTACCATACGTTTCTTCATTATTAGGGACGTATGGTAAACGCAATTCTAATTTCCTGTAATTTCCCCCCACACCCCTTATGCCACTGCACTGAACTGTACATACCTCTGCCTTCTCCGGAACCGACCATGGCCTGTTATACGACCACTCTTTTGCCTAACCCTAAACATACTTCTGCCTTCTCCGGAACCGACCAGGGCCTGTTATACGACCACTCTTTTGCCTAACCCTAAACATACCTCTGCCTTCTCTGGAACTGACCCTGGCTTGTTATACGACCACTCTTTTGCCTAACTCTAAACTGTACCTACCTCTGCCTGCTCTGGAACTGACCCTGGACTGTTTGACCACGTTTTTTGCCTGCCCCTTGGATTGATCTTTTACCCTGCTATACTAGTGGGAACACAGGGGTCTCACATATGTGAGGGGCTCCAGAATTGTTTTTCTGGATGAAAAAACTAATTTTTTAGTTTTCTCATTCCCGGATTAGGGTCTGGTTGCCCGGAGGCTTCAAAGAGATTTGGGTGGGAGAAGCCTCTACCCCTGTCCCCATTCTTTCCTGGCCCGCTACTTGGACCATGTTCCTACCAGGACGAATATTTTGCCACTGCTGGCACTGTACTGACTATGGACAATATTCCTGCCTGCTGCCTGCTGCCTGGACAATTCCATTCACTGTCGCTGACCAATGACCACGTCCCTGCCTGCTGCCTGGATCGGGGCTCTCCTTCTGTGGACAATTGCACTACTAAAACCACAGGTAATCTTCTTTTTTTTTTACCCATTACTCAGCAGAATGTATTTTAGGGTGTAATTCTTGGTATGTACATGCTGTGTTAGAAATATGAAGGCCCTTCAAAAATGTGATAGATTGTAAGGAAATTGGATGTGTAATTTATGTCCCTAGAACACCTGATGGTGCTTCTTGGATGTTGGGTCTCTATGTGGCCAGGCTGTGTAAAAGTCTCACACATGTGGTATCGCCATACTCAGGAGGAGCAGCAGAATATATTTTGGGGTGTAATTTTTGCTATGTACATGCTATGTGTTGGAAATATCCTATAAATGGACAACTTTCTGTAAAAAAAAAAGCGTTTTTATTTTTTTCCACATTTTCCAAAAACATCTGGAAAAAAATGAACTGTTCAAAAGACTCATTATGCCTCATAGATTATACGTTGGGGTGTTAGCTTTCCAAAATGGGGTCACTTTGTGGGCGTTTCCATTGTCCTGGTGCTCCAGGGCCTTCAAAAGTGTAATAGGTGGTTGAGAGATTAGATGTGTAATTTATGCTCCTAGAATGCTTGAAGTTGCTACTTCGGTGTTGGGCCTCTGTATGTGGCCACGCTGTGTAAAAGTCTCACACATGTGGTATTGCCATACTCAGGAGGAGCAGCAGAATATATTTTGGGGTGTCATTTGTGGAATATACTTGCCATGTGAGAGAAATAACCTGTTATAATGACAATATTGGTATGAAAAAAAAAAAAAAATCTTAATTTTGCAAAGAATTGTGGGAACAAATGACAACTTCAAAAAACTAACTATGACTCTTACTAACTACCTTGGAATGTCTACTTTCCAAAAAGGGGTCATTTGGGGGGTATTTGTACTTTATTGGCTTGTTAGGGTCTCAAGAAATGAGAGAAGCTGTCAGTACTTCAGGTGTGATCAAATTGTTCAATTTTCAGAAATTGGTACCATAGCTTGTAGACCCTACAACTTTCACCCACACTAAATAATATCCAAATTTTTTTTTTTTTTTTTACCAAAAATATGTAGCAGTATGCATTTTAGGCCAAATGTATGAGGAAAAATTACTTTTTTACAAAATGATATGATAGAAATTAAGAAAAATTCATTTTTTTACAAAATTTTCGTTCTTTTTTCATTAATAGCGAAAAAAAAAAAAAAACGCAGAGGTGATCAAATACCACCAAAAGAAAGCTCTATTTGTGGGAAAAAAAGGACAAAAATTTCATTTGGTTACAGTGTTGTATGACTGAGTTATTGTCATTCAAAACGTGAGAGCACCAAAAGCTGAAAATTGGTCTGGTTATTAAGGGTGTTTAAGTGCCCAGTTGTCAAGTGGTTAAAAAAATAAAAATGAAAAAGCAAAAATTACTAAATTTGTAAAAGATGTTTTTGTAGAAAAGATAATAAATGTCTCCAAATTCAGTGACAAAATCTACACAGGATAAAAGTCTGGAGTTCTCCTTTACCCCCATTGGAGGAGAGGGGTGCCGGTTTGGTGTGAATGGAGTGTGGATTTAGTTTTCAGTTTTATCTGCGGTGGATGAACTCTGAGTAGATTCAGCTTGTCTCCCTCCTTCCTCCATAGCACAATGGTTAAAGCTGCAAGCTACGACGTGTGAAGTTGCGAGTTCGACTCTCAGCGATGCCGCCGATGGTAGAAAACTTTACTGGGAACTTCTGGGGTATGGATCCCTTCTTCTCCGTGGTCAGCACTGAACTAAAAAGGACTATTAACATGGATGTGTTCAGGCTGGGTATCGTATGGTGGAAGAGCTGTGATTACATTACGCTGAGATATGAACAAACTCCGCCCCGCTTGGATCCTCCTCGTAGCATGCTCAACATTGCTGATCAGTCCGTGTGTGAGCCGCAATGATGGCACAATGACACCAGAGGGCAGCAGAGAGCTCCGACGGATATATCACAGCATTAGACCTGACAACACCTGTCGGTCCATCCAGGACTATCACCCACCACAGCTTCCTGACGTCAAGCATCTGAACGAGTCCGAGTTGGCTGTTGCTGCATTTGAAATCACCAAACAAGTCTACAGATTTCTTCACCGATACCACAAGTATCTTCACCTGTACCACCAACAGACCCCCAATAAAGGGGAGACGTGGAGCAAGGTGATGGAATTTCTGCATGACCGCTATCAGTCTCTCAAACGTTACGAACAAGGAGATGGCAACCACCTTCTGAAACGGCAAATTGCAGATTACTTCAACTGGCTGGAGAACCTGGTGAGGAGAAGGAAGTACAGATGTGTCGTTCAAGATGAAATCTCCACTTGTTTTTTAAAGTTGGGTGACCTCAACTCTCGCATGAGAGCCAAACAAAAACCAAACCGCAGCGTTTCTGTGGTCAGTGCTCGCGGCTAAACAACTCCGTATGAGGGGAGCACCATAAGAACATCTCCTGTCCTGCTGCAAAACCCTCCAACTACTTTTACTTACTGGACCAGCAAAACCAATTTGCCACAGAAAGGAAGAGGAAGAGATCCAACCAAATCTCCATTCAAGACATGAGAATCCATCATCCCAACACCGGGGGATTGAAAGCAAGATTGAAGGACCCCAGACACGCTCCCTGATAAAGATCAACTTCACATTTAATTGGCATTGTGAAACGTAATAAAAACATAAAAGAAGAACAAATTGTACTGTTTTTATTTTTTACACCAGTGCTGCAGAAAATGAATAAATTCAAATGTAAAAAAAGTTTTCATATGAGTGAGTGAGAAACTTATATAGTGCAACACATGCGAACTGAATCGCCTCTGGGCTATGATTGCTATGTATACAATATGGAGGCCAGAACAGAGAGCTATGTCTTGGATTCTCATCGTAGAGTGCTCAACATTGCTGATCAGTCCATGTGTGAGTCGCAATGACACCAGAGAGCAGCAGAGAGCTCCGCCTGATATACAATAGCATGAGATCTGACAGCGTATGTCTGCCCAGCCAGGACTATCACCTACCACAGTTTCCTGTCTTCGAGCGACTCAAAGACTCCGAGTTGGCCATTGCTGCATTGGAAATCGCCAAACAAGTCCAAAATTTTCTTCAACTCCCCAACCAACAGCTCCACTATAAAGAGGAGACGTGGAGGAAGATGATGGGACTTCTGTATGACCGATGTCAGTCTCTCTCATGTTGTGTACAAGAAGATGACGAGCGCCCCGTGATCCAGCAAATTGCCGATTACTTCAACCAGCTGGGGAACCTGACGGAGAAAGGGGAGGATAAATGTTTCATTGAAAATGAAATGAAAACTTGTCTTATTATCTTGAATTATCTCAACTCTCACATGAGAGCCATGAAAACCCAACCGCATCGCTTCCGTCTTCAGTGCCTGCGGCTAATCAGCTCCGTATGCCGGGAGCACCAAAAGAACATCAGCCGTCCTGCTGGAGAACCCTCCCAATACTTTTACTTACCGGGACAGCAATAATAATTTATGATACCCTTAGAGCCGGTTCACACTGGGGCGGCACGACTTCGGGGGCGACTCGGCAAGGCGTCCTGAAGACGACTTCAGAGGCGACTTGCAAAATGACTTCTGTATAGAAGTCAATGCAAGTCGCCCCCCAAAGTCGTACAAGAACCTTTTTCTAAGTCGGAGCGACTTGCGTCGCTCCTATTAGAACGGTTCTATTGAATACAATAGGACGTGACTTGTCAGGCGGCTGAGTCGCCTGACGAGTCGCCCCAGTGTGAACCGGCTCTTATGATACCCTGCCTAAAATGTGTGTAAGTACAAACAATCAAACATATTCGCCAGCACACCAAGGATCATTCGATTACGTCCAAAAAGGTTTTATTACAAAAGAATCGCATCACAAAGGTGCAACGTTTTGGAGTCGGTAGGACCCCTTCGTCAGGCATGTGATAAAGTGTACCAGAGAATCAGCAAATGAAATATACAACAACCTCCAATCAAATTATGTGAGAAATAGAAAAAGGGTTAACACCCCCTCTCCGTGACGTCATTAATGCGTCAGAATCACACTAAAATCACACAAAAAAACAAAAAAAACACAATCAGCCAATAGAAATCACTTACATGGAAAACGTTGCTGCTGCCTAGTAAATGCACAATATCACCCGCACCTCCATCGTTGGTGTGCGGGCACTATGCTTGATGCACTGGCCTGTTATGTGCAGTCGGTAGTTTATTATTGCCACAACACAGTGGTCCAATAGCCGATCAGTAGCGCTGACCGCCAATCGCGGCGTGCAGGTACAAACAGGTTATTAGCAAAAGCCACAAAACACAGTGTGTCACCATGTGCTATCTCCCATCACGGGATATCAATGTACTCGTTTTTGGGGTGCAACCCCTTCCTCAAAACTAAAGTAGGTGAGAGGAAGAGTTTGATCCCCCGAAACACGTCCATTGATACCACATGATGGTAGATAGCACATGTTGTCACAGTGGGGGTTATTTACAAAGTGTCAGTCCATTTCGCAATACAAGTGCACTTTCCACTGCACTTTCCACTGCACTTGTATTGCAAAGTTGATTGTCCTTTTGTAAATAACCCCCACTGTGTGTTTAGTGGATTTTGGGACTTACTTTGGAGACCTCTGGTCCAGGTCATCATGACACAAAAATAATATTTCTGATAAAAAACTTGATGAAAATCTTTACAAATTAAAAAAATAATAATGAAAAAGCAAACATGACTAAATTTGTAAAAGATGATTTTGTAGAAAAGATAATAAATGTGTCCAAATTCAGTGACAAAATCTACGCAGGATAAAAGTCTAGAGTTCTCCTTTACCTCCATTGGAGGAGAGGGGTGCCGGTTTGATGTGAATGGAGTGCGGGTTTAGTGTTCAGTTTTATCTGCTGTGGATGAACTCTGAGTAGATTCGGCTCGTCTCCCTCCTTCCTCCATAGCACAATGGTTAAAGCTGCAAGCTACGACGTGTGAAGTTGCGAGTTCGACTCTCAGCGATGCCGCCGATGGTACAAAACTTTACCGGGAACTTCTGGGGTATGGATCCCTTCTTCTCCGTGGTCAGCACTGAACTAAAAAGGACTATTAACATGGATGTGTTCAGGCTGGGTATCGTATGGTGGAAGAGCTGTGATTACATTACGCTGAGATATGAACAAACTCCGCCCCGCTTGGATCCTCGTCGTAGCGTGCTCAACATTGCTGATCAGTCCGTGTGTGAGCCGCAATGACGGCACAATGACACCAGAGGGCAGCAGAGAGCTCCGCCTGATATATGACAGCATTAGACCTGACAACACCTGTCGGTCCATCCAGGACTATCACCCACCACAGCTTCCTGACGTCAAGCATCTGAACGAGTCCGCGTTGGCTGTTGCTGCATTTGAAATCACCAACCAAGTCTACACATTTCTTCACCGACACCACAAGTATCTTCACCTGTACCACCAACAGACCCCCAATAAAGGGGAGACGTGGAGCAAGGTGATGGAATTTCTGCATGACCGATATCAGTCTCTCAAACGTTACGAACAAGGAGATGGCAACCACCTTCTGAAACAGCAAATTGCCGATTACTTCAACTGGCTGGAGAACCGGGTGAGGAGAAGGAAGTACAGATGTGTCGTTCAAGATGAAATCTCCACTTGTCTTTTAAAGTTGGGTGACCTCAACTCTCACATGAGAGCCAAACAAAAACCAAACCGCAGCGTTTCTGTGGTCAGTGCTCGCGGCTAAACAACTCCGTATGAGGGGAGCACCATAAGAACATCTCCTGTCCTGCTGCAAAACCCTCCAACTACTTTTACTTACTGGACCAGCAAAACCAATTTGCCACAGAAAGGAAGAGGAAGAGATCCAACCAAATCTCCATTCAAGACATGAGAATCCATCATCCCAACACCGGGGGATTGAAAGCAAGATTGAAGGACCCCAGACACGCTCCCTGATAAAGATCAACTTCACATTTAATTGGCATTGTGAAACGTAATAAAAACATAAAAGAAGAACAAATTGTACTGTTTTTATTTTTTACACCAGTGCTGCAGAAAATGAATAAATTCAAATGTAAAAAAAGTTTTCATATGAGTGAGTGAGAAACTTATATAGCGCAACACATGCGAACTGAATAGCCTCTGGACTATGATTGCTATGTATACAATATGGTGGCCAGAACAGAGAGCTGTGTCTTGGATCCCCGTCGTAGCGTGCTCAACATTGCTGATCAGTCCATGTGTGAGTCGCAATGACACCAGAGGGCAGCAGAGAGCTCCGCCTGATATACAATAGCATGAGATCTGACAGCGTATGTCTGCCCAGCCAGGACTATCACCTACCACAGTTTCCTGTCTTCGAGCGACTCAAAGACTCCGAGTTGGCCATTGCTGCATTGGAAATCGCCAAACAAGTCCGCAATTTTCTTCAACTCCACCACCAACAGCTCCACTATAAAGAGGAGAAGTGGAGGAAGATGGTGGGACTTCTGTATGACCGATGTCAGTCTCTCTCATGTTAGAAGATGGCGAGCGCCCCGTGATCCAGCAAACTGCCGATTACTTCAACCAGCTGGAGAACCTGACGGAGAAAGGGGAGGATAAATGTTTCATTGAAAATTAAATGAAAACTTGTCTTATTATCTTGAACTATCTCAACTCTCGCATGAGAGCCATTAAAACCCAACCGCATCGCTTCCGTCTTCAGTGCCTGCGGCTAATCAGCTCCGTATGCCGGGAGCACCAAAAGAACATCAGCCGTCCTGCTGGAGAATCCTCCCAATACTTTTACTTACCGGGACAGCAAGAATAATTTATGATACTCTTATGATACCCTGCCTAAAATGTGTGTAGGTACAAACAATCAAACATATTCGCCAGCACACCAAGGATCATGCAATTTGTCCAAAAAGGTTTTATTACAAAAGAATCGCATCACAAAGGTGCAACGTTTTGGAGTCGCGTAGGACCCCTTCGTCAGGCATGTGATAAAGTGTACCAGCGCATCAGCAAAATAAATATACAACAGCCACCAATCAAATCATGTGAGAAATAGAAAAAGAGTTAACACTCCCTCCCCGTGACGTCATTAAGGCGTCAGAATCCCGCCAAAACAATAAAAAAAACACAATCAGGCAATAGAAATCACTTACATGGAAAACGTTGCTGCTGCCTAGTAAATGCACAATATCACCCGCACCTCCATCGTTGGTGTGCGGGCACTATGCTTGATGCACTGGCCTGTTATGTGCAGTCGGTAGTTTATTATTGCCACAACACAGTGGTCCAATAGCCGATCAGTAGCGCTGACCGCCAATCGCGGCGTGCAGGTACAAACAGGTTATTAGCAAAAGCCACAAAACACAGTGTGTCACCATGTGCTATCTCCCATCACGGGATATCAATGTACTCGTTTTTGGGGTGCAACCCCTTCCTCAAAACTAAAGTAGGTGAGAGGAAGAGTTTGATCCCCCGAAACACGTCCATTGATACCACATGATGGTAGATAGCACATGTTGTCACAGTGGGGGTTATTTACAAAGTGTCAGTCCATTTCGCAATACAAGTGCACTTTCCACTGCACTTGTATTGCAAAATTGATTGTCCTTTTGTAAATAACCCCCACTGTGTGTTTAGTGGATTTTGGGACTTACTTTGGAGAACTCTGGTCCAGGTCATCATGACACAAAAATAATATTTCTGATAAAAAACTTGATGAAAATCTTTACAAATTAAAAAAATAAAAATGAAAAAGCAAAAATGACTAAATTTGTAAAAAGATGTTTTTGTAGAAAAGATAATAAATGTGTCCAAATTCAGTGACAAAATCTATGCAGGATAAAAGTCTGGAGTTCTCCTTTACCCCCATTGGAGGAGAGGGGTGCCGGTTTGGTGTGAATGGAGTGCGGGTTTAGTGTTCAGTTTTATGTGCGGTGGATGAACTCTGAGTAGATTCGGCTCGTCTCCCTCCATCCTCCATAGCACAATGGTTAAAGCTGCAAGCTACGACGTGTGAAGTTGCGAGTTCGACTCTCAGCGATGCCGCCGATGGTACAAAACTTTACCGGGAACTTCTGGGGTATGGATCCCTTCTTCTCCGTGGTCAGCACTGAACTAAAAAGGACTATTAACATGGATGTGTTCAGGCTGGGTGTCGTATGGTGGAAGAGCTGTGATTACATTACGCTGAGATATGAACAAACTCCGCCCCTCTTGGATCCTCGTCGTAGCGTGCTCAACATTGCTGATCAGTCCGTGTGTGAGCCGCAATGACGGCACAATGACACCAGAGGGCAGCAGAGAGCTCCGCCTGATATATGACAGCATTAGACCTGACAACACCTGTCGGTCCATCCAGGACTATCACCCACCACAGCTTTCTGACGTTAAGCATCTGAACGAGTCCGAGTTGGCTGTTGCTGCATTTGAAATCACCAACCAAGTCTACAGATTTCTTCACCGACACCACAAGTATCTTCACCTGTACCACCGACAGACCCCCAATAAAGGGGAGACGTGGAGCAAGATGATGGGACTTCTGCATGACCGATATCAGTCTCTCAAACGTTGCGTACAAGGAGATGACAACCACCTTCTGAAACGGCAAATTGCAGATTACTTCTACCGGCTGGAGAACCGGGTGAGGAGAAGGAAGTACAGATGTGTCGTTCAAGATGAAATCTCCACTTGTCTTTTAAAGTTGGGTGACCTCAACTCTCGCATGAGAGCCAAACAAAAACCAAACCGCAGCGTTTCTGTGGTCAGTGCTCGCGGCTAAACAACTCCGTATGAGGGGAACACCATAAGAACATCTCCTGTCCTGCTGCAAAACCCTCCAACTACTTTTACTTACTGGACCAGCAAAACCAATTTGCCACAGAAAGGAAGAGGAAGAGATCCATCCAAATCTCCATTCAAGACATGAGAATCCATCATCCCAACACCGGGGGATCGAAAGCAAGATTGAAGGACCCCAGACACGCTCCCTGATAAAGATCAACTTCACATTTAATTGGCATTGTGAAACGTAATAAAAACATGAAAAAAAAGAACACATTGTACTGTTTTTATTTTTTGCACCAGTGCTGCAGAAAATAAATAAATTCAAATATAAAAAAAGTTTTCATATGATTGCTATGTATACAATATGGTGGCCAGAACAGAGAGCTGTATACACTACAGAGACCTGACCGCTGCACTGTGAACACTATAGAGACCTGACCGCTGTACTGTATACACTATAGATAGGGTTGCCACCTTTTATTCAAGGCAAACCCAAACACTTTAGCGGCGCACAGCAATTTTTTTTATACATATATTTTGCTAATAAATAACATTTCTAATCATATAAAATTAATTACAAGAGTCCCCTTTTACATCTGAACTTGCAGAGTTCCCTTACACTGTAAGGGGGGACTCTGCAGACTTTAACAGAAGATATACTCTGGGATTTTAACAAAGGGGATACTCTGGGAAGCCTGATTTAAGGGGGAACACTTATAACTCTGATGTACGGAGAGGACTCTGATGTAAGGGGGAAACACTGTGGCCTCTGGTGTAAAGGGGAACCCCTGATGTAAGGGGTGCTCTGAGAAACCTGATTTGCCTTAGTGTACTCACTCAGAGACAGGAGACAGAAGGGGGAGACTGTTGGCTGGTGCAGATGATGCAAAGAATAATCAGACATATATGGATGGCTGTAGTTTACTTGGATTCATTTGTATTGAAGAGACATACAGCAGAGAGCATGGTGCTCATGTTAGCACACGAGATATAGAAAAAACAACAACCATAGATAACAGGAAAAATGCAGTAACAGATAGTTAAAGGGGAGTTCCAGCCATTTGTATGTTTATTAAAAGTCAGCAGCAACAAAAAGTGTAGCTGCTGGCTTTTAATAAACAGGCACTTACCTGCTCCAGCGCTCCAGCGACGCGCCGGCCGGGGCTCCGCTCCTTTCCCCCCCTCCCCGGCCGGCGTCTTCATTTTCAGTGTGGGCACCCGGCCGTGACAGCTTTCGGCTTCACGGCCGGGCACCCACTGCGCATGCGCGAGCGGCACTGCGCATGCGCGAGCGGCGCGGCCCGGCGCCGCGCCGTGTAATTGGCCAGGAGATCGCCTAGGACCTGTGACGTGTCCTAGGCGATCGCCTACAGCAGCCACTTCCTGAAGGCGATTAAGCTTAGTCGCCTACAGGAAGGAGGAAGTGGGACAGGAAGTCCCACTCGTGCTGAAGCCCCCACTCCCCCCCCCAAAAAAATTACATGCCAAATGTGGCATGTAAGGGGGAGAGGAGTGGGTTAAGAGGAAGTTCCAAATTTGGGTGGAACTCCTCTTTAACACAAAGAACATTATGATAGAGTATCTGTGTATAGTGACATCTAGTGGTCATACTCCAAATACACAGGGAAATAAACCAAGCAATGTATAACATAGCATGAAACAATGTTCAGTCTCCAACACCCCTTCTCATTGTGAAGTGCTTAATTAGACAAACCGATTCTTCTTGTTAGATCCATATGTCTCTTTGCAGGCAAAGGCTTAGTAAGGATGTCTGCTAACATTTCCTCAGTGGGACAGTATTGTAGATCCATCTGTCCTTGCTCTTGTAAGTCTCTTAAGAAGTGATATCTCACGTCTATGTGTTTGGTTCTCGGGTTTATCCGCTCTGTCTGTGCGAGTGCTATACATCCTTGGTTGTCCTCATAGATTGGCGTGGACTCTTTCTGGTTCTGATCTAGATCTTCCAGCAATTGTCTCAACCAGATTACCTCTTGCCCTGCTTGTGATGCGGCCACGTATTCTGCTTCGGTGGAGGACAGTGTCAATGTGGACTGTTTTCTGGTGGTCCAGCTGATCAGGCCGTCTTTAAATCGAAACAGGTGTCTACTGGTGGATTTCCGATCACTGGGGTCACCTTCCCAGTCTGCATCCACATATCCAGTCAGACCACTCTTCCCTGTTGATGAAAATTTCAGTTTAAAGTCTATTGTTCCCTTCAAATAGCGTATGATCCTTTTTGCTGCGTTCCAGTCCATCTGGGTTGGCTGGGATACTTTTCTGCATAAGAATCCCACTGCTGTAGCTATGTCAGGCCTTGCCACTGTAGCAATGTATAGTAACTTCCCCATTGCCCTTCTGAATTGTGAGTCATTTTGCAAGGGGTTAATTGAGTTGTTTAGTTCTTTAAGATAATTTGTCTCCATAGGCGAGTTGACTGGTTTGGCATCATTGAGCCCAAAAGTTTCAATTACTTCCTGTATTTTGTGACTCTGGTTAATAAGAAAACTACCATCTTCTTCTCTTTCTATCTGCATGCCTAGGAAGTGTTTGACATCACCTAGATCTTTTGTTTCAAAGTCCATGTTTAAGACCTCCAGCAGTCTGGAACAATCCCCTTCTTGCTCATAACATACTAACAGATCATCTACATAAATGAGTACAAAGATCCACCTACCATTTAGTTTCTTGGTGTATAGGCAGGGATCGGCCTTGCTCCTCTGAAAGGATTCTCTCAAAAGCACCTCATTAATCTTCATGTTCCATGCTCTGGCTGCTTGCTTGAGCCCGTAGATCCCCTTCTTAAGTTTACACACCTGTTCTGGCTTTTGTGGGTCTACAAAGCCCTCTGGTTGCTCCATGTAGATGTCTTCTGTTAAGTCACTGTGTAGGAAAGCGGTTTTTACATCAAAGTGCTTTACTAGCATTTGTTTTGTAGTTGCAACTGTGAGTAGAGCTCTGATTGTGGTATGTTTGACGACTGGGGCAAATGTCTCATCGTAGTCTTCTCCATATTTTTGGGAGTATCCTTTGGCTACGAGTCTCGCTTTATATCTCTCAACTGTGCCATCAGTGTTGTACTTGACCTTGAAAGTCCATTTACACCCAATTGCCCTCTTTTTGGCCGGCAGTTGCGTTAGTACCCAAGCCTGCGTGTCCTGTAGTGAGATGATTTCTTCCTCGGCTGCCTTTATCCATCTCTTGGCTTCCCTCTCTGGGAGTTGTGTTATGTCTTTCCAACAAGTGGGTTCTCTTACGCAGGATGTTTCTACTTTGTACGAGAGTCTGTTGGGGGGTTTACCTCTGTTTTCCCTCATTGAGCGTCTTGGTTCAGCGTCATTAGCTGGTTCAGTTTGTTCCAGTCCTTTCCAGTCCAGCATCACTTTCGGGGGTTCGTTCCATAGGAAAGAAAACCTGCTCAGCGTTATTTGGTTCTTCTGCTCTTGGCATGGCTGGCTCCGTTACTTCATTTCTCGGGTCCTCGATAAATGTTACGCTGCTGCTGATTGTCACTTTATCGGTCTTCGGGTCTATGATTCTGTATCCTTTGGTGTTGTCGGCATAACCAACAAAGACACCTTCAATTGCTCGATTCTGGAGCTTGCTGCGCTTTTCTCCCGAAATGTAAGCAAAAGCTTTGCTTCCAAATACCTTGAGGTGTCCTATGCTTGGTTTTCGACTGTGCCATAGCTCGTATGGAGTTTTGGTTGGTGCCTTGGAGTGTAATCTGTTTTGTAAGTAGGTGGCCGTTTGTGCTGCTTCTCCCCAATATTTTTCAGGGAGTCCAGAATCAGTCAACATGCATCTGATCATTTCAGTCAGGGATCTGTTTTTCCTCTCTGCTACCCCGTTCTGCTCTGGAGTATATGGGACAGTCTTTTGATGTTCTATTCCTAGTTCCCTGAGTGTATTCTCAACTTGAAACCCGGTGTACTCCCCACCATTATCACTTCTGAGTACTAATGGTTTTCTGTGAAATTTATTGCTTACTTTGGTAACATAGTCCTTCAGCTTGTCGAATACTTCTGACTTATTCTTCATTAGGTATGTCACTGTAAACCTTGAGTAGTCGTCTATAAAAGTTAATATGTATTTATTTCCTCCTGGGGTGGTTGTTCTCATAGGCCCGCATACATCTGTGTGTATTAGGTCGATCGGTCTTGTTGCTCTGCTTTCACTTGCCTTTGGTGGGGTTACTCTGGTGGCTTTGGCCTTGATGCAGCATTCACACCTTAGCGTGTTTGGGCAGCCTGTTAACTTGAAGCCTTTCGTTAACTCCCGTCTGGCCAGCTCCTGTATGCTGTCGGGGTGCCTGTGGCCCAGACGTCTGTGCCATAAATGAATACAGTTCTTGTGTTTATGTGTGCAGAGCTTTGTTTCTTGCTCAACAACATCAAGTTCATAAAGGTGCTTGCCCGCTTTAACTGTTGCTATCACTCTTTCCCCATCTTGGATAGTGCATTGGTCACCTTTAATCGTTGTGGTTAGTCCTTTGCTTGCCAGTCGCCTGACTGATATAAGGCCGCCATTGAGTCCGGGAACATACAATACATCCGTCATTGGTATTTTTAACACTTGTCCATCCTCATTTTTACAAGTGACTATTCCATGTCCAGGGAGGCCCGGAGCAAAAAGACAGCAAGAATAGCAGAGGGCCGGGCATGACAGTGTGTCTAGTGACACAGGCAGGTTCAGGCATCGTGGATGGGGGAGGTGTGAGGAGCAGGATTGGTTGGGAGAGGGGTGTGGTGCTAGGTGGAGCAGGATTGGCTAAGAGTTGAGTGGGGGAGCTAGGAGAGCAGGATTGGGCACAAGAGGCAGGGGAGTGGCAATATAAAAGTGCGGGGCGGGGCCAGCGAGGTCAGTTGCAGCTTGGAGAGCACAGAGGAATCAGCTTTTCCTCCTGCTCCCGGAATCCAATATGGCGGCCGTGGACCTCGTGCTGGCGCGTTTGCGTGCGGAAGCTGCGACTCGGGGTGCAGATTGGTTGGAGAGGAGGGCAGCGGAGTGGGTCTCTGAGCAGGCGAGCGGTTCGGGCGGCGGTGAGTTGACCCCACGCGGGCGGAGGTCGCGGCCTCCGGCCCGCTATTCTCCGGGGCCTTCAACAAGGGCTGGAAAGGGGGCGCGGAGCCCACCGGGGGGGCGGTCGCCCCCCCCGCCGAAGCGGGTGACTCGGAGCGAAGCGGAGGGGACCGAGCAGGACACACGCCGCCGACCTCCGTCGGTGGGCGGGGCCACGGGCCGTTTTGGTGCCGCTTCCTCGTCTGCGGGCGGTGGGGGGGACGCCTTCTAACTCCACGGCGGGAACGGGGGCTGCAAAGGGCAAACAGAAGGCCTCAGATCCACCAGGCACGGCCGCGGGGCCCTCTTCACGTGGGGTCGGCGGTTCCGCTGGTGGGCGGGGCGCGGCGCAGAAAAAATCGGGCGGTGGAGATCGGAGGGGGGTCACAGAGACGGCGTCGGGTGGTCTGCCTGCTGCAACAACGCGGGGCAGAGGAGCAGTGAAGGGCCGGCTGGAACGGAGGGAAGACTCCGGGGCCTCCAGGTCACCTTCGCCTGGGGGTCTGTCGGCCGCACCGATCCCAGTCGGGGAGGACAGGTCGGGGGGCGAGGTATCGGATGACGAGGAGGAAGGAGATGAGCCGGAGCGTGAGCCAGCGGTGGAGGTCCGGTCTACGGCAGCGGGAGCATCTCCCGGCAGGCCTGGTAAGTCCACTACCTTACAGGTATCTTCTTTAACTGACGCATTATTTGATCTGTTGGGGGTGGGAAGGGGGGGGGTGTCTGCACCTCCGCCGCCGGTGGCGGTGGCTGCACCGGTGGTGGCGGGCGTCGTGCCTGCCGCCTCCGGGTCCGACGCCTTGTTGAATGAGCTGGTGGGGGGCCTCAGGGAGCTTTTGGGCCGGGTGGCTGCGGTACAGGGCCCTTCGCCGCAGGTGGCCCCGTGGGCACCTGTGGCTGCGGGCGTGACTGGGGGGGATGCTCTGGCCGGGGGGGGGGTTGCGTCTCTGCAGCCCCCCCCGGTGGCCCCTGCAGCGGGTCAGGTGGTAACGGAGAAGACAAAGGCAGGGGGGGCCCCGGAGGTGGTGACTCGTTCCGATCTGGTACGTATTGCGGACGCGGCGAGGGGCGAGGTTTATATTTGCTATGAGTGTCCGTTGGGGGCCCATTTGAAACAAGAGGTCAAGGACAAAATTTACAAGAGCGAATATGTGGAGATCTTCTCCCTGTTGCCGTTGGAGAAATTCAACCTCGACAGGGTGAAGCCGGATGATTCTAAAAAAGAGGATGAGGAGAAGAGGCGTTATAGGCTGATTCCACGCACTTTCGTTAACTGGCTTCAGGCGTTCGCCATTATGGCTAGCGTCGTCGGCGAGAAAAACCCCGAGCATTGCTCGGCGTTGTTCGGGTACATGGATTCCATCGGGGAGGCGCACCGGGTGTACGGGGGGTCGGCTTGGCTCAGGTACGATGAGCAGTTCCGTCAGCGGCGGGCGGTTAGGCCCTCTCTTCGCTGGGATCAGAAGGATATCAGCCTCTGGATGCGGCTCATGGCGGCGGCTAAGGCCCCGGCGCAGTCTTTTCACGGGGGGGCCGGGGGTGCGACCTCCTCAGGACCGTCGGCCGGAAAAAAGTGGGGAGTTTGCTGGCAGTTCAATGAGAACGCCTGCAAATTCGGAGGATCGTGCAAATTCAAACACGAGTGCTCAGGGTGTGGGGGATCCCACCCCGCAGCCAAGTGTTTTAAAAAAGGTAAGCGGGCCGGTGACGCTGCTCAAAAAAGGGACGACTCCGGTGAGGGAGGAAAGGATGCGTCCTTTTCTAAATAGGTACCCGGATAGGGCGGCGGCGGAACTATTGTCCTCGGGGTTCAGGGACGGTTTCAAGATACCGTGTTCACTGGCGGTGGTGCCGCCGGTGGCGCGGAATTTGAAATCGGCTCTCCTTCATCCGGGGGTGGTGGGGGAAAAGTTGGGCAAGGAAGTGGCACTAGGCCGGATGGGCGGGCCGTTTGCGGCCCCACCCCTGCCGGAGCTGGTGGTATCTCCGTTGGGGGTGGTGCCTAAGAAGGAACCGAACAAATTCCGTCTTATTCACCACCTGTCATTCCCGAAAGGGGGCTCGGTCAATGACTTTATCGATCCGGAAGCCTGCACGGTGTCCTACACGTCATTTGATGCGGCGGTCCGGTGGGTGCGGCGGTACGGACGTGGGGCTCTCATGGCCAAGGCGGACATCGAATCCGCATTTCGGTTGTTGCCGGTGCATCCCGACTGTTTTAGGCTGTTGGGATGTTGCTGGCAGGGCCAGTATTATGTTGACCAGTGTCTACCCATGGGCTGCTCCATCTCCTGTGCGCTGTTTGAGACCTTCAGTTCCTTTTTGGAATGGGTGGTCAGGGATGTATCAGGCCTGGACTCGATCATTCACTATCTGGATGAGTATCTTTGCGTGGGGCCGCCTTCCTCTGGTGTGTGTGCGACTCTACTGTCAACGTTGCAGCACATTGCGGGACGTTTTGGCGTGCCATTGGCGGCCGACAAGACGGAAGGCCCCACGACGGAGATTAGTTTCCTGGGTATAGTGATCGATTCGGAGGCAATGGAGTGTCGCCTTCCCAGGGATAAGCTCGAGGCCATGAAAACAGAAGTCAGGGCGTTTCAGGGCTTGCGTAAGGTGCAGCTTAGGGCCTTGCAGTCTCTGCTGGGCAAACTAAATTTCGCCTGTAGGATTATTCCCATGGGCAGAATATTTTGCCGACGGCTGTCGGCGGCTACGGCAGGGGCGAAGGCCCCCACTCATTTCATTCGCTTGTCTAAGGATCACCGGGAGGACTTGAAGGTATGGTATGAGTTCCTGACGTCCTACAACGGCAGGTCGATGTGGCAGTCCGGTCCGGTGAGTAATTTTGACGTGGAACTGGTGACGGATGCAGCAGGGTCTACAGGCTATGGAGCTTTCTTCAAGGGGCAGTGGAGCGCGGAACCTTGGCCTCAGTCTTGGGTGGAGGCAGGCTTTCTCCGGAACCTGGTGCTGCTGGAACTTTTTCCAGTTGTGTTGGCTATTGAGCTTTGGGGGGAGGCCTGCAGCAACCTTAAACTGAGGCTAAATTGTGACAACATGGGAGTGGTCCAGGTGGTGAACCGCATGTCCGCGTCATCACAACCGGTCATTCGGCTCATGCGGCAGTTAGTGTTGAGGTGTTTACAACTGAACATTTTCATTTATGCCGTGCATATCCCGGGCGTGGAGAACACGCTGGCTGACTCCTTGTCTCGTTTTCAGTGGGACAAGTTCAGAGAGCTGGCCCCGGCCGCGGAGGCTGTTGGGGTTCCGTGCCCGGGCTGGATTTGGGAGCTGGCGCTGGAATAGCCGCCTCGTGGATAAAGCAGTCAGTTAGCTCTGCCACATGGTCGGCATACGTCAAGGTATGGAAGGAATGGTTGGAGTTGGGTGCCGAAGCTGGGGTCTCTAGCGGGGGGCCGGATGATCGTTTACAGGTAATTTACTTGGTAGCCAGGAACATGGAAAGAAGGGTGTCCGTGTCCGCCATTGAGAAAAAATTGGCGGGTTTGGCGTTCTTTTTCAAGCTGGTGGGGGGGGTGGATTGGACTAAGGACTTCTGGGTGAAACAGGCTTTGAAAGGCTACAGGAAAGGGCGCAAGGTGCAGGATAACAGGAGGCCGGTCTCCTTTTCCAATTTGGTAGGTATCAGGGAGGTCCTGGACGGGGTTTGTACTGGGCGCTATGAATGCCTACTATTCGCGGCGGCTTTTTCGCTGGCGTTCTACGGGGCGTTCCGCATCAGTGAATTGGTTAGCCCCTCTCGCCTGAGGGCCGGGGGGCTGATGCAGGAAGATGTGTGGATAGCGGAAGACAAGGTGGGTATTCGGCTGCGCCGATCAAAAACCGATCAGAGGGGCAGAGGGGTGGACGTGGTTCTCTTTTCCTTGCCGGGGGCCAGAGTGTGCCCAGTGGCAGCGGTCAAGGCCTTTTTGGAAGTCAGGCCAGAAGGGGGCGGGCCGTTTCTTAAGCACGAGGATGGGTCCTTTTTGTCCAAGTTCCAATTTGTGGCGGTTTTTCGTAGGTGCTTGCAAAGACTAGGCTTGGACGGTTCCGGGTTTTCGTCTCACTCTTTCCGAATCGGGGCGGCTACCGAAGCTGCCAGGTGCGGGATGAACGAGGCGGCAGTGCGGAAGATCGGGAGGTGGGAGTCTCGGAGGTTCCGTTTGTACGTTCGGCCACAGTTAGTGGTCGGTTAATGGGAGGGGGTGAGCTAACAGGGGGGGGGGGGGGGGGGTTTCGCCTTAGCAGGTGTTTTTGTTTCATTGGTGAGCAGTGTGGCTTGTTTGTTTCATTTCAGATGGAGGGACTGCACGCCTCGTCTGGATTGTTGGACATTCGTATGTTTGCTGGGGGGCAAGGAGGGCGGATGAGAAGCCGGACGGCAGGCAGCTGGGTATTTCCAGGAGGGAGGCGGTGTTGCGGTGGCTGGGGATACCGGGGATGATGTGGGGTAGGGTGCTCCCGGAGGTCGAGAGGTACGCCCGACTAGACAGGCCCCCTGATGTGCTGGTGATACACGCAGGGGGGAATGATTTTGGGGTCCGTAAAATCAGGGCTCTGATCACGGACATCAAAGCAGACATGGAGCGGCCTTTCCGGGGACAGTGCTGGTGTGGTCGGACATTGTTGCCCGCACACAATGGCGCAAGGCTCGGTCCGTGACCAAGCTCAATAGAGCCAGGACGCGGGTTAATCGGGTGGTAGGAAAATTTGTGGCACGCCTTGGGGGGCTGGTGGTACGCCATCAGGAACTGGAGACCAACGTGGGCATGTATCTGAGGAGGGACGGGGTTCATCTGACGGATGTGGGGATCGCTCTTTGGTCTATGGGGATACAAGAAGGGATTCAGAGAGCGCTGAGGGTGTGTGGGGGCCCTTAAAGGTGGAGGTGTCATCCTTTCGGGCTGTGGCGGTTATTTCTGTTGGTCTTTTATGGTGGCAGTAGAAAACGTGTGAAAACGGGGGTGTGGGGCTCATCAGTATATGGGCCCCTTAGGTATTCCAGCGAAAGGTTAGTTGGAATACGGTAATGTTTGCACTGCGGGCTGGGGTTGTCTCCGAGCGCACTACACGGACTGGAGGCCTAAGTTTAATGTTTGCTCGCAGTGCATTGTTCATACTGTTATATAGTGTAAAATGTGGAGACCGGGGGGCTGCCAGAAAAGACCAACAGAGTGGGGTTATTGTATGTGATTGATGTGTTGGATATTTATGTTTCATTTAATTTTGGAGTTTTGGATATCGATTATGTTTTAATAAAATAGGCTGTTGTGGCCAGTTTACTCCAAAGCAAAGGTGTGGTCTCTTTACTATATAGTTAAGTGGGGGACAATTAAGGGGTGGAGTATCCTGGGGTCTCAACGGTCTAGGTATTGGGTCACATCTGGGCTACACTAGTCATGTTCCTTCAGCAGTTGTGCAACTCCCGTCTGCAAGATATATGGCTTCTTTCTTGTCTGGATTGAGCTCTACAAAGAATTCTCTGTCGTTAGTCATGTGACTTGTTGCTCCAGAATCTATATACCATTTATGGTTGGTGACGGCATCTGTCACTTTAAAAGTTCCGTGCCACGCTGCTTGGTCGTTGTTTTTCATCATGGTTATGAGTGCCTGATTG
This sequence comes from Rana temporaria, assembly GCF_905171775.1. Lineage (NCBI taxonomy): Eukaryota > Metazoa > Chordata > Amphibia > Anura > Ranidae > Rana > Rana temporaria. The sequence goes on along the minus strand of NC_053490.1, from coordinate 8,457,549 downwards.
GGATCTTTTTCCCTCTGCTCATTCCTCCACAATGGACAGTCGCGCTTGAAATGCCCAGCCCTGTTACACCGGAAACATAGTTTGGCCTTCCAGTTTGGCATCTTAGTGTCTGTTGCTTTAAGTGCTGCTCCTGTATCGCTCTCTTGCCTGTGAGAAGTTTGCTCCTTTCTGCGCTTGTATTCATCTGAAAGTCGAGATTTCACTAACTGTAATGTGAGTTCTGCTTCAGATCTTGTCTCTAATGCATTAATCAGAGGGTTGTATGACTCTGGCAGGCTGCATAAAAGTATTGCTGTCACATGGTTATCTTTGATCTCCTCTCCGAGGTCCCTGAGTTGTGCAACAATCTCCAGCACGCTTCTTATATGTTCTTGCATATCCCCTTCTGGAGTCAGTTTTGACTGGTACAGCTTCCTTAGTAAATATAACTTGTTGTTTAAGCTAGAGCTCTCATGTAATCTACGGAGTGCATTCCACATACCTTTGGCAGTATCTTCCCCTTTTATGTGGATAAGCTGTTCATCTTCTACCAGTAGGGCTATTGTGGCTCTTGCCTGTCTGTTTTTCTTATCCCACTCCTGGTTGTCTACATCCGGCCTGTCTGTGGTGAGGACATCCCATGTGTCATCTTTGCTCAGCAACATCTCCATCTTGAACTTCCACATCTGGTAGTTGTCACTATTTAGCTTAGTGATCCCCAGTTTAAGATCCCCGCTGCTAGCCATGATTAATGTACCTTGCTCGTATTCCAAGCGCCTGGATACCTCAGAGCAGATTTCCTCCGCAGCTTGATCAAAGATGGTGTGCAGGTGAAGACTAGGCCTCTGTTCCGGCTGTCTGATGATTCACGTTGTCTGGGCCCATAACCTTTGTTGGCTGGTGCAGATGATGCAAAGAATAATCAGACATATATGGATGGCTGTAGTTTACTTGGATTCATTTGTATTGAAGAGACATACAGCAGAGAGCATGGTGCTCATGTTAGCACACGAGATATAGAAAAAACAACAACCATAGATAACAGGAAAAATGCAGTAACAGATAGTTAACACAAAGAACATTATGATAGAGTATCTGTGTATAGTGACATCTAGTGGTCATACTCCAAATACACAGGGAAATAAACCAAGCAATGTATAACATAGCATGAAACAATGTTCAGTCTCCAACAGAGACTTCATTTACAGTCAGAGATGGATGGTGAGCTCACTCACCCCTTGGCAGTCAGCACCTCTCATCCAGGTGTATCTGAGGCTGCTGGACTTCATGTTTCCAACCCACACTTTGCTTTTCTGAGGCACAGCCCTTGGGATTGGAGTGTGGGCAGACACAGAGGGGTTGGGGCGGGAGCAAGAGGTGCAGATCAAGCCCTCTCCCCTCTATGTGTGTGTTTGGGGGGAATTGTTAGTACTGGATTTGGGCAGCATGAAATAAAGTGTAACAGACACACTCAGCTTATACAACTGCAGCCAGCGACCCTGCTGGGAAACAATAGTCCAGTCTGAATAATGTGCCTGGGTATCAGGCAGTCTAAAACCTGGATGCATGATTCCAAACCCGAACTGTCCGGGTGAATCCCAGACAGGTGGCAACCCTAGCCCCCACACATGTGTTCCTATCAGAGGACCCCCCACATGTGTCCCCATCAGGTCTACCCACACATGTCCCTATCAAAGGACCCCCCACATGTGTACCCATCAGGTCTCCCCACACATGTCCCTATCAGAGGACCCCCCACATGTGTACCCATCAGGTCTCCCCACACATGTCCCTATGAGAGGACCCCCCACATGTGTCCCCATCAGGTCTCCCCACACATGTCCCTATCAGAGGACCCCCCACATGTGTCCCCATCAGGTCTCCCCACACATGTCCCTATCAGAGGACCCCCCACATGTGTACCCATCAGGTCTCCCCACACATGTCCCTATGAGAGCACCCCCCACATGTGTACCCATCAGGTCTCCCCACACATGTTCCTATCAGAGCACCCCCCACATGTGTACCCATCAGGTCTCCCCACACATGTTCCTATCAGAGCACCCCCCACATGTGTATCCATCAGGTCTCCCCACACATGTCCCTATCAGAGCACCCCCCCCATGTGTACCCATCAGGTATCCCCACACATGTCCCTATCAGAGCACCCCCCCACATGTGTACCCATTAGGGTGACCCGCATTTTGCAGGTCTGTCCCGGGCACCTTCATTCCAGGACAATACAGTGTCCCGCAATGAAAACTGACACAGCCACCCCCCGCGCCAATCTGATGCCCCCAAAAAAGGACCGCCACATCACCGCTTTACTCACTGACAGTACTTGTCCTGGCCGGAAATGCCTGGAGGAGCACAATCCCCGCCCCCTGCTTGTGATTGGAGAAATCATAAATCCCGCCTCTTGTGTCTAATCACTGTGCTGTGATTCGTTACAGCACAAGCTGATTTTTGGGAGGGGGGGGGGGTGTCCCTGAATGGTAGTTTGAAAATGTGGTCACCCTAGTACCCATCAGGGCCTCCCACACAGGTGTCCCCATCAGGGCCCCACTACACCTGTCCCCATCAGGGCGCTCACACGTTTCCCATGGGACGTACTTTGAAGACCTCTGGTCCAGGTCATCATGACACTAAAATAATATTTCTGATAAAAAACTTGATGAAAATTTTTACAAATGAAAAAAATAAAAATGAAAAAGCAAAAATGACTAAATTTGTAAAAGATGTTTTTTTTTTAGAAAAGATAATAAATGTGTCCAAATTCAGTGACAAAATCTATGCAGGATAAAAGTCTGGAGTTCTCCTTTACCCCCATTGGAGGAGAGGGGTGCCGGTTTGGTGTGAATGGAGTGCGGGTTTATGTTCAGTTTTATCTGCTGTGGATGATCTCTGAATAGATTCGGCTCGTCTCCCTCCATCCTCCATAGCACAATGGTTAAAGCTGCAAGCTACGACGTGTGAAGTTGCGAGTTCGACTCTCAGCGATGCCGCCGATGGTACAAAACTTTACCGGGAACTTCTGGGGTATGGATCCCTTCTTCTCCGTGGTCAGCACTGAACTAAAAAGGACTATTAACATGGATGTGTTCAGGCTGGGTATCGTATGGTGGAAGAGCTGTGATCACATTACGCTGAGATATGAACAAACTCCGCCCCCCTTGAATCCTCGTTGTAGCGTGCTCAACATTTCTGATCAGTCCGTGTGTGAGCCGCAATGACGGTACAATCAGAGGCGGCTCTCTAATTAGGCAAATTAGGCGATCGCCTTAGGCCTCGCCCACAGAAAGGGCCTCGCCGTCCCGCGATTGCTTAATTTGCCTTCCAGATGTATTGCCGACATTGCCGTTGTGTGTGGGACTGGGACTCGCAAGCGGCGGGGTGAGCGGGCGGCGGGCGCGCTGCGCATAACCCGTAGTAGCCGCTGACTGAGTGAGCTGAGCCGCCGCAATAGTGGCTGCGTTTGATAAAATAGTGGCTGTGTTTGATGGTACAGTGGCTGTGTTTGATGGTACAGTGGCTGCGTTTGATGGTGCAGTGGCTGCGTTTGATGGTACAGTGTCTGCGTTTGATGGTAAAGTGTCTGTGTTTGATGGTACAGTGGCTGCGTTTGATGGGCACAGTGGCTGCGTTTGATGGTACAGTGTCTGCGTTTGATGGTGCAGTGGCTGCGTTTGATGGTAAAGTGTCTGCGTTTGATGGTACAGTGGCTGTGTTTGATGGTACAGTGGCTGCGTTTGATGGTAAAGTGTCTGCGTTTGATGGTGCAGTGGCTGCGTTTGATGGTGCAGTGGCTGCGTTTGATGGTACAGTGGCTGCGTTTGATGGTAAAGTGTCTGTGTTTGATGGTACAGTGTCTGTGTTTGATGGTACAGTGGCTGCGTTTGATGGCACAGTGGCTGCGTTTGATGGTACAGTGTCTGCGTTTGATGGTAAAGTGTCTGTGTTTGATGGTACAGTGGCTGCGTTTGATGGGCACAGTGGCTGCGTTTGATGGGCACAGTGGCTGCGTTTGATGGTACAGTGGCTGTGTTTGATGGTACAGTGTCTGTGTTTGATGGTGCAGTGGCTGCGTTTGATGGTACAGTGGCTGCGTTTGATGGTACAGTGGCTGCGTTTGATGGTGCAGTGGCTGCGTTTGATGGGCACAGTGGCTGCGTTTGATGGTGCAGTGGCTGCGTTTGATGGGCACAGTGGCTGCGTTTGATGGTGCAGTGGCTGCGTTTGATGGTACAGTGTCTGCGTTTGATGGTAAAGTGTCTGTGTTTGATGGTACAGTGGCTGCGTTTGATGGGCACAGTGGCTGCGTTTGATGGGCACAGTGGCTGCGTTTGATGGTACAGTGGCTGTGTTTGATGGTAAAGTGTCTGCGTTTGATGGTGCAGTGGCTGCGTTTGATGGTAAAGTGTCTGTGTTTGATGGTACAGTGGCTGCGTTTGATGGTAAAGTGTCTGCGTTTGATGGTGCAGTGGCTGCGTTTGATGGTGCAGTGGCTGCGTTTGATGGTAAAGTGTCTGCGTTTGATGGTGCAGTGGCTGCGTTTGATGGTACAGTGGCTGCGTTTGATGGTAAAGTGTCTGCGTTTGATGGTGCAGTGGCTGCGTTTGATGGTGCAGTGGCTGCGTTTGATGGTACAGTGGCTGCGTTTGATGGTACAGGGGCTGCGTTTGATGGGCACAGTGGCTGCGTTTGATGGTAAAGTGTCTGCGTTTGATGGTACAGTGGCTGCGTTTGATGGGCACAGTGGCTGCGTTTGATGGTACAGGGGCTGTGTTTGATGGTAAAGTGTCTGCGTTTGATGGTACAGTGGCTGCGTTTGATGGCACAGTGGCTGCGTTTGATGGCACAGTGGCTGCGTTTGATGGTACAGTGGCTGCGTTTGATGGGCACAGTGGCTGCGTTTGATAAAATAGTGGCTGCGTTTGAAAAATAGTGGCTGCGTTTGATGGGCACGGGCTGCGTTTGATTGCACAGTGGCTGCGTTTGATGGCACAGTGGCTGTGTTTGATGGTACAGTGGCTGCGTTTGATGGCACAGTGGCTGCGTTTGATGGGCACAGGGGCTGCGTTTGATGGTACAGTGGCTGCGTTTGATGGGCACAGTGGCTGCGTTTGATGGTAAAGTGTCTGTGTTTGATGGTACAGTGGCTGCGTTTGATGGGCACAGGGGCTGCGTTTGATGGGCACAGTGGCTGCGTTTGATGGCACAGTGGCTGTGTTTGATGGTACAGTGGCTGCGTTTGATGGCACAGTGGCTGTGTTTGATGGTACAGTTGCTGCGTTTGATGGGCACAGTGGCTGCGTTTGATGGGCACAGTGGCTGCGTTTGATGGTAAAGTGTCTGTGTTTGATGGTACAGTGGCTGCGTTTGATGGTACAGTGGCTGCGTTTGATGGTAAAGTGTCTGTGTTTGATGGTACAGTGGCTGCGTTTGATGGTACAGTGGCTGTGTTTGATGGTACAGGGGCTGCGTTTGATGGGCACAGTGGCTGCGTTTGATGGTAAAGTGTCTGTGTTTGATGGTACAGTGGCTGCGTTTGATGGCACAGTGGCTGCGTTTGATGGTGCAGTGGCTGCGTTTGATGGTACAGTGTCTGCGTTTGATGGTAAAGTGTCTGTGTTTGATGGTACAGTGGCTGCGTTTGATGGGCACAGTGGCTGCGTTTGATGGGCACAGTGGCTGCGTTTGATGGTACAGTGGCTGTGTTTGATGGTAAAGTGTCTGCGTTTGATGGTGCAGTGGCTGCGTTTGATGGTAAAGTGTCTGTGTTTGATGGTACAGTGGCTGCTTTTGATGGTAAAGTGTCTGCGTTTGATGGTGCAGTGGCTGCGTTTGATGGTGCAGTGGCTGCGTTTGATGGTGCAGTGGCTGCGTTTGATGGTAAAGTGTCTGCGTTTGATGGTGCAGTGGCTGCGTTTGATGGTGCAGTGGCTGCGTTTGATGGTACAGTGGCTGCGTTTGATGGTACAGGGGCTGCGTTTGATGGGCACAGTGGCTGCGTTTGATGGTAAAGTGTCTGCGTTTGATGGTACAGTGGCTGCGTTTGATGGGCACAGTGGCTGCGTTTGATGGTACAGGGGCTGTGTTTGATGGTAAAGTGTCTGCGTTTGATGGTACAGTGGCTGCGTTTGATGGCACAGTGGCTGCGTTTGATGGCACAGTGGCTGCGTTTGATGGTACAGTGGCTGCGTTTGATGGGCACAGTGGCTGCGTTTGATAAAATAGTGGCTGCGTTTGAAAAATAGTGGCTGCGTTTGATGGGCACGGGCTGCGTTTGATTGCACAGTGGCTGCGTTTGATGGCACAGTGGCTGTGTTTGATGGTACAGTGGCTGCGTTTGATGGCACAGTGGCTGCGTTTGATGGGCACAGGGGCTGCGTTTGATGGTACAGTGGCTGCGTTTGATGGGCACAGTGGCTGCGTTTGATGGTAAAGTGTCTGTGTTTGGTACAGTGGCTGCGTTTGATGGGCACAGGGGCTGCGTTTGATGGGCACAGTGGCTGCGTTTGATGGCACAGTGGCTGCGTTTGATGGCACAGTGGCTGTGTTTGATGGTACAGTGGCTGCGTTTGATGGCACAGTGGCTGTGTTTGATGGTACAGTTGCTGCGTTTGATGGGCACAGTGGCTGCGTTTGATGGCACAGTGGCTGTGTTTGATGGTACAGTGGCTGCGTTTGATGGCACAGTGGCTGTGTTTGATGGTACAGTTGCTGCGTTTGATGGGCACAGTGGCTGCGTTTGATGGCACAGTGGCTGCGTTTGATGGTAAAGTGTCTGTGTTTGATGGTACAGTGGCTGCGTTTGATGGTACAGTGGCTGTGTTTGATGGTACAGTGGCTGCGTTTGATGGTACAGGGGCTGCGTTTGATGGGCACAGTGGCTGCGTTTGATGGTAAAGTGTCTGTGTTTGATGGTACAGTGGCTGCGTTTGATGGTACAGTGGCTGCGTTTGATGGTAAAGTGTCTGCGTTTGATGGTACAGTGGCTGCGTTTGATGGGCACAGTGGCTGCGTTTGATGGGCACAGTGGCTGTGTTTGATGGTACAGTGGCTGCGTTTGATGGTAAAGTGTCTGCGTTTGATGGTGCAGTGGCTGCGTTTGATGGTGCAGTGGCTGCGTTTGATGGTACAGTGGCTGCGTTTGATGGCACAGTGGCTGCGTTTGATGGCACAGTGGCTGCGTTTGATGGCACAGTGGCTGCGTTTGATGGGCACAGTGGCTGCGTTTGATAAAATAGTGGCTGCGTTTGAAAAATAGTGGCTGCGTTTGATGGGCACGGGCTGCGTTTGATTGCACAGTGGCTGCGTTTGATGGCACAGTGGCTGTGTTTGATGGTACAGTGGCTGCGTTTGATGGCACAGTGGCTGCGTTTGATGGGCACAGGGGCTGCGTTTGATGGTACAGTGGCTGCGTTTGATGGGCACAGTGGCTGCGTTTGATGGTAAAGTGTCTGTGTTTGATGGTACAGTGGCTGCGTTTGATGGGCACAGGGGCTGCGTTTGATGGGCACAGTGGCTGCGTTTGATGGCACAGTGGCTGTGTTTGATGGTACAGTGGCTGCGTTTGATGGCACAGTGGCTGTGTTTGATGGTACAGTTGCTGCGTTTGATGGGCACAGTGGCTGCGTTTGATGGGCACAGTGGCTGCGTTTGATGGTAAAGTGTCTGTGTTTGATGGTACAGTGGCTGCGTTTGATGGGCACAGTGGCTGCGTTTGATGGGCACAGTGGCTGCGTTTGATGGTAAAGTGTCTGCGTTTGATGGTACAGTGGCTGCGTTTGATGGCACAGTGGCTGCGTTTGATGGCACAGTGGCTGTGTTTGATGGTACAGTGGCTGCGTTTGTTGGTACAGTGGCTGCGTTTGATGGCACAGTGGCTGCGTTTGATGGTACAGTGGCTGCGTTTGATGGTACAGTGGCTGCGTTTGATGGTAAAGTGTCTGCGTTTGATGGTACAGTGGCTGCGTTTGATGGGCACAGTGGCTGCGTTTGATGGTACAGGGGCTGTGTTTGATGGTAAAGTGTCTGCGTTTGATGGTACAGTGGCTGCGTTTGATGGCACAGTGGCTGCGTTTGATGGTACAGTGGCTGCGTTTGATGGGCACAGTGGCTGCGTTTGATAAAATAGTGGCTGCGTTTGAAAAATAGTGGCTGCGTTTGATGGGCACGGGCTGCGTTTGATTGCACAGTGGCTGCGTTTGATGGCACAGTGGCTGCGTTTGATGGCACAGTGGCTGTGTTTGATGGTACAGTGGCTGCGTTTGATGGCACAGTGGCTGCGTTTGATGGGCACAGGGGCTGCGTTTGATTGTACAGTGGCTGCGTTTGATGGGCACAGTGGCTGCGTTTGATGGTAAAGTGTCTGTGTTTGATGGTACAGTGGCTGCGTTTGATGGGCACAGGGGCTGCGTTTGATGGGCACAGTGGCTGCGTTTGATGGCACAGTGGCTGTGTTTGATGGTACAGTGGCTGCGTTTGATGGCACAGTGGCTGTGTTTGATGGTACAGTTGCTGCGTTTGATGGGCACAGTGGCTGCGTTTGATGGGCACAGTGGCTGCGTTTGATGGTAAAGTGTCTGTGTTTGATGGTACAGTGGCTGCGTTTGATGGTACAGTGGCTGTGTTTGATGGTACAGTGGCTGCGTTTGATGGTAAAGTGTCTGCGTTTGATGGTGCAGTGGCTGCGTTTGATGGTGCAGTGGCTGCGTTTGATGGCACAGTGGCTGTGTTTGATGGTACAGTGGTTGCGTTTGATGGTACAGGGGCTGCGTTTGATGGTGCAGTGGCTGCGTTTGATGGTACAGTGGCTGCGTTTGATGGTAAAGTGTCTGTGTTTGATGGTACAGTGGCTGCGTTTGATGGTACAGGGGCTGCGTTTGATGGGCACAGTGGCTGCGTTTGATGGTAAAGTGTCTGTGTTTGATGGTACAGTGGCTGCGTTTGATGGTACAGTGGCTGCGTTTGATGGTAAAGTGTCTGCGTTTGATGGTACAGTGGCTGCGTTAGATGGGCACAGTGGCTGCGTTTGATGGGCACAGTGGCTGTGTTTGATGGTACAGTGGCTGCGTTTGATTGTAAAGTGTCTGCGTTTGATGGTGCAGTGGCTGCGTTTGATGGTGCAGTGGCTGCGTTTGATGGTACAGTGGCTGCGTTTGATGGTACAGTGGCTGCGTTTGATGGTAAAGTGTCTGTGTTTGATGGTACAGTGACTGCGTTTGATGGTACAGTGGCTGCGTTTGATGGTAAAGTGTCTGTGTTTGATGGTACAGTGGCTGCGTTTGATGGTACAGGGGCTGTGTTTGATGGTAAAGTGTCTGCGTTTGATGGTACAGTGGCTGCGTTTGATGGCACAGTGGCTGCGTTTGATGGTACAGTGGCTGCGTTTGATGGGCACAGTGGCTGCGTTTGATAAAATAGTGGCTGCGTTTGAAAAATAGTGGCTGCGTTTGATGGGCACGGGCTGCGTTTGATGGCACAGTGGCTGCGTTTGATGGCACAGTGGCTGTGTTTGATGGTACAGTGGCTGCGTTTGATGGCACAGTGGCTGCGTTTGATGGGCACAGGGGCTGCGTTTGATGGTACAGTGGCTGCGTTTGATGGGCACAGTGGCTGCGTTTGATGGTACAGTGGCTGCGTTTGATGGGCACAGTGGCTGCGTTTGATGGTAAAGTGTCTGTGTTTGATGGTACAGTGGCTGCGTTTGATGGGCACAGGGGCTGCGTTTGATGGGCACAGTGGCTGCGTTTGATGGCACAGTGGCTGTGTTTGATGGTACAGTGGCTGCGTTTGATGGCACAGTGGCTGTGTTTGATGGTACAGTTGCTGCGTTTGATGGGCACAGTGGCTGCGTTTGATGGGCACAGTGGCTGCGTTTGATGGTAAAGTGTCTGTGTTTGATGGTACAGTGGCTGCGTTTGATGGGCACAGTGGCTGCGTTTGATGGGCACAGTGGCTGCGTTTGATGGTAAAGTGTCTGCGTTTGATGGTACAGTGGCTGCGTTTGATGGCACAGTGGCTGCGTTTGATGGTACAGTGGCTGCGTTTGATGGGCACAGTGGCTGCGTTTGATAAAATAGTGGCTGCGTTTGAAAAATAGTGGCTGCGTTTGATGGGCACAGGGGCTGCGTTTGATTGCACAGTGGCTGTGTTTGATGGGTACAGTGGCTGCGTTTGATGGGCACAGGGGCTGCGTTTGATGGTACAGTGGCTGCGTTTGATGGGCACAGTGGCTGCGTTTGATGGTAAAGTGTCTGTGTTTGATGGTACAGTGGCTGCGTTTGATGGGCACAGTGGCTGCGTTTGATGGTAAAGTGTCTGTGTTTGATGGTACAGTGGCTGCATTTGATGGCACAGTGGCTGCGTTTGATGGCACAGTGGCTGTGTTTGATGGTACAGTGGCTGCGTTTGATGGTACAGTGGCTGCGTTTGATGGCACAGTGGCTGTGTTTGATGGTACAGTTGCTGCGTTTGATGGGCACAGGGGCTGCGTTTGATAGGCACAGTGGCTGCGTTTGATGGTACAGTGGCAGCGTTTGATGGCACAGTGGCTGCGTTTGATGGTACAGTGGCTGCGTTTGATAAAATAGTGGCTGCGTTTGATAAAATAGTGGCTGCGTTTGATGGGCACAGTGGCTGCGTTTAATGACACAGTGGTTGCGTTTGATGGGCACATTGGCTGCGTTTGATGGACACAGTGGCTGCATTTGATGGGCACAGTGGCTGCGTTTGATGGTACAGTGGCTGCGTTTGATGGGCACAGTGGCTGCGTTTGATGGTACAGTCGCTGCGTTTGATGGGCACAGTGGCTGCGTTTGATGGTAAAGTGTCTGTGTTTGATGGTACAGTGGCTGCGTTTGATGGTACAGTGGCTGCGTTTGATGGGCACAGTGGCTGCGTTTGATGGTAAAGTGTCTGTGTTTGATGGTACAGTGGCTGCGTTTGATGGGCACAGTGGCTGCGTTTGATGGTACAGTGGCTGCGTTTGATGGGCACAGTGGCTGCGTTTGATGGTAAAGTGTCTGTGTTTGATGGTACAGTGGTTGCGTTTGATGGTACAGTGGCTGCGTTTGATGGGCACAGGGGCTGCGTTTGATGGTACAGTGGCTGCGTTTGATGGCACAGTGGCTGCGTTTGATGGTACAGTGGCTGCGTTTGATGGTACAGTGGCTGCGTTTGATGGCGCAGTGGCTGCGTTTGATGGTACACTGGCTGCGTTTGATGGTACAGTGGCTGCGTTTGATGGGCACAGTGGCTGCGTTTGATAGTACAGTGGCTGCGTTTGATGGTACAGTGGCTGTGTTTGATGGTACAGTGGCTGCGTTTGATAGGCACAGTGGCTGCGTTTGATGGTACAGTGGCTGCGTTTGATGGTAAAGTGTCTGTGTTTGATGGTACAGTGGCTGCGTTTGATGGGCACAGGGGCTGCGTTTGATGGTACAGTGGCTGCTTATGATGGCACAGTGGCAGTGTTTGATGGTACAGTGGCTGCGTTTGATGGCACAGTGGCTGCGTTTGATAGGCACAGTGGCTGCGTTTGATGGTACAGTGGCTGCGTTTGATGGTACAGTGGCTGCGTTTGATGGTACAGTGGCTGCGTTTGATGGTACAGTGGCTGCATTTGATGGGCACAGGGGCTGCGTTTGATGGTACAGTGGCTGCGTTTGATGGCACGGTGGCTGCGTTTGATGGTACAGTGGCTGCGTTTGATGGTACAGTGGCTGCGTTTGATGGCGCAGTGGCTGCGTTTGATGACGCAGTGGCTGCGTTTGATGGTACACTGGCTGCGTTTGATGGTACAGTGGCTGCGTTTGATGGGCACAGTGGCTGCGTTTGATAGTACAGTGGCTGCGTTTGATGGTACAGTGGCTGTGTTTGATGGTACAGTGGCTGCGTTTGATAGGCACAGTGGCTGCGTTTGATGGTACAGTGGCTGCGTTTGATGGTAAAGTGTCTGTGTTTGATGGTACAGTGGCTGCGTTTGATGGGCACAGGGGCTGCGTTTGATGGTACAGTGGCTGCGTTTGATGGTACAGTGGCTGCGTTTGATGGTACAGTGGCTGCGTTTGATGGGCACAGTGGCTGCGTTTGATGGTACAGTGGCTGTGTTTGATGGTACAGTGGCTGTGTTTGATGGTACAGTGGCTGCGTTTGATAGGCACAGTGGCTGCGTTTGATGGTACAGTGGCTGCGTTTGATGGTAAAGTGTCTGTGTTTGATGGTACAGTGGCTGCGTTTGATGGTAAAGTGTCTGTGTTTGATGGGCACAGGGGCTGCGTTTGATGGTACAGTGGCTGTGTTTGATGGTAAAGTGTCTGTGTTTGATGGTACAGTGGCTGCGTTTGATGGGCACAGGGGCTGCGTTTGATGGTACAGTGGCTGCGTTTGATGGCACAGTGGCTGCGTTTGATGGCACAGTGGCTGCGTTTGATAGGCACAGTGGCTGTGTTTGATGGCACAGTGGCTGCGTTTGATGGCACAGTGGCTGCGTTTGATGGCACAGTGGCTGCGTTTGATGGCACAGTGGCTGCGTTTGATAGGCACAGTGGCTGCGTTTGATGGTACAGTGGCTGCGTTTGATGGCACAGTGGCTGCGTTTGATGGCACAGTGGCTGCGTTTGATGGCACAGTGGCTGCGTTTGATAGGCACAGTGGCTGCGTTTGATGGTACAGTGGCTGCGTTTGATGGCACAGTGGCTGCGTTTGATGGTACAGTGGCTGCGTTTGATGGTACAGTGGCTGCGTTTGATGGCACAGTGGCTGCGTTTGATGGCACAGTGGCTGCGTTTGATGGTACAGTGGCTGCGTTTGATGGTACAGTGGCTGCGTTTGATGGGCACAGTGGCTGCGTTTGATGGGCACAGGGGCTGCATTTGCCACTAATGTAAAAAGAAAACTAAGTGTACAATAATTATTATTTTAAGATGTCTTTATTTCATTTGAAAATACCATTTACATGCAGAGCTTTTCTATAGCAGGTAGTGCGCCTGGGTTCTATCAAGCTGGCTTTGGATGCACCAGTGTTGGGTTAGTAGAGCCTCATTTCTTGAATAGAGATTCAAATGCATATCTCTAGTTTTTGCTTTTTCTGGGCGGAATTTTTTTGTGGCGTTCCGTTTTGATATGAAAGTATCCGGAGTATTCTACAGCAGGACGGTTGTTTTTTGCATTCCCGGCGTACGGAACTGATTAGCAGCGAGCGCAGATAGCAGAAGCGCTGTAGTCAGATTTTAGCGGCTCTCATGCGAGAGTTGAGATGACTCAACATACGAAGACAAGTGGAGATTTCATCTTGAATGGCACATCTGTAGTTCCTTGTCTTCACCAGGTTCCCCAGCTGGTTGAAGTAATCTGCAGTTTGCTGTATCACGGGATGGTCCATGTACGTGTCTCCTTGTACGCAGGTTGATAGAGACTGATGTCGGTCATGCAGAAGACCCATCATCTTCTTTCGCGGCTCCTTTTTATAGTGGAGCTGTCTATGGTAGAGGTGGATAAATTTGCTGACTTGGCTGGTGATTTCCAATGCAGCAATGGCCAACTCCGAGTCGTTCAGATGCTCCATGTCAGGAAACTGTGGCAGGTGATAGTGCGAGCTTGGCGGACAGATCCTGTAAGATGTCATGCGATTATATAACACGTGTAACTCTCTGCTGTCCTCTGGCGTCATTGTGCAGACATAACTGCTCCAACATGGATCGATCAGCAGCGACGAACATGCAACAGCGACGACCAAAGAAAGTTTCATATCTCGGTATAACATAGTTGGAGCTCTTTAACTCAAGCCGAATGATACCCAATCTGAGCACATCAATGTTACTAAGGTCCTTTTTATACAAATGGCCAGGGGGTGGTAACAGATATGTCAACAGGTTACCGCCCCCAGATGCTCGTGATGTTGTCTGCCCGATCCTGGCGTTTGCAATGCCCGTGATGTTTGTCTGCACGATGCCGGGCTCTTCGATGGCCATGATGTTGTCTGCCCGATGCCTGTGTCTCCGCTGCTGTTGTCGGCTATGCTTTTCTGCTCGATGCCGGTGTCTGCGATGTTTGTCTGCCCGATGCCGGCGTTTGCGATGCCCATGATGTTGTCTGCCCGATGCCTGTGTCTCCGCTGCTGTTGTCGGCTTTGCTTTTCTGCTCGATGCCGGTGTGTGCGATGTTTGTCTGCCCGATGCCGGCGTTTGCGATGGCCGCGATGTAGTCTGCCCGATGCCTGTGTCTCCGCTGCTGTTGTCGGCTATGCTTTTCTGCTCGATGCCGGCGTTTGTGATGCCCATGATGTTTGTCTGCCAGACGCCGGGCTCTTCGATGGCCGCGATGTCGTCTGCCCGATGCCTGTGTCTCCGCTGCTGTTGTCGGCTATACTTTTCTGCTCGATGCCAGTGTCTGCGATGTTTGTCTGCCCGATGCCGCCGTTTGCGATGGCCGTGATGTTGTCTGCCCGATGCCTGTGTCTCCGCTGCTGTTTTTGGCTTTGCTTTTCTGCTCGATGCCGGCGTTTGCCCGATGCCTGTGTCTCCGCTGCTGTTGTCGGCTATGCTTTTCTGCTCGATGCCGGCGTTTGTGATGCCCGTGACTTTTGTCTGCTAGACGCCGGGCTCTTCGATGGCCGTGATGTCGTGTGCCCGATGCCTGTGTCTTCGCTTCTGTTTTGTCGGCTATGCTTTTCTGCTCGATGCCTGCGTTTGCGATGCCCGTGATGTTTGTCTGCACGACGCCAGGCTCTTCGATGGCCGTGATGTCGTCTGCCCGATGCCTGTGTCTCCGCTGCTGTTGTCGGCTATGCTTTTCTGCTCGATGCCGGCGTTTGCGATGCCCATGATGTTTGTCTGCACGATGCCGGGCTCTTCGATGGCCGCGATGTAGTCTGCCCGATGCCTGTGTCTCCGCTGCTGTTGTCGGCTATGCTTTTCTGCTCGATGCCGGCGTTTGTGATGCCCATGATGTTTGTCTGCCAGACGCCGGGCTCTTCGATGGTCGCGATGTCGTCTGCCCGATGCCTGTGTCTCCGCTGCTGTTGTCGGCTATGCTTTTCTGCTCGATGCCGGCGTTTGTGATGCCCATGATGTTTGTCTGCCAGACGCCGGGCTCTTCGATGGTCGCGATGTCGTCTGCCCGATGCCTGTGTCTCCGCTGCTGTTGTCGGCTATACTTTTCTGCTCGATGCCAGTGTCTGCGATGTTTGTCTGCCCGATGCCGGCGTTTGCGATGGCCGTGATGTTGTCTGCCCGATGCCTGTGTCTCTGCTGCTGTTTTTGGCTTTGCTTTTCTGCTCGATGCCGGTGTCTGCGATGTTTGTCTGCCCGATGCCGGCGTTTGCCCGATGCCTGTGTCTCCGCTGCTGTTGTCGGCTATGCTTTTCTGCTCGATGCCGGCGTTTGTGATGCCCGTGATTTTTGTCTGCTAGACGCCGGGCTCTTCGATGGCCATGATGTCGTCTGCCCGATGCCTGTGTCTCCGCTGCTGTTGTCGGCTATGCTTTTCTGCCCGATGCCTGTGTCTCCGCTGCTGTTGTCGGCTATGCTTTTCTGCTCGATGCCGGGCTCTTTGATGGCCGTAATGTCGTGTGCCCGATGCCTGTGTCTTCGCTTCTGTTTTGTCGGCTATGCTTTTCTGCTCGATGCCTGCGTTTGCGATGCCCGTGATGTTTGTCTGCACGACGCCAGGCTCTTCGATGGCCGTGATGTCGTCTGCCCGATGCCTGTGTCTCCGCTGCTGTTGTCGGCTATGCTTTTCTGCTCGATGCCGGTGTCTGCGATGCTTTTCTGCCGGATACCTTTTTCTTGTATGCTCGAGTGTCTGCTCAATGTCTTTGTCTCCTATGCCCGTCTGCCCAATGCTGCCGTCTCCGATGCCTGTGTCTTCTATTTTTGTCTGCTCCAATATCTGTGTCTTTTATGCCTTTGTCTCCGACACAACTCCTCCTCAGGCCTGAGGCTCCTCCCTGTTTAGCTCATGAAGGGATCCATAGCTTTGGATTATAAAATGCATTCCTGAGATTCGAACTCGTGACTTCACAGACTGTAGCTTACAGCACTAACCATTGTGCTACGGGGGAGGACGGTGCTCTTATTTTTACTTTCATTAATTAGTTGTTTCTATTTATTTTATTTGTAAAAAACTTCATTATATTTTATACCAGTAATATAATTTTAGTGTGATGATGAACTTTAGATTAGACCTTTCCATCTGTAGTAACTGCATATTTTTCTCTAGTTGATCACTGGTCACATTAGAGAAAGGGACATTTTTCTGTTTATTTCTGTATTAGGGCCGAACCCACGGTGACGTCACTCCTGCGCATATGTGCGGGAGTCCTCGGCTCCAGCATGAAGCTCTGATGGTCCAACATGGAATGCCTGACCTTAAGTGTGCATGCGCCGTTGACATTGCCGGCTGCATCCAGGGTGAATATCTCCTAAACAGTGCACGTTTAGGAGATTTTTTATTTTACCTACAGGTAAGGCTTATTATCAGCTTACCTGTAGTTAAAAATCACAAAGCTGACTTTACATCTGCTTTAAAGTGGTTGTTAACCCACTTGGTTTTTGTTGCTACCATCCTCTCTGTAATATTAAATAGTGTGCTGCACTGAGTGTGTTTTCTAAAAAATCCACCATTAAATACCTTATTTTTTAGCGCCAATCAGCGCTCAAATGTCTGGCTGTCTCTCTCCTCTCTCTTGAGCTGACAGGAAAGTAGCTGAGAAACCCCCCCTGACATCAGTTGGGTGGCAGAGAAGAGGAGAGAGACGGCCGGTTACTTGACCGCCGCTATGGAATAAGGTATTTAGCAGCGAATTTGATAGGAAACACATACAGTGCAGCACATCATTTAATATTGCAGAGAGGATGGTAGCAACAAAAAATATCTTATGATACCAGCTTGAAGGGGGGGGGGGGTGGTCCCAGGTACAAGCTGACAGGCCGGGAGGGCAGGAGGGAGAAGGACACAGACTTGGAAGAGCAAGCTGCAAGTGAGGGATGCACGTAAACTGACCACGGTGTCTGGGCTCAGCAGCCATGATACATCATTAATGGCCTTAAACAGGCCATTAATGCTTGAAAACCGTCCAATGTGGCTGAATTAAAACAATTCTTTAAAGAAGAGTGGGTCAAATTTCCTCCACAGTGATGTGAAAGACTCATTGTGTCAGAAACCATGAATCAGACTGAGACAGAAGTACAGTTATATCACACTTGTTTAATAATAATAATAAAAAGATAAACAGAGTAAGTGTGGTCAAAACATAGCCAGAGTTCAGGAACCGGATCGGATAGTCAGCCAAGCCAAATGTCAGAGATCCAGAGATAAATGTAGTAGAACAGCAAGCAGGATCTGGAGCCAGAAGGAACATCAGCCAAGCAAATCTTCAACAGGAATGCAGGAGATCGTCTCTGTGATGTTGTCCAGGCTGAAGGCAGAGATCAAGTGAGCTGGACGGCTTAAACAGGCAGGACTGATGAGCAGGATATCACCAACATGTGAGTCACTGAGGAGAGATAGGAGCTGGCAATTAGCCAACAGTTGAGCGGCCAGCTCAGAGAAGGAAGGGCTGAGCCCAGCCCTGACATATTGCCAGTTATCGCAAATGCTTAATTGCAGTTGTTGCCGCCAAGGGTGGCACAGACAGTTATTAGGTTTAGGGGGAGCTGTTTTCCCTTAATAAATGAATTTATCATTTAAAAACTGCATTTTGCATTCACTTGGGTTATCTTTGTGTAATATGTTTTATTTATTTTTTTGATGATCTGAGTCATTTAAGTGTGACAAATATTCAAAAAAATAAGAAATCAGGAAGGGGTCAAATACATTTTCATTTTCACAGCACTATATACAGTGCAGCACTCAGGACTCTATATAGTGTATACAGTGCAGCGATCAGCCCTCTATAGTGTATACAGTACAGTGGTCAGGACATCCATTACTTTTCTTTAGCACTGGTGCAAAAAGAAAAAACAGTACAATTTGTTTTTTCTTTACATTTTTTTATTTGATTCAACATTGCCAATTGCATGCAGAGTTTTTCTCGATGTGACACTGATGTTGGGATGATAGATTCTTTAGCAGGGGGCGTGTCTGGGCTCTTTCAATCTTGCTTGTCCGGTGTTGGGATGATGGATTCTCATGTCTTGAATAGAGATTTGGATGGATGGATGGATCTCTCCCTCTTTCTCTCTCTCTTTCGGTGGGAAATTATTCTTGCTTGCCGTAAAGTAAAAGAATTCGGAGGGTTCTGCAGCAGGACACATAAAAAGAAAATAAATCGCGTTACCCCCTAACCATATGATGAAAGTATTAATTATGGGAATTCAATTGCCAAAATTATAAATGCCAAAAAAGGGCTAGTAATAAACTAATATGTGACTGATGGCATATAGTAATATTAAAAAACGAATATGTCCAATGTTATAAAAGCATCAGTTGCTGTGTTTGCAAGCAGTCTCATGCCAGTTAAAAAAAAATGTAATTAAAATATATTGGTGACCAGTAAATAAATGAAAAATAGAAAAAAAAATATATAGTCCATAGGTGCTTGAAAAGTTAAACAATAAATGCTGAACACCAGTGCTCTGTGCAGAAATCCAAAGGCTGATAAATTAACGTGTCCAAAAATGTGATGAATCCTCCACCAAACAGTAGAAATTGCTCCTTACCAACTTGCCATGATCCCTTATGACAGGGGATCACTGAAAGCTTGTAATCAAAGTTCTCACTCCAACCACGCTGCTCAGACAAATCCAATCTTTAAGCAATGAATCTCATCCAGTAATGGTCATAGGTCATCAGCATATGCACCCGACATGCAAGAGATAATGATAGCTCCACATAGCGCGTTAAACGTATAAAAATATTTATTAAAAAAGTTGATGTTGATGTTCTATTTTAAAAAAATGTATTGGTCACCAATATATTTTAATTTTAATTTTTTTAACTGGCATGAGACTGCTTGCAAACAAGGCGACTGATGCTTTTATAACTTTTAACATATTCGTTTTTTAATATTACTATATGCCATCAGCCACATATTAGTTTATTACTAGCCTGTTTTTGGTATTTATACTTTTGGCGATTGAATTCCCTTAATTAATATTTTCACCACATGGTTACGGGGTAGCGTGATTTATTTTCTTTTTTTTTGTGTTCTTCTGTACCAGTTGTTTACATGTTAATCGCAGCTCCCAACTGAACAAACTGCAACTCAGCTTTATAGTTGTTCTTTTCTTTTTAGCATTTTTTAGCGCAGTTTTCTCAAACTTTTTCCATATTCTGCAGCAGGGCGGCTGATGTTCTTTTGGTGCTCCCGGCATACGGAGCTGATTAGCCGCAGGCACTGAAGATGGAAGCGATGTGGTTGGGTTTCAATGGCTCTCATGTGAGAGTTGAGATGATTCATCATAATAAGAAATGTTTCAATTTCATTTTCAATGAAACATCTATCCTCCGCTTTCTCCGTCAGGTTCCCCAGCTTTTTCAAGTAATCGTCAATTTGTTGTTTTACGGGATGCTTGTTGTGTTTTTGTACACAACATGAGAGAGACTGACATCAGTCATACAGAAGTCCCATCGTCTTCCTCCACTTCTCCTCTTTATAGCAGAGCTGTTGGTGGTGGAGTTCAAGAAATGTGTGGAAATGTTTGGCGATTTCTAATGCAGCAATGGGCAACTCACAGTCTTTGTGACAAAGTATATATAACGTGTTCAAATACTGAAATAAAACATAAATTATATATGAACAGTGCTAGTGTGTGTATGACCCACACAGTGAAGTTACAAAGAGCAACAAAATGTGATAAATAAATAAACCAATGAGCAAAACCCGTGATTGAAAGTGTTCATAAGCAAAAAATAGTTCATAGAAAAGCAACAAGGAAAAATAACTTTTTCTCTCTCTCGAATGTGAAATCACTCGGTTGGAAATGGAAGCTTGCTTAATGGTTTGAACAATTATTACATGCTATTGTGCCGAAACACGAGAGTGTCAGGCAAATCGTTCTGGTGAGTGGCCAATCTTATTGGTGGAGGAATCACTTTTCACATCGGGTGTGGTGGAAGAATTCTTTAAAAAAATTACTTTGAAGATTTCACATTCGAGAGAGAGAAAAGGTTCTTTTTCCTTGTTGCTTTTCTATGAACTATTTTTTGCTTATGAACACTTTCAATCACGGGTTTTTCTCATTTGTTTATTTATTTATCACATTTTGTTGCTCTTTGTAACTTCACTGTGTGGGTCATACACACACTAGCGCTGTTTATATATAATTTATGTTTTATTTCAGTATTTGAACATGTTATATATACTTTGTCACATTTCACTTTTTAAAAAACAGCAGCTGTGAAACTTCTCATTGTATTTAGTCCTAAGCGCAGAGGTGTGAGTCATTGGGGCGTGTTTATTGTGATCACATTTTTTCTATACATTTATTTCTTTAACCGCCTGCGGCTATGGACGCCATCAATTAGGCAAATGAATGCTGACACTATTTTTTCCTCGAATCATGAAATGAAGGATTGTGAGGTAGATTATACAGGTACACTAAAATCATTAGAACACCTACTTGAGAAACAGATTAAAGCCTGGTGGGATGTTTTTACTTTTGAATTTTATATGAAGGAAGGTTTAATTTTTAGAAGTCTTAGGTGGGAGGTCACACCCCAAGACGGTCTTACTGACAAAATTGATATGGATGAATGGAAACACTTTTTTAATAGAGTTGGAAATGAATTACAAGCCCTAGTCCTGAAAAGGAAACAAATTAAATTGAGTTTGCTAAATGATCAAATTAAGGCCATACAGACCAAATTGGAACCAATTAATGATTCCCCTTTGGTCAAAGAGTTTAATACTAGCATGAAGAAAAAATTAGAAAAGGTGGACAGAGACACACAAAAAAGGAAAGTGAAGAAATATAATAGAGACTCTGAAGATTTTGCCAATGATAAAATTTATGCGTGGCAGAGTACTATCGACCGGAATGATGACACTGTCAATGAGAGCACAGAACAACAGGCGAATGCCACTATACCCCCGAAGAAAGATGTGGTTAAATTCACTGCGAAGGTAACCATAGGAAAAGGTATAAAACCTCCTTCTGCTCAGGCACGGAATAATATACCAACACCTAACAGGGATGATTATCCCTCTACATCATATGGATCACCTGGGCCATCACGATATGATAGAGAAAATTACCAGTATCATTCACAATATCAATCACCCAGAATGTACCAGAAGCCAAATAATAATGAACATTATAATCAGTACCCCCAACAGGGCACCCAGCAATGGTACCAACATAATTACCCCCCTCCTGGTTATTATTCAGGACCTGGTCAGGTCCCCACCAACCATTGGAAGGAAATGAATATGGAGTTTACCATCACCACCAACCTTTTCAAGGACAGAGGGGGAGGGGGAGGGGAGGCACTCCGAAGAAATTTGTACACCAGATGCCCAACAAAGGGGGAAACAGAAATGGACCTCATCATCCTTCCAACAAAAATGTAACTCACAGTCAAAAAGAAGAAGGGGCTGTAGAGCAGGAAGAAGAAAACAACAATCCCAAAAAAAGGATGAGGAATGTGTAGATAAAGGTATTTTCAACTTAAGTAAGGTCACTTTGAGCCAGAAGGAACTAAACATTCTGAACACTGGCCTTAAATGCGCACCTAGAAAAAGTATGAATAAATTTGACATCTACATCGATACGCAGAAATTTATTAGAACACTAAACCTGAAGAAATACTTTTTGAGCCATCCGGTGGAGTCTTCTATGAGGAGCAAGATTGGGAACACGAATATTGACAGTGGCTTAAAAAAACGATCACTATTTAATACTCAAAATTCTAGTAACCATTTTATTGAGGTATTCAAGCAACTTGTAGTGAAGGACATAGCAGTTTTACCTCAGCAAAAGAATGTTAATCCGGAACACATAAGAGAAGGTGTGAAAGCTCTGGAAAAGAAGAAGGATATCATTATCCGCCCAGCGGACAAAGGGGGGGGGGGTTGTAGTCTTGGATAGGGAATTTTATCAGAAACAACTTACAGAATTACTGCAGGATCGTACCACATACAGAAGATTAGGATCAGATCCCACAGAGTCCTACAAGGCTCAACTTGATGCTCTTGTTGAATGGGACTATCGTATAAAAGCCTTGAACATCAAAGAATTCAAATACCTAGCACCCACCTTCTGTAGGATCCCGGTTATTTATACCCTACCCAAGATTCACAAAAATGCAACTACACCCCCAACCCGCCCAATTGTTATTGGGATTGGGTCTGTCACTGCCAGACTGGGTGAATATCTGGACAAATTGCTTCAGCTTAGTGTGAAAGCAACAAAGGCTTACCTGAAGGATATCTCCGACCTACTACAATCATTAAATGAGGTGACCGTTAACCCTAATTTAGAAATACATCTGATTACTGCCGATGTGGCATCTCTCTATACAATCATTCACCACGAAGATGCTGCATTAGCCCTTAATTTGGCTTTAAGTAAGAGAGAGGACATTCTACATAATCAGAAACGTTTCTTGGGCCATGCATTAGAGTTTTGCATGTCCCATAATTATTTTTGGTTTAACGTTTTTTTCTTTTCTCAACAGGTTGGCGTGGCTATGGGGGCGAAATTTGCCCCCAGTCTCGCCAACCTGTTTATGGCGGAGTGGGAGGACAAGCACATCTTTATGAACAGGAAACCTCAGGTGCTGTTATACCGTTGTTTCATCGATGACCTTCTAATTATTTGGCAAGGTACTGAGAATGATGCCATACAATTTCTGGGACATCTTAATAATAATAATAATAACATCAAGCTGGAATACACTATCAGCAATGTCAGTGTCAACTTTCTGGATGTGAAGATTGAATACCATGAGGGGTCGTTTAAGACCAAGGTGTGTTTTAAAAGCACAGATCACAATAGCTATTTATCTATCAACAGCGGTCATCATCCGGCTTGGATTAGAAATATACCCAAGGGTCAGTTTCTACGCGTCCGCAGAAACTGCACTGATGATGCAGACTATTTCACACAGGCAAACGTATTGAAGAATAGGTTTGTTCAGAAAGGGTACGATGAAGCCAAACTTAATGTTGCTGTTCAACAGATCTCTAATATCTCAAGGGAAGAGTGCCTTAAGAAGAAAGACATCTCACTAACGAGAGACCAACATCAGTGCAGTTTAACGGGATTTCATGTTCAGTACAGAGAGATTGAGAACATAATGAAAACACATTGGCACATTCTGAGCAAAGATAGACATCTCAATCAAATCCTTCCCCCACAACCTCGATTCATATATCGAAAGGCACCCAATTTTGGGGATCGAGTAGTGCAAAAGATCTTAGACCCCCCCCAACCAACGGTTAAATTGGACCTAAAGGGTTTCTTCCCATGTGGCAAATGTATTTGCTGTAGGACAGTGAAAGTACAGAATAGGGGAAAAAAATAAATACAGGGAAGTGATGGGAAAGTTTTTGAGTTGAAAGAATTTAGTACCTGCAATTCATCTTATGTGGTATATCTCCTATGGTGCCCCTGTGGCCTACTTTATGTTGGCAGAACAAAACGACTGCTGAGAATACGCATATCTGAACACCTGGCCAACATAAAGAAAGGCTATGAATACCACAGTGTATCTGTCCACTTTAAAGAAAAGCACAATCAGGACCCTACACTTGCTCAGTTCTGTGGAATTGACTGTGTATACCCTAGCTGGAGAGGATCTAACAGGGTAAGGGACTTGTCACAGAGAGAAACTCAATGGATCTTCTCTTTGAAATGTCTCTTCCCGCGGGGGTTGAACATTGAATTAGACGTGAATAGCTTTATCAACAATTCATAATACACTAATAATGATTATTCTTCACATTAACATATCAACACTCATAGATGACTGGTATAGGCCACTTGTTTCCCATAAAGGAATTCTCATTGGGACCAGTGATTAGTCTAAATTTAGTGAGATATGTAAACTATGCTTGCCAACACTACTTTTCATTTAATCTTGATAGTGATAAGTGTTGGGCTCTACAGTTGTTATAAGTATAATTTTATCACTAAGATATATGATCTTTCATTATGTATACATGTTTATGTATTTTACAGCTTTTAAAATAATTCATTCCATACTCAATTAATTTTACACATATGTAGATTCAGATATACATATTTTAATTATATGATTCTATTTATCAGATTTTTATATTTAAATTTTTCTTTTACTGTAAACTGCAAATTATTAGGTTACTATATGGCATCGCATTATTAGGATGACATGTAATCTGATGTATTGGCCTGGCTGATTAACATCGGTGACGCTTTTAATTACTGAGTTTGCAAGTTATGTTTTGTGTATTCAGTTCTGCTGGTGCGCGGTGTAGAAGATCTGCAATGTAACATACATTGCTGACACCATTGCTGGATCCCACCATCTGCTGCGCCTACTACTCAGACTCACGCCCTTTATCCCGAAAGAGGACATTGCAGTCGTGGTGGGAACAATCATCAATTCCAGACTCGACTACGCAAATGCCCTCTATCTAGGATTCCCCAAATACCAAATCACTCGTCTGCAAGTCGTTCAAAATACGGCCGCTCGACTAGTGACTGGGAAAAAAACATGGGAATCAATCTCACCTTCACTGAGATCCCTTCATTGGTTGCCAGTAAAATACAGAATCACTTTCAAGGCACTCTGCCTAATACATAAGTGTATTCAAGGCAACGCCCCCCAATATCTATGCGAAAAAATAAAAGCTCACAACCCCAATCGCATTCTGCGATCCACCAATCAAAACCTCCTCCAGATACCCAAGGCCAGATACAAGTCCAAAGGAGATCGAAGATTTGCAGTCCAGGGACCTCGCCTGTGAAATGCACTACCTACCACCATCCGACTGGAGTCGGACCACTTGGCCTTCAGGAGAAAGATTAAAACCCATCTCTTCTGAGGTCAAGGGGTTCCTTACCCATGAAATGGATACAGCGCCCAGAGGCGATTCAGTTCGCATGTGTTGCGCTTTACAAGTCTCTCTCTCTCTCTCACCACACCGCCCATTGGATGAACTCACACGCTGTGTTTAGAGCTGCGCGCGCTCCATTGGACTCTGCGGTGTGGATACTTCCGCCCACACACCGCAGCGTTCGATGATGCATTTCCGCCCAAAGCACCTCTCATTGTGATTGGTGGGATGCATCAGGTGGTAAACGCTTCGCTCATAGGTGACGCCTGACGGTTGGGACGCCCGATTGGGCGGCTTAGAGGCGTCGCCAGTGATTGGTGGGACGCACTAAAGGTTGGCTGCGTCGCACAGGGACTGACACCAGACGCTCGAGCCGCCTGATTGTTTGACTCGGGAGCGGTGCAGGTAATGTTTAAATTTTAAGTGTACAGGGGGTATTTAAAGTGTGTCTACAGCACAGGTAGCCTATCCCATGATTAAGTCAATTACATGACGAAACATGTCGGGGGCGTGGCTACAGTTTGACTTTTGACCATCTAACCAAACGTGAGAGGCCATTGCAGTGGCTTATTTCGCTAGTGACCAGCGATTGTTTTTTGCTTCACGCCAGTCTTGTGGGCTACCAGCACAGTGCGGATCGAGTGGTGAGAGATACCGGGTTGTTTTCTTGGGTCCGCCGTGACCGCAGTTCATCAGCCATACAATATTGAGGAAATTCTGCTGTGTTTTGATTCACGAGTTTTACTTTGGCCTTTTGTGAGTGCATTATTTGCAGATTTTTTATGTGGTGTGTTATTAAAACTGGTTTTACGTTATCACACTATTATATGCTTTCTTCATTATTTATGAGGATCTTATTTATCACTCGGTTGGAAATGGAAGCTCGCTTAATGGTTTGAACAATTATTACATGCTATTGTGCCGAGACACGAGAGTGTCAGGCAAATCGTTCTGGTGAGTGGCCAATCTTATTGGTGGAGGAATCACTTTTCACATCGGGTGTGGTGGAAGAATTCTTTGAAAAAATTACTTTGAAGATTTCACATTCGAGAGAGAGAAAAAGTTATTTTTCCTTGTTGCTTTTCTATGAACTATTTTTTGCTTATGAACACTTTCAATCACGGGTTTTGCTGATTTGTTTATTTATTTATCACATTTTGTTGCTCTTTGTAACTTCACTGTGTGGGTCATACACACACTAGCGCTGTTTATATATAATTTATATTTTATTTCAGTATTTGAACACGTTATATATACTTTGTCACTTTTTAAAAAACAGCAGCTGTGAAACTTCTCATTGTATTTAGTCCTAAGCGCAGAGGTGTGAGTCATTGGGGCGCGTTTATTGTGATCACATTCTTTCTATACAACTCAGAGTCTTTGAGTCGCTTGATGTCAGGAAACGGTGGTATGTGATAGTCCTGGCTGGGCAGACAGACGCTGTCAGGTCTCATTCTATTATATATCAGGTGGAGCTCTCTGCTGCCCTCTGTTGTCATTGTGCAGTCATTGCGACTCACACACGGACTGATCAGCAATGTTGAGCATGCTAGGATGACGATCCAAGAGGGGCGGAGTTTGTTCATATCTCGGCGTAATGTAATCACAGCTCTTCACCTCCGTCCAAGGGATACCCAGCCCGAGCACATCCATGTTAATGTTCCATTTTTGTTTGGTGCTCACCGACGAGAAGAAGAAACCTGCGCCGACAAAGTTTTCTGTAAAGTTTTGTACTATCAGCGGCATTACTGAGATTTGAACTTGCAACTACACACACCGTAGCTTGCAGCTCTAACCATTGCACTATGGAGGATGGAGGGCGACGGGCCAAATCTGCTCGGAGAACTCCATTCACAACACGGTTCCTCCAATGAAGGTAAAGGGGAACTCCGGTCTTTTCTCCTGAGATGTGTCCTGGCCTCCATATTGTATAGATAACATTTGTATGAAAAAAAAAATGTTACATTCAAATTCATTCATTTTCATTCATTTTCTGCAGCACTGGTGTAAAAAGAAAAAAGTACAATTTTTTTGTTTTATATAAATGTCTTTATTTTCTTTCGACATGCCATCTACTAGGGATGAGCTTTGTGTTCGAGTCGAACTCACGTCGATTCAAACATTGTATGTTCGACCATTCGCTGAAATACGAATGTTACGGGCCGTTCGCCGCCAAATTCGAGTGGCGTGTCATGGCCCATAATTCATTCATTGCTGGCTGATGATTGGCCAAGCATGCACTATGACCCGCATGCTTGGCCAATCACAGCGCGCAAAAAACAGAGAGAAGGCAGGCAGGCTAGTCAGTTATAGTTAAAGTGTGTAGAGGAGATATATGCATCCCAGGTGTTGTATATATATTTATACACTGTATTGAGTTTAGCTAGATCCGCTCTTCCTAATATACTGACAGGCAGGCAGGTAATTGTGCTATCTGCAGTATTTTCACGTGGTGTACTGTCTGTGTCCTCTGCACAGTGTGCACCTAAAGCTACGTGGTGTGTGTACTGTCTGTGTCCTCTGCACAGTGTGCACCTAAAGCTACGTCAATAGATTTGCTGGCGTTTCTCATATTAATTCCTACAGGCAGAGATCTGCTCATATTAAAACCACAGGCAGGGGATCAGTCTGCAAGTACTGTCACGTGGTGTATTGTCTGTGTCCTCTGCCCAGTGTGCACCTAAAGCTATGTGGTGTGTGTACTGTCTGTGTCCTCTACACAGTGTGCACCTAAAGCTACGTAAAGCTGGTGTTCTCATATTAATTCCTACAGGCAGGGATCTGTTCATATTAATACCACAGGCACGGGATCATTCTGCAAGTATTTTCACGTGGTGTACTGTCTGTGTCCTCTGCACAGTGTGCACCTAAAGCTACGTCAATAGATTTGCTGGTGTTTCTCATATTAATTCCTACAGGCAGAGATCTGCTCATATTAATACCACAGACAGGGGATCACTCTGCAAGTATTTTCACGTGGTGTAATTACAATTCTTGATATAATAGTTCACAGCAGGGCGTTCCAGCGCCCACCAAAACTAACTGTGAGGGCTTACAGTGTTGTGGCAACACCAACACCTAATGTATGCAGAGTATGAATGAATGACTTGTATAACGATACACATGCGAACTGAATCGCCTCTGGGCGTTTACACACAGCTCTCCCCACTCCGGGGACCGATCGCGGTACTTCAGCGGCGATCGGGTCCGCGGGTCCCGCGGTCACGGAGCTTCGGACCGGGTCACGGGCGCGCGCTGCGTGCACGCGCCCGCGACCCACGGCTGGGCATTTAAAGAGGACGTACAGGTACGTGCTTGTGCCCAGCCGTGCCATTCTGCCGACGTATATGTGCAGGAGGCGGTCCTTAAGTGGTTAAGCATCATTAAAATCACTGCTCCCGAATAAACGGATGTTTTTAAAACTTTTTTTGCATTGATATATGTCCCCTGGGGCAAGGCCCGGGTCCCCAAACCCATTTTAGGACAATAACTTGCATATTAGCTTTTAATATTAGCACTTTTGATTTTGAACGTTCGAGTCCCATAGATTTCAATGGGGTTCTAAAGTTAGCGTGAACGTTCGGTCCGTTCCAAGGTTCTGATGCGAACCGAACCGGGGGGTGTTCGGCTCCTTCCTAATATCCACTACATCTCCATAATCTGAAGAATATACAGTATAATGTATAATATATAATGAATGAATCCATTCAGGTTGCAGGTCCGGGAACATTTTTAGGGGTTTTGAACAGATATGAGTTTGGGCGCCCACTGAACTCATCTCTAACCCAAACTCCAGCTTTTTTTTGTACTTAAAGCGGGATTCCACCCGCGATTTTTATTTTGTTTTTTTTAAGTCAGCAGCCACAACACTGTAGCTGCTGACTTTTAATAAGGACACTTACCTGTCCTAGGTGCCGGCGATGATGGCCCCCCCCATGCCAATCCGGATCATTGCAGGTCCTGCGCCGCCATCCTCAGTAAGGGAAACAGGCAGTGAAGCTTGCGGCTTAACTGCCCGTTTCCTACTGCGCATGCGTGAGCCGCGTGGCTCTTTGTGAATGGGCGGCTGCTCTCTGGGATACACACAGTTCCCATAAAGCAGAGCGCCCCATTCCCCAGAAGGAGGATGCGGAAGAAGACCCACCACAGATAAGGAAGAGGCAGATTAGGAACATCCGCATAGCAACATGTTTTTTCGGGTGAGTATTTTTTCAATTTTTATTTATTTTTGCAGCATTTTCCTGTAATATTTTTTTAGGGTGGAACTCCACTTTAACTACTTCCCGACTGCCTTACGACTATATACGGCGGCACTTTAAAGATGGATATCTCGGTAACGGCAGCAGCTGCTGTCACAACCGAGGTATCCATCTTTAGTGTGAGCGGTCCTGTAAAAGATAACGGTGGTCTCCGTGGCAGATTCGCCGAGAGATCACCGTTATTGGCGGCGGGCCCCCCCTCCCGCCGCTTTCCGGCGCCCTCCGCCGCTTACCGAAGCCGTCGGTAGCGGCGGAGGCGATCGGGTGCTTTAGCCTGCTCTGTGGGGATACGAGTGAGGGCAAGATGGCAAAATTTAAAATTTTTTTTTTTTTTGCATTCAAGTCTAAATATGAGATGTGAGGTCTTTTTAACCCCAGATCTCATATTTAAGAGGACCTGTCACGCTTTTTTCTATTACAAGGGATGTTTACATAAAATAAATAAAAATAATTAAGAAAAAAACATTTTTTAAAGCACCCTGTCCTGACGAGCTTGCGCGCAGAAGCGAAAGCATACGTGAGTAGCGTCCGCATATGAAACCGGTGTTCAAACCACACATGTGAGGTATCGCCGCGATCGTTAGAGCGAGAGCAATAATTCTAGCACTAGAAGTCCTCTGTAGCTCAAAAAATGCAACCTATAGAATTTTTTAAACGTCGCCTATCGAGATTTTTAAGGGTAAAAGTTTGACGCCATGCCACGAGCGGACGCAATTTTTAAACGTGACATGTTGGGTATCATTTTACTCGGCGTAACATTATCTTTCACAATGTATAAAAACATTGGCCCAAATTTATTGCTGTCTTATTTTTTTATTCAAAAAAGTGCATTTTTTCGAAAAAAAGTGCGCTTGTAGGACCGCTGCGCAAATATGGTGTGACAAAAAGTATTGCAATGATCGCCATTTTATTCTCTAGGGTGTTAGAAAAAACTGTTTTAGTCTTGTAAACACCAAATCTGAAAAACACCCAAAGTAGAGAAGTGGTTAAATCACCTGAAGGCCGGGCTGCCCCCTATCCCCACTCTTATTTGTCATTGTAATAGAACACTTAGCTTGCGCCATCAGACAAAATGTCTCCATCCGCGGTATCCAAACACCTTCCTCCCATTACAAACTATCCCTCTATGCGGACGACCTTCTGGTATACCTACAGGACCCCCATACCTCCCTACCATCCCTCTTCGCGGAATTCCGTCGCTTTGGCACATTTAGCAACTTCAAACTCAATCTGTCCAAGACTGAGGCTCTCAACGTTTCCCTCCCTGCCGCTACGATGACTAGGCTCAAAGCCAATTTTTCTTTTAAATGGCAGACGAGGGGAATCTCATACCTTGGCGTCCTTATTCCTTCTAGTCTTTCCAACCTTTTTTCTTTGAACTATGTTCCCCTGCTTTCACGTTTGCGGAAGGACTTGGAGGAGTGGGGGGGGACTTCCCTGCCATGGTTCGGGAGGATCAACACCCTGAAGATGGACACTCTACCCAAACTCCTGTATCTCCTTCAAACGGTTCCCGTCTTAATCCCCAAGTCCTTCTTCAACTCCTTACGCTCCCTCGCCATCAGATTCCTGTGGCGGCGGGGGCTATCTAGAGTGAAGTACAATGTGCTCACCCGCCCAAAGCTGCGGGGCGGAGCTGGCATTCCTGACTTCGAGACCTACTACAAGGCCGCGCATATTGCGCGTGTCTTGGAGTGGTTCCCGCGTCCTTTCTTGAAGGCCTCCGTCGCCCTAGAACAAGACTTGTCTCACGTTGACCTACGAGCACTCCTATGGGGATATAGAACTGAACTGACACGCATGCCTCCCCCCTCCCCGCTTACTCTGGCTTCTCTCAGATTATGGTACAACAGGGGGTTATGTTCCCTACTGTCCTCCGACCCCTCTCCGTTATCTTCCCTGTTCGACAATCCCTCGTTCCCCCAAGGCTTTGGTGTATCTTCGTTAGGCCCCTTCAAAAGGACTGAATGGCCCCAGGCACGCTCCTTTGTGCATACTACGCTGGGGTCGCCAGCGACTCCGGCAGGCGCCCATGACTGGCTCACTACACTGCACTTGTCCACACTTACAAAGCACTTACATTCCTCCTCTCAGGTACACCGCCCTCTCACGGAGTTTGAACGATTGTGCTCCCTCTCGGAGACGCCCAGGCACCTACTCTCGGCCATATATAACCTACTGCAAACACTCACGCACACCGAGCTACCCTCTTACACTAGGATGTGGTCTGCAGACCTAGGGGAGGACATCCGGCAGGCAGACTGGCAGACTTCGTTTTACTTTACTCACAAGTCCACGATCTCCTGCTACGCACAGGAAAAAAACTACAAGATTCTGTCAAGATGGTACAGAGTTCCCTCTATGTTGCACAAAATATTTCCGTCCACCCCGGCATCCTGTTGGCGATGTTCCGCTGCTGTGGGGACTTATCTACATGTCTGGTGGGATTGTGAGAGGATCCGCCCCTTCTGGACTCAGGTATTTGAATGTTATAACAAAGTCTACGATAAATCACTGGTTCCCTCACCTAAAATTGCTCTTCTCTCTATCCTGCCTGGTTCTGTTAAATCGCAGAGGCGGAGCCTCCTCCGTTTTTTCATGTCTTCAGCAAGACAGCTCATACCTTCCTACTGGAAGTCAACCGCAACTCCTCCATTGTCACGCTGGGTCTCTATTATGAACGATACCATGAGAATGGAGGAGATGCTGGCCCTTGACAACGACACTTTTGATAAGTATACAATGCTATGGCTCGTCTGGCTCCACTTCTCTTCCTCTGACACCCTGGCGAACATGTTGTCCACCCAACCATGATCACCCCTGACAGCCTACGTCTGTGTCACCCCCTTAAGATAAACTAGGTCCCCCCTCCCACCTTATTTACATTGTTTCTCCCATTTGCCCCCTCAGCAACTCTCACACTCCCCCATGATCCCCCCCTGGTTTTCTTTCCTCTCTCCCCCTTTCCTTATATTCTCTCTCTTTCTTCTCTCCTCCCCCCTTCCTCTCCGCCCTCTCATGCCCCTGATTCTTACCCCCCCCCCCCCCTATTTTTGTGTTTTTTTTTTTTTTTTTTTTGTTGTTTTGTTTTGTTTTGTTTTGTTTGATTTTTCGGCCTTGGTTCTTTTTTGTCCTCTGTGTCATTTTTTTTCTGCTGATTTTATTGTTTCCTTCCTGGAGACTCTGGTTACAATGTTGTCACCTACTAAGAGGCCATTTTGGCCGCTCATAATTTTTTGTTTCGGGTTCTTGTCATAATTGTTCCTGTTGAGTTATATGCTGGTGGGAGTCCTGCTGTGGGCGATAGCCATTGGGCTGACTCTCTACCACTACGTATTCATGACTGTACCCTGACTGTGACACCTTATGCTGTTTATGTATAACTTGTTAAAATTCTAATAAACATATTTTCAACTCTAAATCACCTGAAGGCCGGGTCATTATCATGAGCTGTAGTGCGGGGAATGACCCGGATCAGGTTCCTCTCTAGTCTTGATTGACATCAGTTGACTCGGTTTTTCAGAATTGTGTGCAATCATCTCACCGTGTATGGCTAACTTAAAGAGGAACTGTGGTCTGCTCACATAATTTGTAATAAAAACATCTTTGCCATTCTGAAGCTTCCCTCCAACCACTTTGCATATAATTTTATATATCCTGTGATTCTGTACTTGCCAAATATGCTGCAGAAATCTCCCTTCCACGGAGCCTGGCTGCAGCCATTTTAACTGTGGGCAGCTGAAGCTGCTGCCTGTTCACTTCCTGGATTTACACAGACACTCACCTCCAGCTCTGCAGCTCTCATTGGCCCTCTTATGGCTCATCCCTCCTCCCTTCCTGGCAAACTCTCCCGTGAGTGAGAGAGAGAGCTGTGCATAATGTCATAAGCCTAGGCTAATCACCAGACAAGAAACAGGAAGTGGGCTGTATAAGGGATTTACTGGCAGAAAAAAAAAAATGTTTTACTATCCAAAGTTAAAACAACAACAAGGGCAGAAGATTTAATAAATGAAAAATGACTGAAGTTCCAGAAACGTACAAACCCAATTTGTTTGGCAACTTCGTTACCCTCTTTCCTCCGGTCACTGAGCTCATCTAACTCCCCCTCCCCATGTATACTAAAGGCGGCCATAGATGGATCAAAATTGGTCCGGCTCAGCAGGGACCGGATGAGTTTCAATCCATGTATGGGTAGGCTGGTTGTACAGAAGTCCATCTACCGATCGAATTCTGAACAACCAGCCTGTCAGGTTTTCCCTGAACAATCAGTGCTGCCGGCTGTAGCCTGCAATACTGATCAATGTGTTCTGACGGTAGGAGACTCTCTGCCATCAGAACACAATAAAACCGTGGGAGAGATTCCCCATCCACCATGAATGTGTGGATGGGGGAATTGGGTCATTTTTTCTTGTTCAACCCAGGGGCATACCTACAGGGGTCACAATTACCCCCCCCCCCCCATGCTCCAGGGGGCCCCTGTGGCACCTTATACATCTGGATAGGAGGGGCGGTGGCATATAGAGGAACCAGAGCTTCAGACGCTAAATATCCGCGTGTCCTCTCCCTCCTGCAGGCATTTAGCAGCTGCAGGAGGGAGGCATCAGTTCCTCTATATGCCGCCGCCCCTATCCAGTTTGTTAATGCCCCCCCCCCCCTAGACCTATGTCCTCTCTCCTGGCCCCCCACCCCCCCTTATCCCCCACAGCTCTGCCAGGTTTCCCTCTCCCATATGCCGCTGGCTGCGGCGGGGGGAGGCCGCCAGGATGGAGAGCGGGGATGGGGGCCAGTAAATGGTCATTTACTCAACGGCTTACTGGCCCCCTCCTTCTCTAAATGAATAGTCAGTGATCGGTACAGATCTCTGACTCTGTCCATTCATAACTGAAACATAGCAAACTGTTTATTATGTTTCAGTTTGTGAATCAACGAGAAGCTCTGTACAGAGCTATTCCTGTCCATTCATTCTGTACAATTGAGGGCTGTGTCCTCAATCTCCTTTCTCTGTCTCAAAAGGTGAAACATCAGAGGTATGTTTAGACCCCTGATATCTCACCAAAGCTCTCCAACGGGGAAAAAAAAATTGTAAAAAAAATAAAATAATAAAAAATAAAACAATACCAAAAAAAAAAAAAACACTGGGCTGGATTCAGGTAGTTTTGCGCTTTTTTTACGGAGGCGCAGGGCAAATTTACTGCGCTGCCCTTGATTCACGGAGCAGTAGCTCCGTAATTTGCGTGAGCGCTCCGGAAAACTGCCCGGCGTAAGCGTGCGTAATTTAAATGATCCCATAGGGGGCGTGGATCATTTAAATTAGGCGTGTTCCCACGCCGAGCGTAGTGCGCATGCCCTGTCGGGAAACTTTCCCGACGTGCATTGCGGTAAAGGACGTAATTTGCTTCAAAGTGAACGTGAATGGCGTCCAGCGCCATTCACGATTCACTTACGCAAACAACGTAAATTTTTCGAAAACGCGACGCGGGAACGACGGGTATACGTAGCATTGGCTGCCCCTGCTAATAGCAGGGGCAGCCTTACGCAAAAAGCGACGTACGCAAACGACGTAAACTGCGTACGGTTGTGAATCGGCGTTAGTATGCAATTTGCATACTTTACGCTGACCACTACAGGAACGCCACCTAGCGGCCTGCGTAAGAATGCAGCCTAAGATATGACGGCATAAGAGCCTTATGCCAGGGATATCTTAGGCTGCAGTCGGCGTATTGAGGTTCCTGAATCAGGAGCATTCGATACGCCGGCGTAAGTAAGAAATTGCGCTGCGTAACTATGGTTACGCAGACGCAATTGCTTAATGAATCTACCCCACTGACACCAGGGTCATAAAGGTCGCACTTGCAACCGGGCCCTGGCGTTCCGCCACCGGGCTCAGAGGGAAAGGGCCCCAGCCGGGGGTCAGATGGGCCCTTCATGGTTTCTTGCACTTGGGCCCTGAAGGTTTTAGTTACCCCCTGGTTAAAAGAGAGGCAAAAAGGATAACAAAACTTTCAGAGAACTTTGCTGTGAGGTTTCCATATTCTGAGTGGGTGAAATACATATTTCTGCACGGACACCTTGGGAAATGTTGACTAGACCTTGTTATTTTGTGAACACGATTTTCATTTTAGTGTGGACACCTTTCTCTGTAGCCATCTATCTGGTCTTATCAGGACATAAATCAGCCAGTGTCAGTAAAGCTGTAGATGGTGTTTAGCTCAGATGCCGCAAGCTATCTGCACAGAATGACCGACTCCTTGCACAGCCTCATAGTACAAAATGTGTTCTTAACTCAGTTTACTGATCTTATAATGCCCCATGCTATTAGGATTCTAATGCAATTTCCATGCCGAATTAAAAAAATGGAAGACTTTTTTTTTTTTTTTTTATCTCCTATAAAGATAATAACCAATATTATACTGAAGACATTGCAAATATATTTAAATTTAACATTAAAACGAAACACAAATGAAATTAAAAAATAAAAATATTTATTAGGAAAAATATCAGTTATCATATGTATAACAGACATCAACGTAGAAAAAAAAGTTTTCCTAAAATTTTAAAATATTTTTTGCTTGACGTGTTTGATGACCTGCAAAAAACACTCTCCCTCGTTATCCACTGCTTATGTATTTTTAAGTACTGTACTTAGTCCTTTTTCTTCAGTGCTGCTCAGTCCAATATGATCACATGCAAGTCCTTATATTTCTAATGTTATACTGTCCTTACTCTAACTCTGCAGTGGTGACCATTCCCAAAATTCACATACAAGTCCTTCTGTAGTAAGCACCATGCAGTCCTTAATCCACCTCCTCAATGGTAGGTCCGGGGTTGCAGCCCTGTCTGGCCTGAGTACTGCAGCTGGCTCCTGGCATCCCACCACCTGCTGCCCCTTGGTACAATCTGGAGATGATAGGGTTACATGCCCTCTCCAGCTCCTTCTGCTGGTGGATGTACTCCTCTTTCTCAGCCAGCTGGTTCTTGTCCAGCCATGACAGGACCTCATTACACTTCTCCACAATGGCCTTCTTATCTGATGCACTCATTTCTCCTTGATATTCTCATCCTCCACTGTGCTCTTCAGATTGAAGACATAGGACTCCAGAGAGTTCTTAGCAGCAACCCTCTCCCTCTGGACATCATCGTCTCCCTTGTACCTTTCTGCCTCCTGCACCATCTTCTCTATTTCCTCTTTGCTCAGTCTGCCCTTGTCATTGGTGATGGTGATTTTGTTCTGCTTTCCTGAGCTTTTGTCCACAGCAGACACATTGAGGATTCCGTTGGCATCAATGTCAAAGGTGACTTCAATTTGTGGCACTCCACGTGGAGCTGGAGGAATGCCAGTCAGTTCAAACTTGCCCAGGAGGTTGTTGTCCTTTGTCATTGCTCTCTCACCCTCGAGGACCTGGATGAGGACACCTGGCTGGTTGTCAGAGTAGGTGCTGAAGATCTGTGTCTGCTTGGTGGGGATGGTGGTGTTGCGTTTGATGAGTACAGTCATCACTCCTCCGGCTGTTTCTAGACCAAGAGAGAGCGGGGCCACATCCAGCAGGAGCAGATCCTGGACCTTCTCAGACTTGTCACCCGTCAGGATGGCAGCTTGTACAGCAGCTCCATAGGCGACAGCTTCATCAGGGTTGATGCTCTTGTTTAGCTCCTTCCCATTGAAGAAGTCTTGAAGGAGTTTCTGCACCTTGGGAATACGTGTAGAGCCTCCGACTAGAACAATGTCATGAATCTGAGACTTGTCCAGCTTGGAATCTCTCAGGGCCTTCTCAACGGGGTCAAGGGTTCCCCTGAAGAGGTCTGAACAGAGTTCCTCAAAGCGAGCCCTGGTGATGGAAGTGTAGAAGTCAATGCCCTCATACAGAGAGTCAATCTCAATGCTGGCCTGGGTGCTGGAGGACAGGGTGCGCTTGGCTCTCTCACAAGCTGTTCTGAGCCTCCTCAGAGCTCTCTTATTCTGGCTGATGTCCTTCTTGTGCTTGCGCTTGAATTCTTCCACAAAGTGGTTCACCATTCGGTTGTCAAAGTCTTCTCCGCCCAGATGGGTGTCGCCTGCTGTAGCCTTCACCTCAAAGACCCCGTCATCAATAGTGAGGATGGAGACGTCAAATGTGCCACCTCCCAGGTCAAAGATCAGGACGTTGTGTTCACCTCGGCTTCCTTTATCCAAGCCATAAGCGATGGCAGCAGCTGTGGGCTCATTAATGATTCTCAGAACATTTAAACCAGTGATGACCCCGGCATCTTTAGTGGCTTGGCGCTGGGAGTCGTTGAAATAGGCTGGCACAGTGATCACAGCGTTTCTCACAGGGTGACCCAGGTACGCCTCAGCTGTTTCTTTCATCTTCAACAAGACCATGGAGGAAATTTCCTCAGGTGCGAAGGTCTTCTCTTCTCCTTTATATTCCACCATCATCTTGGGCTTCCCACAGTCACTCACCACCTGGAATGGCCAGTGCTTCATATCAGACTGCACCACGGGGTCATCAAACTTCCTGCCAATCAGTCTCTTGGCATCAAAGACCGTGTTCTGCGGGTTCATGGCCACCTGGTTCTTGGCTGCATCTCCGATCAGTCTCTCTGTGTCGGTGAAGGCCACATAGCTTGGGGTGGTGCGGTTGCCCTGGTCATTGGCGATGATCTCCACCTTGCCATGCTGGAAGACGCCAACGCAGGAATAGGTTGTGCCCAGATCAATGCCAATTGCAATGTCTTTAGGAGACATCATGCTGGTGGATGGGTAGATCTCTATGAATGTCTTCTCTGGGGTCAGTAGATGAAGCGGGTTCTCCTTTGCTGTGTAGAACATACGTCTTCTCTGTGCTGTATCAGGAACGCGGTGTGTTCTCCTCTATGAGCTGAGCTCTGTCTTCTCTCTGGGAGTTTTACTATCTGGCTCAGCTCTATTTATACTCGCTGGCTCAGCTGGGAGAAACTTCCTGACCAATCACGCACAGTCCTTAGGAAGCAGCTTGAACTTTCCAGAGACTTCCTGAAAGCATCAGCCAATCAGCACTGACCTGAGACAACGTCATGGACTTTAGATGATTCCGGAAGGTACAGGAAGGTTTGGGGCAGATCTCTGCTGTCTGGGCAGAGTTAACCCTTTCATGACTTGCAGCTCCCCGGGGGTTGGGATTAACCCTTTCCATTTATAACCGCTGCCTGGTGGCCGAATACAATTAACCATTTCTTGGCTAATTGCTCCCTGGTGGCCAGATAACATTAACACTTACATGTCCAGCAGCTCCATAAAGCATAATGCAGTTAACCTTTTCATGCCTGGTGGTTATCTAGTGGCTAGACAGGATTAATACTCTCACGACTAACAGCTCTCCATTGGCTGCATATGATTAACCCTTTGTGACCTGCATCTCCTTAGTGGCTGAACACGGGTTCACCAATTTATGGCAAATGTCTCCCCAGCGGCTGGATAGGATTAACCCTTCCATGACTGTCTACTCCCTGGAGAGGCTGAATACCATTAACCCTTTCATGACTGATGTCCTCGAGGTGGTTTGGATTTTATTAACCCTTTCACGACTATCAGCTTCCTAATGGCTGTGCGTGATTAACCCTTTCATTCCCTATGGGTCTGTGTTGGCTGGATAGGACTTACCTATTTATATGGAGATGTTTCCTTAGTGGCTGGGTATTATTAACCCTATAATCAGGGCTGGACTGGGACAGAAATTTGGCCCTGGACTTCATCCAGACCGGCCCACTTTAATTTTAAGTGTCACCCTTGCATCAGAGCCCCCCTTGTATCAGAGTATCCCCCATCAGAGTCTCCCCCATCAGAGTTTTTCTTGCATCAGAGTGTCCCCCATCAGAGTCCCCCTTGCACCAGATTGTCCCCCCTTGCATCAGAGATCCCCCTTGCATTAGTGTTCCCCTTCAGTGTCCCCCCTTGCATCAGAGAGTCCCCCCTTACATCAGAGTGCCCCCCTTGCATCAGAGTGTCCCCCCCTTGCATCAGAGTGTCCCCCCTTGCACCAGAGAGCCCCCTTTGCATCAGAGTGTCCCCCCTTACATCAGAGTGTTCCCCCTTGCATCAGAGTGCCCCCTTGCATCAGAGTGTTCCCCCTTGTACCAGTGTCCCCCCTTGTACCAGAGAGCCCCCTTTGCATTAGAGTGTCTCCCCTTACATCAGCGTGTCCCCCATTGCATCAGAGAGCCCCCCTTGCATCAGAGTGTCCCCCATTGCACCAGGGTGTCCCCCTTTAAAGTGTCCCCCATTATAGCAAAAAGTAAACAATATTGCATTTTTTTCAAAATTGTCGCTCTATTTTTGTTTATAGCGCAAAAAATTGTTTGGGAGCCACGTCGCACGACCGCGCAATTGTCTGTTAAAGCGACGCCGTGCCGAATTGTAAAAACCCCTTGGGTCATTTAGCAGCATATTGGTCCGGTCCTTAAGTGGTTAAAGCACAAATCCTGGATATGAAATTCAGCATCTACTAGGTGCTATGATTTCCCTTTGGGGTGCAGGAGGATCCAAACATGTTGTTTGCAGGCAGCACTGTGTGCTTAGGAAGGTGGGAGAGACGCCTTAGTAGTGGAAGGGTTAATATTGGGACTCCGTATTCTCCAGGAAGGAAGAATTCACACAAGCAGGCACCAGGGAGCTGTTGTTAGTCATTAAAGGGTTAATCATTTCCCTCTTGTAGTGATCCCAGTGATTGGGCTTAGCATATCCAATTACCAGTGAGCTTCCAGACCTGAAATGGTTAAATCCCCACATACACCGGGAAAGTACAGCATAGGAAAGGGTTAAATATACAGATATGGGGGGGGGGGGGGGCATGCGTTACTTTGCATCAATAACATTGATATGTAATCCATTCCATCCATATATACACATGCACACTGCTGGGGGACACAGTGTTCTTCCATGCTGAGCTCTGTACATGATCATTTATTTATTTTCACAGTTATATAGAAAGAAGGACACAGCTGTGCTCTTCCATGAAACACCGGCATTCTGGAACCTTCGTGATACCACCCGGCATTCTGGAACCTTCCTGATACCACCCGGCATTCTGGAACCTTCGTGATACCACCCGGCATTCTGGAACCTTCCTGATACCACCCGGCATTCTGGAACCTTCGTGATACCACCCGGCATTCTGGAACCTTCGTGATACCACCCGGCATTCTGGAACCTTCCTGATACCACCCGGCATTCTGGAACCTTCGTAATACCACCCGGCATTCTGGAACCTTCCTGATACCACCCGGCATTCTGGAACCTTCGTCATACCACCCGGCATTCTGGAACCTTCGTGATACCACCCGGCATTCTGGAACCTTCGTGATACCACCCGGCATTCTGAGGTCACCTAACCCAACTCTAATTGCTGAAAGCCGAAGGAGTCCCCGAATATTCTTGTAGCTTCCTGAATCATCTGAGGATGACGTCGTCTCAGGTCAGTGCTGATTGGCTGATGCATCCAGGAAGTCTCTGGAAGGTTCCAGCTGGTTCCCTGAGAGACAACAAAGCTTGTGCCTAGACTGTGCGTGATTGGTCAGGAAGTTTCTCCCAGCTGAGCCAGCGAGTATAAATAGAGCTGAGCCGCACAGAGAGAGGCAGATAGTAAAACTCCCAGAGAGAAGACAGAGCTCAGCTCATAGAGGAGAACACACCGCGTTCCTGATACAGCACAGAGAAGACGTATCTTCTACACGGCAAAGGAGAACCCGCTTCATCTACTGACCCCAGAGAAGACACTCTATAGAGATCTACCCATCCACCAGCAAGATGTCTCCTAAAGACATTGCAATTGGCATTGATCTGGGCACAACCTATTCCTGCGTTGGCGTCTTCCAGCATGGCAAGGTGGAGATCATCGCCAATGACCAGGGTGACCGCACCACCCCGAGCTATGTGGCCTTCACCGACACAGAGAGACTGATCGGAGATGCAGCCAAGAACCAGGTGGCCATGAACCCGCAGAACACGGTCTTTGATGCCAAGAGACTGATTGGCAGGAAGTTTGATGACCCCGTGGTGCAGTCTGATATGAAGCACTGGCCATTCCAGGTGGTGAGTGACTGTGGGAAGCCCAAGATGATGGTGGAATATAAAGGAGAAGAGAAGACCTTCGCACCTGAGGAAATTTCCTCCATGGTCTTGTTGAAGATGAAAGAAACAGCTGAGGCGTACCTGGGTCACCCTGTGAGAAACGCTGTGATCACTGTGCCAGCCTATTTCAACGACTCCCAGCGCCAAGCCACTAAAGATGCCGGGGTCATCGCTGGTTTAAATGTTCTGAGAATCATTAATGAGCCCACAGCTGCTGCCATCGCTTATGGCTTGGATAAAGGAAGCCGAGGTGAACACAACGTCCTGATCTTTGACCTGGGAGGTGGCACATTTGACGTCTCCATCCTCACTATTGATGACGGGGTCTTTGAGGTGAAAGCTACAGCAGGCGACACCCATCTGGGTGGAGAAGACTTTGACAACCGAATGGTGAACCACTTTGTGGAAGAATTCAAGCGCAAGCACAAGAAGGACATCAGCCAGAATAAGAGAGCTCTGAGGAGGCTCAGAACAGCTTGTGAGAGAGCCAAGCGCACCCTGTCCTCCAGCACCCAGGCCAGCATTGAGATTGACTCTCTGTATGAGGGCATTGACTTCTACACTTCCATCACCAGGGCTCGCTTTGAGGAACTCTGTTCAGACCTCTTCAGGGGAACCCTTGACCCCGTTGAGAAGGCCCTGAGAGATTCCAAGCTGGACAAGTCTCAGATTCATGACATTGTTCTAGTCGGAGGCTCTACACGTATTCCCAAGGTG
The DNA here is from genome assembly GCF_905171775.1 of Rana temporaria. NCBI lineage: Eukaryota > Metazoa > Chordata > Amphibia > Anura > Ranidae > Rana > Rana temporaria. Next base: position 8,415,521 of record NC_053490.1, on the reverse strand, counting down.
CAGAAACTCCTTCAAGACTTCTTCAATGGGAAGGAGCTAAACAAGAGCATCAACCCTGATGAAGCTGTCGCCTATGGAGCTGCTGTACAAGCTGCCATCCTGACGGGTGACAAGTCTGAGAAGGTCCAGGATCTGCTCCTGCTGGATGTGGCCCCGCTCTCTCTTGGTCTAGAAACAGCCGGAGGGGTGATGACTGTACTCATCAAACGCAACACCACCATCCCCACCAAGCAGACACAGATCTTCAGCACCTACTCTGACAAGCAGCCAGGTGTCCTCATCCAGGTCCTCGAGGGTGAGAGAGCAATGACAAAGGACAACAACCTCCTGGGCAAGTTTGAACTGACTGGCATTCCTCCAGCTCCACGTGGAGTGCCACAAATTGAAGTCACCTTTGACATTGATGCCAACGGAATCCTCAATGTGTCTGCTGTGGACAAAAGCTCAGGAAAGCAGAACAAAATCACCATCACCAATGACAAGGGCAGACTGAGCAAAGAGGAAATAGAGAAGATGGTGCAGGAGGCAGAAAGGTACAAGGGAGACGATGATGTCCAGAGGGAGAGGGTTGCTGCTAAGAACTCTCTGGAGTCCTATGTCTTCAATCTGAAGAGCACAGTGGAGGATGAGAATATCAAGGAGAAAATGAGTGCATCAGATAAGAAGGCCATTGTGGAGAAGTGTAATGAGGTCCTGTCATGGCTGGACAAGAACCAGCTGGCTGAGAAAGAGGAGTACATCCACCAGCAGAAGGAGCTGGAGAGGGCATGTAACCCTATCATCTCCAGATTGTACCAAGGGGCAGCAGGTGGTGGGATGCCAGGAGCCAGCTGCAGTACTCAGGCCAGACAGGGCTGCAACCCCGGACCTACCATTGAGGAGGTGGATTAAGGACTGCATGGTGCTTACTCCAGAAGGACTTGTATGTGAATTTCGGGAATAGTCACCATTGCAGAGTTAGATTATGGACAGTATAACATTGGAAATATAAGGACTTGCATGTCATTAATTGGACTGAGCAGCACTGAAGAAAATGACTAAATACAGTACTTAAAAAGACATAAGCAGTGGATAACGAGGGAGAGTGTTTTTTGCAGGTCATCAAACACGTCAAGCAGACTACATTTTAAAATTTTAGGAAAACGTTTTTTTTTCTACGTTGATGTCTGTTATACATATGGTAACTGATATTTTTATTTTTATTTTTGTGATGTGAACAATCCAAAAAATTGCTCTGTAGATACTGTATATTTATAATTGCAAGAAATGATTTTTACATTTTGTTGTACATAGTATTTTTTATTTCAATAAACATTTTTGTCTTTATAAATAATGTGCCTCTGCAATGTGGTTTAATTTTTAATATCAGACAAATCTGTAATCCTGGGTAATGGAATGCAGACACTGTGTACATGGGCGTCCGCTCCATAGGGCAAGCGGGGGCAATTGCCCCCCCTTGGAAAATCGAGAAGGTGTTGAAAAGTCTCGTGGTCGCGGGCTGTCTGAGCAGTCCCGGGCCGGATGTCACACAGGCCCAGCGAGCAGAGTGAAGCCGCTTCCCCCTCCAGTGTTTATGTGTACACAGGGGGAGGGAACCTGCTACCTGTGCCGCATTGATGGCTGATCTGGGGTACTGAATGGGATGGGGGTCCGTCTGTGCTGAAGGGGGGGGTTTGTGCTGAATGGGGGGTCCATCTGTGCTGAATGGGGGGTCTGTACTGAATGGGGGGTGTGTGCTGAAGGGGGGGTCTATCTGTACTAAAAGGGGGGGTCTGGGCTTAAAGGGGATCAATCTGTGCTGAAGGGGGGGTCTGTGCTGAATGGAGGGGTCTGTGCTGAAGAGGGGTCCATCTGTGCTGAATTGAGGGGTCTGTGCAGAATGGGGGGATTTGTGCTGAAGGGGGGTCCATCTGTGCTGAAGGGGGGTCTGTACATTCTCTAGGCTATATTTATATGGGCATGGAGTGAAGATGAATTATCTCAAGAGCTATTTCACACTGCCAGCTGGCCGCGTTATCGGTAAAAAGAGGCGCTTTACCATCGTTTTAGCTGTGCTATTCGGCCGCTAGTGGGGTGCTTTTAACCCCCACTATCGTTTGAAGAAAGGGTTAAATGAAACTGTGTATCGCCGCTGCCGAACCGCCCCCCACCCCTTGAAAAAATTTCAGGGGACGCCCATGACTGTGTACTTATTTGTTGTATAGTATATCTAAAGCCAACATTTTTTTTAACTTATGGATAGAATGTGTAATGCCGCGTACACACGATCGGGTTTCTCAGCGGTAAAAACACAGCCGAGAAACGCAACGGGAAAACCAAGGATTGGCTTGGTTCCTTTTCCCCGTGTACACACGGCCGGTTTTCCCGACAGGTTTTCTCTTGGTTGAGAAAACTGGCCATGTGTATCCTCCACCGCAGTGTTTCCCTATGGGAAAACTGCAGAGGAAGAAAACGCTGCGATTCGCGACGAGAAAAATTAAAACAAGTTCTAAATTTTCCCGTTGTGATTCTCAGTGGTTTTCTCATCGGCTGTTTTTTTCATCCAAGAGAAAATATGACAGTTTTCCCGACGAGAAAATTGATCGTGTGTACGCGGCATAGGGCCTTGTACACACGATCAGTCCAAACCGATGAAAGCGGACTGAAGTTCAGTTTCATCGGTCCAAACCGACCGTGTGTGGGCCCCATCGGTCTGTTGTCCTTCGGTCCAAAAAAAGAGAACTTGCTTTAAAATTGAACCGATGGACGCCTGACCGATAGCTCAAAACCGATGGTTAGTACGCAAAAGCATCGGTTCCAAACCTGCGCATGCTCAGAATCAAGTCGACGCATGCTTGGAAGCATTGAACTTCGTTTTTCTCTGCACGTCGTCGTGTTTTACGTCACCGCGTTGGACTCGATCGGTTTTTGAACTGATGGTGTGTAGGCACATCAGACAGCTTCATCGGTTAACCGATGAAACGGACCTTCAGTGCGTTTTCATCAGTTTTGACTGATCGTGTGTACAGGGCCTAAGGGATAGAACCACTCAGGTTTCTTTTTTCTCTCTGGTGAGATTCCATCTTTCTATTAGTCTTGGTGTCCACAAGGGATGCACCGATACCAGGCATTTGAGCGAGTGTTGGTACTCGCCCAAATGCTCCCGATACCGAAACTGATACTTTGTGGTGCGATTTGCGTCAATACAAAAAAAATGTCCGCAAATCACATGCAGTTTGAATAGGAATGTGATGCGATTCCTGTCCAAATTGCATGCGATTTCCCCCACTGCTCCTATGTGTGTGTATAGAAGCGCCATCTAGTGGGCAGTTTAGAACTCACAAAATTCAGCAGAGGGAGCGCTGTTCCAGCAAGTAGGTAGAGACAGATTAGGGGCCAGATTCAGGTAGGAGATACGACGGCGTATCTCCAGATACGCCGTCGTATCTCTGAGTGTGTGGCGTCGTATCTTGGCGCCTGATTCAAAGAATCAGATATGCCAGAATTTATCTAAGATACGACCAGCGTAAGTCTCCTATGCCGTCGTATCTTAACTGCATATTTACGCTGACCGCTAGGGGCGTGTATGCTGATTTACGCCTAGAATATGTAAATCAGCTAGATACGCCTATTCACGAACGTACGCCAGGCCGTCGCAGTACAGATACGAAGTTTACGTTAGGCTTTTTCCGGCGTAAAGTTACTCCTGCTATATGAGGCGCAGCCGATGTTAAGTATGGACGTCGGGCCAGCGTCAAATTTTCCGTCGATTACGTCGTTTGCGTAAGTCGTTCGCGAATAGGGCTGGGCGTAATTTACGTTCACGTCGAAAGCATTGGCTTTTTGCGGGTTCATTTGGAGCATGCGCACTGGGATACTTTCACGGACGGCATATGCGGCGTTCGTAAAAAGCGTCATTTACGCGGGGTCACGATGATTTTGCATAAAACACGCCCACATCTTACAGATTTGAATTAGGCAGGCTTACGCCGGCCAATTTACGCAACGCCGCTGCAACTTACGGAGCAAGTGCTTTGTGAATAATGCACTTGCCTGTCAAAGTTGCGGAGGCGTAGCGTAAATAGGATACGCTGCGCCCGCACAGAGTTACGCGCTCCCTACCTGAATCTGGCCCTTGAAGTTTAACCACTTCCCGACCGCCTCATGTACATTTACGTCGGCAGAATGACACGGACAGGCACATCAACGTACCTGTACGTGCCTGCCTAGACGTGGGTGGGGGGTCCGATCGGGACCCCCCTGCTACATGCGGCGGTCGGATCCCCTCGGGGAGCGATCCGGGACGACGGCGCGGCTATTCGTTTATAGCCGCTTCATCGCGATCGCTCCCCGGAGCTGAAGAACGGGGAGAGCCGTATGTAAACACGGCTTCCCCGTGCTTCACTGTGGCGGCGTATCGATCGAGTGATCCCTTTTATAGGGATACTCGATCGATGACATCAGACCTACAGCCACACCCCCCTACAGTTGTAAACACACACTAGGTGATCCCTAACTCCTACAGCGCCCCCTGTGGTTAACTCCCAAACTGCAACTGTCATTTTCACAATAAACAATGCAATTTAAATGCATTTTTTGCTGTGAAAATGACAATGGTCCCAAAAATGTGTCAAAATTGTCCGAAGTGTCCGCCATAATGTCGCAGTCATGAAAAAAATCGCTGATCGCCGCCATTAGTAGTAAAAAAAAATTAATTAATAAAAATGCAATAAAACTATCCCCTATTTTGTAAACGCTATACATTTTGCGCAAACCAATCAATAAACGGTTATTGCGATTTTTTTTAACCAAAAATAGGTAGAAGAATACGTATCGGCCTAAACTGAGGAAAAAAAATGTTTTAGATATGTTTTTGGGGGATATTTATTATAGCAAAAAGTAAAAAAATATTGCATTTTTTTCAAAATTGTGGCTCTATTTTTGTTTAATAGCGCAAAAAATAAAAACCGCAGAGGTGATCAAATACCACCAAAAGAAAGCTATATGTGTGTGGGGAAAAAAGGACGCCAATTTTGTTTGGGAGCCACGTCGCACGACCGCGCAATTGTCTGTTAAAGCGACGCAGTGCCGAATTGTAAAAACCCCTTGGGTCATTTAGCTGCCTAAAGGTCCGGTCCTTAAGTGGTTAAAGAAGCAATCATTTATTGGAAAACTGGAGCTCCTGGGAGTGGATGGTGAGCCCAATGGATGCCGAATTGATGGTTGTCCCATCCGACTCTTTACAGTGCGATTTGTGACAATTTTTTCTTGTGTTGACGCAAATCACACCGTAAAGTATCGGTACTCGGCGAAAGTATCAGCACTCGTACTCGCTGATAAAAAAAATAATAAAAAAAAAACGGTATGGGTGCAACCCTAGTGTCCACTGTCTTTGAGACATAAAGTGATGGGAAATCAAAAATAAAAACGGTTGTGCACTGAACAGGAACCTTCCAAAGAGATATACAGATAGTATATTTATGTAGTTTATTAGTGTAGTGCTGCACTCTTGAGGGTCGCAAGATAAATGAATACCCCTCTGGTTACCCAGACCCTGTTGCCTTGTACACACGAGCGGAATTTCCGACGGAAAAAGGCAGACGGAAGCTTTTCATCGGATATTCCGTCTGTGTGTATGCCCCATCTGACTTTTTCCGTCGGAAATTCCTGACGGAATTAGATAGAGAACATGTTCTCAATTTTTCCGATGAAAAACTGAATTTCCGTTCGTCTGGATGCAATTTTACGACGGGCTAAAAACCATGCATGCTCAGAATCAAGTCGACGCATGCTCGGAAGCATTGAACTTCAATTTTCTCGGCTCGTCGTAGTGTTGTACAGTACATCACCGCGTTCTTGACGGTTGGAATTTGGTGTGACCGTGTGTATGCAAGACAGCTTGAACGGAATTCCGTCGGAAAGACCGTCGGAGTTAATTCCGACGGGAAAACCAGTCGTGTGTACAGGGAATCAGAGTCCTCAGCCACCTCTGACACCCTGGGTTCAAACATTCTTTTATCTTTCCTTTAAGTAATAATAACAGCAATAATGAAATACACCAAAACGAGTTGAATCCAGTAATGGTTTACTCATAGGTGTGCACAGCCTATTGCATTAGGGTGTGCACCCCAAAAGCTCAAACACACATGCGCGCGTGTGTGTGTATATATATATATATATATATATATATATTTTAGGGCAAGGGGTGGTGTTGGTAGAGCAGTGGATGGTGTCAGTAGAGCAGTGGATGGTGTCAGTAGAGCAGAGGACGGTGTCAGTAGGGCAGAGGACGGTGTCAGTAGGGCAGAGGACGGTGTCAGTAGGGCAGTGGATGGTGTCAGTAGGGCAGAGGACGGTGTCAGTAGAGCAGAGGACGGTGTCAGTAGGGCAGAGGACGGTGTCAGTAGGGCAGAGGACGATGTCAGTGAGGCAGAGGATGGTGTCGGTAGGGCAGAGGACGGTGTCGGTAGGGCAGAGGACGGTGTCGGTAGGGCAGAGGACGGTGTCAGTAGGGCAGAGGACGGTGTCAGTAGGGCAGAGGACGGTGTCAGTAGAGCAGAGGACGGTGTCAGTAGAGCAGAGGACGGTGTCAGTGAGGCAGAGGACGGTGTCAGTAGAGCAGAGGACGGTGTCAGTAGGGCAGAGGACGGTGTCAGTAGAGCAGAGGACGGTGTCAGTAGGGCAGAGGACGGTGTCAGTAGAGCAGAGGACGGTGTCAGTAGGGCAGAGGACGGTGTCAGTAGAGCAGAGGACGGTGTCAGTGAGGCAGAGGACGGTGTCAGTAGAGCAGAGGACGGTGTCAGTAGGGCAGAGGACGGTGTCAGTAGAGCAGAGGACGGTGTCAGTAGGGCAGAGGACGGTGTCAGTAGAGCAGAGGACGGTGTCAGTAGGGCAGAGGACGGTGTCAGTAGAGCAGAGGACGGTGTCAGTGAGGCAGAGGACGGTGTCAGTAGAGCAGAGGACGGTGTCAGTAGGGCAGAGGACGGTGTCAGTAGAGCAGAGGTTGGTGTCAGTAGAGCAGAGGACGGTGTGAGTAGGGCAGTGGAAGGTGTCAGTAGAGCAGAGGTTGGTGTCAGTAGAGCAGTGGACGGTGTCAAAAGGGCACAGATTGGTGTCAGTAGTTTATTTCTTAATTTTTTTTTTATTATTTATTACAATATTTTTTACAATAATTTTTTCTTATAGTTTTTTACAATTGTTTTTAGGAGCCCCATTGGAGGGCTTTGGTGAAATGTCAAGGGTCTAAACAGACCCCTTGATGTCTCACTTTTGAGACATAGAAAAGGACTGAGGACAGAGATTTCCCAGTCCCTTTCTCTGCAGTCAAGCAGCAGGGGGAATCTGCCCAGCACAGGGTTATTAGGGTGTGCCCAGGCATACCTGGCACAACCTGTGTGCACGCCTATGGGTTTATTCAATAAGATGAATGGAGAAAGAATCAAAGAACAGACCGGAATTTAAACCCAGGTGGTCGACATACTGTACATACGGTATTATTGGTAGAAAATAATCCCGGATACTATAGGACGGCCAGGGTGGTTAACCACTTGCCGACCTCCTCATGTAGATATACGTCAGCAGAATGGCACGGACAGGCACATGCACGTACCCGTACGTCGTCTGCTTGACGTGGGTCGGGGGTCCGATCGGGACCCCCCGCTACATGCGGCAGTCGGTAAGCCTCGGGGAGCGATCCGGGAGGACGGCGCGGCTATTCGTTTATAGCCGCCCCGTCGCGATCGCTTCCCGGAGCTGAAGAACGGGGAGAGCCGTATGTAAACACGGCTTCCCCGTGCTTCACTGTGGCGGCGCATCGATCGAGTGATCCCTTTTATAGGGAGACTCAATCGATGACGTCAGTCCTACAGCCACACCCCCCTACAGTAGTAAACACACACTAAGTGAACACTAAATGTTACAGCGCCCCCTTGTGGTTAACTGCAACTGTCATTTTCACAATAAAGAACGCAATTTAAATGCATTTTTTGCTGTGAAAATGACAATGGTCCCAAAAATGTGTCAAAATTGTCCGAAGTGTCCGCCATAATGTCGCAGTCACGAAAAAAATCGCTGATCGCCGCCATTAGTAGTAAAAAAAAAAAAAAAAAAATGCAATAAAACTATCCCCTATTTTGTAAACACTATAAATTTTGCGCAAACCAACCGATAAACGATTATTGCGATTTTTTTTACCAAAAATAGGTAGAAGAATACGTATCGGCCTAAACTGAGGAAAAAAAGATTTTTTATATATGTTTTTGGGGGATATTTATTATAGCAAAAAGTAAAAAATATTGCATTTTTTTCCAAATTGTCGCTCTATTTTTGTTTATAGCGCAAAAAATAAAAACCGCAGAGGTGATCAAATACCACCAAAAGAAAGCTCTATTTGTGGGGGAAAAAAGGACGCCGATTTTGTTTGGGAGCCACGTCGCACGACTGCGCAATTGTCTGTTAAAGCGACGCAGTCCCGAACTGTAAAAACCCCTTTGGTCTTCAGGCAGCATATTGGTCCGGTCCTTAAGTGGTTAAGGGAGTTTTTATGGATCTTGGGGAGTGCGTATAGGTTTGGTGTGCGCGGAGAGGTTTCATTGAGAAATTCCAGAGTCTTCTTGTTGATAAGGCCTTGGTGGTAGGCGGAACCAATAAGATGTTGGTAATGGGCAATAGTTAAAGCGGAGGTCCACCCGATTTTTTTTTTTTTAAAAGCCAGCAGCTACAAATACGGCAGCTGCTGATTTTTAAAAAATGGACACTTACCTGTCCAGCGCTCCTGCGATGTCAGCAGATGAGGCTGAGCAATCGCTCGGCGGTCCCCGGCTGCTTCCGCCGCCATCCTCGGTGAGGGAATCAGGATTCCCTATTGCGCATGCACGAGTATCGCGGCGCGCTGTCTCTGGTCCCCGCTCTCTCCTGGGAACAGTGCTTCCCAGAAGACAGCGGGGGGGGGGGGGGGGGTGACGTGAAGGGCCTGGACTCCGCGGGAGTCAGAACCCAGAAGTTGTGCAAATACCTTGAAAGGTGCCAAATGTGACACCAAAGGGGAGGAGGGATCCAAAAAGCGGAGGTTCACTTTTTGTGTGAACCTCCGCTTTAAAGTAAGATGACTTTGGGACACTTTGCGGTACCACTCCCGATTTTGCAGAATAGCCATAACCATGGATTCATACTGGTGGTTATCCATAACCACCAGGTTGCCCCCCTTGTCAGAAGGTTTTATAGTTTGGCTTCTTTTTGAATAAAGGTTAGATTTGATTGGGCTAAATCGCTCCATTTAGGCCCCTTTCAGACTGGGGCGGGAGCCGCGGTGGCGGTATAACGCCGCTAAAACTAGCGGCGCTATACCGCCGGGATTGCCGCGAGAATAAGCCGCTAGCGGTGCGGTATTAACCCCGCTAGCGGCCGATAAAGGGTTAATACCGCACGCAATGCGCCTCTATAGAGGCGCAATGCGGGCGGTATTGCCGCGGTTTCCCATTGTTTTTTAATGGGAAGGAGAGGTATACAATGCGCTCCTCTCACCGCTCCAAGGATGCTGCTGACAGGAGATTTTTTTGTGTCTCCCGCCAGCGCATCGCCTCAGTGTGAAAGCCCTCCGGTTTTTCACATTGAGTCTGCAGTGCAGGAGTTTTTCAGGCGGGATAGCAGCGCTATTTTTAGCGCTGTACCGCCTGAAAAACTCCTCAATGTGAAAGGGGTCTCAGTCTTAGTGATTTCTTCAGTTACCTGGTTGGTAAAAGCCCAAACATTGGGATTCCCTTGCAGGGTAGGAAAAACACGAGATTTGGGTTTATTATCTCTGGGTTTGAAAATGATAGGGGAAGAGGAGAAGATGGAGGGGTGGGGGAAGGGGAACCAGAGCCGGACCAAAGACACTATGGCCCGGATTCTGAAAGCACTTCCACCGACGTATCTACTGATACGCCGCGTAAGTGCACAGATGCGCCGTCGTATCTATGCGCCTGATTCTGCAAGCAAGATACGCCTGAAATTTGGCTTCATACGACCAACGTAAGTTTCCTACGCCGTTGTATCTTGGGCTGCCTGGAAGGGGGGGGGGGGGGGGGCGAGTACCGCCGGCATGCAGGATTGATCGGGAGCTGTTCTCCCATCGATCACCCTAGGGGAAGAGAAAAGCTGCGGGATTACAGAGCGGATAGCCGGCTGTTACAGCCGAGTTTACATTGCAATTGCCTCCGCTCCGCTCCTGGTTACACATGGCTCCGCCTCCTGACCCCGCTCCTGTGATAGACAGCACACGTCCCAGCATTGGACTGCCATTCTGTTTATCACAGGAGAGGGGTCAGGACAGCGGCTATCTGCTCTGTAATCCTGCGGCTATTCTCTTTCTTCATGCTAAGGCTGCAATGGTGGGCACAGGTAAGCAGAGGCTGCAATGGTGGGCACAGGTAAGCCGAGGCTGCAATGGTGAGCACAGGTAACTGAGGCTGCAATGGTGAGCACAGGTAACTGAGGCTGCAATGGTGGGCACAGGTAAGCCGAGGCTGCAATGGTGGGCACAGGTAAGCCGAGGCTGCAATGGTGGGCACAGGTAAGCCGAGGCTGCAATGGTGGGCACAGGTAAGCCGAGGCTGCAATGGTGGGCACAGGTAACTGAGGCTGCAATGGTGAGCACAGGTAACTGAGGCTGCAATGGTGAGCACAGGTAACTGAGGCTGCAATGGTGAGCACAGGTGAGATGAGGCTGCAATGGTGGGCACAGGTGAGATGAGGCTGCAATGGTGGCACAGGTGAGGTGAGGTTGCAATGATGGCACAGGTGAGGTGAGGTTGCAATGATGGCACAGGTGAGGCTGCACTGATAATATTTATTTTTGTAGCTCAATTCTGCATAAAACATTTAAGTGTCATTTCATGAGATCATTTATGAGGGCGTGATTAGGGGCAGTGCAGGGTAGGGAATCGGTTGGGGCAGCTGGTGGCGAGTAATCCTTAAGGCCTGGCTAGTAGTAATTTTGAGCCCCGGTATACTGTATATATAAATGAACCAACAATGGCAAAATAAAAGTAAATGTGCATTTATCAACTTTTCACATTCAGGCTCACAGAACATCGTGATTCGTTGTACCGCGGCTACAGTGCACAGGCAATATAATGCTGACTTATTCTGGTCAACCTGACCCTCTGGCGTCACTAATTTATAGTGTTAATTATCTTTTTAGCTGCCTGAAGGGGTGGCATTTTCCCACTGACCACCAATGTAAGGAACATTCTTCTCACTGATCACCAATGTAAGGAACATTCTTCCCACTGATCACCAATGTAAGGGACATTCTTCCCACTGATCACCAATGTAAGGAACATTCTTCCCACTGATCACCAATGTAAGGGACATTCTTCTCACTGATCACCAATGTAAGGGACATTCTTCTCACTGATCACCAATGTAAGGGACATTCTTCTCACTGATCACCAATGTAAGGGACATTCTTCCCACTGATCACCAATGTAAGGGACATTCTTCTCACTGATCACCAATGTAAGGGACATTCTTCTCACTGATCACCAATGTAAGGAACATTCTTCCCACTGATCACCAATGTAAGGAACATTCTTCTCACTGATCACCAATGTAAGGGACATTCTTCCCACTGATCACCAATGTAAGGGACATTCTTCCCACTGATCACCAATGTAAGGAACATTCTTCCCACTGATCACCAATGTAAGGAACATTCTTCCCACTGATCACCAATGTAAGGGACATTCTTCTCACTGATCACCAATGTAAGGGACATTCTTCTCACTGATCACCAATGTAAGGGACATTCTTCTCACTGATCACCAATGTAAGGGACATTCTTCTCACTGATCACCAATGTAAGGGACATTCTTCTCACTGATCACCAATGTAAGGAACATTCTTCCCACTGATCACCAATGTAAGGGACATTCTTCTCACTGATCACCAATGTAAGGGGCATTCTTCCCACTGATCACCAATGTAAGGGACATTCTTCTCACTGATCACCAATGTAAGGGACATTCTTCCCACTGATCACCAATGTAAGGGACATTCCTCCCACTGATCACCAATGTAAGGGACATTCTTCCCACTGATCACCAATGTAAGGGACATTCTTCTCACTGATCACCAATGTAAGGAACATTCTTGTCACTGATCACCAATGTAAGGAACATTCTTCTCACTGATCACCAATGTAAGGAACATTCTTGTCACTGATCACCAATGTAAGGAACATTCTTCCCACTGATCACCAATGTAAGGGACATTCTTCTCACTGATCACCAATGTAAGGGACATTCTTCCCACTGATCACCAATGTAAGGAACATTCTTCCCACTGATCACCAATGTAAGGGACATTCTTCTCACTGATCACCAATGTAAGGGACATTCTTCTCACTGATCACCAATGTAAGGGACATTCTTCTCACTGATCACCAATGTAAGGGACATTCTTCTCACTGATCACCAATGTAAGGGACATTCTTCTCACTGATCACCAATGTAAGGGACATTCTTCTCACTGATCACCAATGTAAGGAACATTCTTCTCACTGATCACCAATGTAAGGAACATTCTTCTCACTGATCACCAATGTAAGGGACATTCTTCTCACTGATCACCAATGTAAGGGACATTCTTCCCACTGATCACCAATGTAAGGGACATTCTTCCCACTGATCACCAATGTAAGGGACATTCTTCTCACTGATCACCAATGTAAGAGACATTCTTCCCACTGATCACCAATGTAAGGGACATTCTTCCCACTGATCACCAATGTAAGGAACATTCTTCTCACTGATCACCAATGTAAGGGACATTCTTCTCACTGATCACCAATGTAAGGGACATTCTTCCCACTGATCACCAATGTAAGGAACATTCTTCCCACTGATCACCAATGTAAGGAACATTCTTCCCACTGATCACCAATGTAAGGGACATTCTTCCCACTGATCACCAATGTAAGGAGCATTCTTCTCACTGATCACCAATGTAAGGAACATTCTTCCCACTGACCACCAATGTAAGGAACATTCTTCCCACTGATCACCAATGTAAGGGACATTCTTCCCACTGATCACCAATGTAAGGGACATTCTTCTCACTGATCACCAATGTAAGGGGGGGGGGGGGCATGAGGGCATCATTTCCACCAATGCAAGGGACATTCTTCTCACTGATCACCAATGTAAGGGACATACTTCTCACTGATCACCAATGTAAGGGACATTCTTCTCACTGATCACCAATGTAAGGGACATTCCTCCCACTGATCACCAATGTAAGGAACATTCTTCCCACTGATCACCAATGTAAGGAACATTCTTCTCACTGATCACCAATGTAAGGGACATTCTTCTCACTGATCACCAATGTAAGGGACATTCTTCCCACTGATCACCAATGTAAGGGACATTCTTCTCACTGATCACCAATGTAAGGAACATTCTTCTCACTGATCACCAATGTAAGGAACATTCTTCTCACTGATCACCAATGTAAGGGACATTCTTCTCACTGATCACCAATGTAAGGAACATTCTTCCCACTGATCACCAATGTAAGGGACATTCTTCTCACTGATCACCAATGTAAGGGACATTCTTCTCACTGATCACCAATGTAAGGGACATTCTTCCCACTGATCACCAATGTAAGGGACATTCTTCTCACTGATCACCAATGTAAGGGACATTCTTCTCACTGATCACCAATGTAAGGAACATTCTTCCCACTGATCACCAATGTAAGGGACATTCTTCCCACTGATCACCAATGTAAGGGACATTCTTCCCACTGATCACCAATGTAAGGAACATTCTTCCCACTGATCACCAATGTAAGGGACATTCTTCTCACTGATCACCAATGTAAGGAACATTCTTCTCACTGATCACCAATGTAAGGAACATTCTTCCCACTGATCACCAATGTAAGGGACATTCTTCTCACTGATCACCAATGTAAGGAACATTCTTCTCACTGATCACCAATGTAAGGAACATTCTTCTCACTGATCACCAATGTAAGGGACATTCTTCTCACTGATCACCAATGTAAGGGACATTCTTCTCACTGATCACCAATGTAAGGAACATTCTTCCCACTGATCACCAATGTAAGGGACATTCTTCTCACTGATCACCAATGTAAGGAACATTCTTGTCACTGATCACCAATGTAAGGAACATTCTTCTCACTGATCACCAATGTAAGGAACATTCTTCCCACTGATCACCAATGTAAGGGACATTCTTCCCAATTTTGTTTATTAAAAGTCTTGCAAACAAAAAGCATAAAATCACTATAAGATATACATAAATATACACATATTTATATAAATGAAAATAAATATAGCAAATCTGCTCTAAAACAAAAGACTTTACAGCAAAACAAAAATCATGTAATCACCAGGAAAATAAATCTTAATACAAACTCACACCACTACACCAGACAAACCTGCAAGGTCAAGAAACAAACCCGCACCCATTATGCATGCAGCCCTTCTAAGAAACGTCCAACACCATGCATCCACCTATTTCTACCTCAATTACCCGCCGGCGCGTTACCATATCGGTTTCAAAAAGTACCGCAACTCCGCTGCAGGGCTCAGCCGCAAGAGACCAAAAGGAGGGACCGCCTCTCCACTCCCTTTTTGCCAGGTGGACATCGGCCAAAGTATGGAGCCAGGTCTCTTGCAAAAATAAAATCTCGGCATCAAACTCGCTGAGCAAAAATAAGGCCATATCACGAGCTCTTGCAGATTTAATGCTGGCGACATTAATGGTCGCCACCTTTATCGGAGGGGGAACTGCCATCAGGATGATTGGGGTAGTCGTTTCTTGACCTTCACCACACTCTCATCACCAGAAACCGCTCTCTTCAAACAACGTGACTCATCCATAGATGAAAAAGAAGAAGACAAAGACATCTTTTCACCTGACAACACATTAAAGGTGTTACCAAGGGGAACCCCTCCTGGATCCGACTCTGAGGAAGAGACGACCGGTTTTCTTGTCTTTCTCTTCATTTTTTTCCTCCTCCTAATCTTCTCCACCCCTCCTCATCCGAATCCCCATCAATGGAATGTGAAACATGGGGTACGGACACCCTTCCATCAGCCCCACCCTCATCCAGCACCCCCACATTCCCCTGACCACGCTTGCGCTGCCGAGGGGCAGGGACTGGAGGCTGAGTGGGAAGATCCGCTAAACCTGCCCCCCCAGCAGCCTCCGCCAGTCTGGAGGATCTACGAATAGATGGACTAGGGACAGATTTAGGGACCACATCTCTAGGGGGAACAGAAACAGATGTCACAGACACAGAAGGGACAGACTCAGGGACCACATCACTAAGGGGAACAGAAACAGATGTCACAGACACAGGAGGGACAGACTCAGGGACCACATCACTAGGGGGAACAGAAACAGATGTCACAGACACAGGAGGGACAACAAGAGTTTCAGTGGCCTCATCCTCCTTATCCAGCCTCTGCAGCTCAGCCTCCAACCCTGGCAGGTTATGTAATGCCTCCGGGCATTGACTGTACGGGTGACCAAGTTTTTGGCACAAATTGCACCGAATGTCAGTACAGTCTTTAGCCAAATGGCCAAGCTCCTGGCACAAAGAACATTTCTTGCGGGTGCAGGTGGAGGCAAAATGGCCCTTGTCACCACATTTATTGCACACCTTAGGCTGACCCTGGTAAAAAATGGTCAACCTGTCCCTCCCCAGAAAGGCTGAACAGGGCAGATGTTGAACAACATTTCCCTGCACCCCCAATTTTAGTGACACTGTCCAGGCCCCTGTCCATATCCCATGCTGATCAAGGACCTTCCGCAGTGGAGCGAGGACCTCACCATAGCGGCGTAACCATACTACCAAATCAGCCTCTGGGATGGATTCGTTACGCACAAGGATCGTCACTGATTTTATTAGAGGCTGCCTGGAAACCACCTTTGGCATCCAACCATTCCACTGCGGAAGGTCCCTGCGCCCCCTAAAACGTTCCCAAAATAAATCCAGACCCTCAGGTTTTACAAAGGACAAATCAAATTCCCAACTCCCGACGGGACAAATCAAAGCAAAAATGTCTGCGACTTTGAACCCCATTTCCAGGATCAACTCTGCCACCCTCCCCCTTACTGGTGGGGTCCCCTCCCCCTCCCACTTCAACTGGACCACATTTCTTCTCTTGTACCCACCAACCATCCCACCACTAAAACCCCCCAAATTGTGACCACCAACATTTGCACCATTCCCCCCACCCTCCTTGGTGCGACTCCCCAAAACTGACGCGTAACTCCCAGCAGATAAACCATTGGTTTGTTTTGAACCATCTGACACATTTGCAGCAGATATCGATTGCACAGATTTGGTCTGAACAATCGGTGAGTCTTTCCTCTGCTGAGCAGGGGGAGGAATGTCATTTTTATTTTTCCCAGCAGTATTAACCCCTTCACCACCCACCACATCCATTGTTTTATCATTACTGTCATTCTTAGTACTTGCTGGAATATTCACAGTTCCTGCAGTCTTCCCAGCAGTGTCAGTTCCCACTGCTGTGCTTGTAGAAGCTTCAGCTGGCCGGTTCTCTTCTGTCAGGACAGGGTTGTCATCAGGGGATAGTGCAGGCTGGTCTGACACTGCAGCAGGTGAAACCTCCATTGCTTCTTCCACTGCACATGGTGCAATATGCTGATCCCCTCCCCCACCACAGGGAGGCTCAGGTGAGGCAATCTCATTGCTGGTAACAGGCATACCTTGTGCTGCAAACTTAGAGGAACTACAAGTCCCAGCAGAAACTCCAGGCAGCGCTTTGCACAAGGCCTTCCCTTTCTGCTTCTCAGTCAGGACACCGTCCACCACAGCAGGTTGGGCAGACATGTTGGAAGACAGTGAGGTGTGCTGACATTTCTCCACCTGTACTGGCTTGGCTTCAGGGACTTCTGTAAAAGCAAGCTTGTTTCCTCTCAGGGGTGACTCCATCTCCTGGATACATTTCAGGGTGCCATGCTCACTCTCAACCCCCTGGATGGTTGCCGTTGGCGATTCCATGCCCTGACATGGAGGGAGAGGTGCAGAGGCAGATGGACCCGGGTCATCCATTATCTGAGGCTGGTCCCTGGAAACTGCTGTCTGGCTGGCAAATCTCCTCTCATTATGAAACTTTTCTCCACTTTTATCTTTCAGCTTTTCCAATAATAAAGATTGTTCCTTTACCTTTTCCTCCAATTCCTGCAACTCAGGCTTCATGGCCAAACGATTTTTACTCCAGGCCTGGAAATACTTGATTTTGAAGGATTTGTGTTCAGCCTTCAAAATTTTAAGTTTTTCTTCAGCTCTTCCAATCGCCCTAAAACGATCAATGCTCTTCTGACTGAAGACATTCGCATCCACAGCAGGGCCTGGACCTACAGACAGATCCTCCACCTCCTCCTCACTAGGCCCCGTATCATCAGGGGGATCCGTCCCGGGGCCTCCCCCAGGATCAGGCATTATTCCTGGGCCAAGCTAGCAGGCAAGGCCCAGGCTTGAAAAAGGTTGGATCTCCCAGAGTGCTCCTTGGGTGTGTCCTCCTCCTTCTTCCCACTGATCACCAATGTAAGGGACATTCTTCTCACTGATCACCAATGTAAGGGACATTCTTCCCACTGATCACCAATGTAAGGAACATTCTTCTCACTGATCACCAATGTAAGGAACATTCTTCCCACTGATCACCAATGTAAGGGACATTCTTCCCACTGATCACCAATGTAAGGAACATTCTTCCCACTGATCACCAATGTAAGGGACATTCTTCCCACTGATCAACAATGTAAGGGACATTCTTCTCACTGATCACCAATGTAAGGGACATTCTTCTCACTGATCACCAATGTAAGGGACATTCTTCCCACTGATCACCAATGTAAGGGACATTCTTCCACTGATCACCAATGTAAGGAACATTCTTCCCACTGATCACCAATGTAAGGGACATTCTTCTCACTGATCACCAATGTAAGGAACATTCTTCTCACTGATCACCAATGTAAGGAACATTCTTCCCACTGATCACCAATGTAAGGAACATTCTTCTCACTGATCACCAATGTAAGGGACATTCTTCTCACTGATCACCAATGTAAGGGACATTCTTCTCACTGATCACCAATGTAAGGGACATTCTTCTCACTGATCACCAATGTAAGGGACATTCTTCTCACTGATCACCAATGTAAGGAACATTCTTCCCACTGATCACCAATGTAAGGGACATTCTTCTCACTGATCACCAATGTAAGGGACATTCTTCTCACTGATCACCAATGTAAGGGGCATTCTTCCCACTGATCACCAATGTAAGGGACATTCTTCTCACTGATCACCAATGTAAGGGACATTCTTCCCACTGATCACCAATGTAAGGGACATTCCTCCCACTGATCACCAATGTAAGGGACATTCTTCCCACTGATCACCAATGTAAGGGACATTCTTCTCACTGATCACCAATGTAAGGAACATTCTTGTCACTGATCACCAATGTAAGGAACATTCTTCTCACTGATCACCAATGTAAGGAACATTCTTGTCACTGATCACCAATGTAAGGAACATTCTTCCCACTGATCACCAATGTAAGGGACATTCTTCTCACTGATCACCAATGTAAGGAACATTCTTCTCACTGATCACCAATGTAAGGGACATTCTTCTCACTGATCACCAATGTAAGGGACATTCTTCTCACTGATCACCAATGTAAGGGACATTCTTCTCACTGATCACCAATGTAAGGGACATTCTTCTCACTGATCACCAATGTAAGGGACATTCTTCTCACTGATCACCAATGTAAGGGACATTCTTCTCACTGATCACCAATGTAAGGAACATTCTTCTCACTGATCACCAATGTAAGGGACATTCTTCTCACTGATCACCAATGTAAGGGACATTCTTCCCACTGATCACCAATGTAAGGGACATTCTTCCCACTGATCACCAATGTAAGGGACATTCTTCTCACTGATCACCAATGTAAGAGACATTCTTCCCACTGATCACCAATGTAAGGGACATTCTTCCCACTGATCACCAATGTAAGGGACATTCTTCTCACTGATCACCAATGTAAGGGACATTCTTCTCACTGATCACCAATGTAAGGGACATTCTTCCCACTGATCACCAATGTAAGGAACATTCTTCCCACTGATCACCAATGTAAGGAACATTCTTCCCACTGATCACCAATGTAAGGGACATTCTTCCCACTGATCACCAATGTAAGGAGCATTCTTCTCACTGATCACCAATGTAAGGAACATTCTTCCCACTGACCACCAATGTAAGGAACATTCTTCCCACTGATCACCAATGTAAGGGACATTCTTCCCACTGATCACCAATGTAAGGGACATTCTTCTCACTGATCACCAATGTAAGGGACATTCTTCTCACTGATCACCAATGTAAGGAACATTCTTCTCACTGATCACCAATGTAAGGGACATTCTTCTCACTGATCACCAATGTAAGGAACATTCTTCTCACTGATCACCAATGTAAGGAACATTCTTCTCACTGATCACCAATGTAAGGGACATTCTTCCCACTGATCACCAATGTAAGGGACATTCTTCTCACTGATCACCAATGTAAGGGACATTCTTCTCACTGATCACCAATGTAAGGGACATTCTTCCCACTGATCACCAATGTAAGGAACATTCTTCCCACTGATCACCAATGTAAGGGACATTCTTCTCACTGATCACCAATGTAAGGGACATTCTTCCCACTGATCACCAATGTAAGGGACATTCTTCCCACTGATCACCAATGTAGGGGACATTCTTCCCACTGATCACCAATGTAAGGGACATTCTTCTCACTGATCACCAATGTAAGGAACATTCTTCCCACTGATCACCAATGTAAGGGACATTCTTCTCACTGATCACCAATGTAAGGGACATTCTTCCCACTGATCACCAATGTAAGGGACATTCTTCTCACTGATCACCAATGTAAGGGACATTCTTCCCACTGATCACCAATGTAAGGAACATTCTTCCCACTGATCACCAATGTAAGGGACATTCTTCTCACTGATCACCAATGTAAGGGACATTCTTCCCACTGATCACCAATGTAAGGGACATTCTTCCCACTGATCACCAATGTAAGGGACATTCTTCTCACTGATCACCAATGTAAGGAACATTCTTCCCACTGATCACCAATGTAAGGAACATTCTTCCCACTGATCACCAATGTAAGGGACATTCTTCTCACTGATCACCAATGTAAGGGACATTCTTCTCACTGATCACCAATGTAAGGGACATTCTTCTCACTGATCACCAATGTAAGGGACATTCTTCCCACTGATCACCAATGTAAGGAACATTCTTCCCACTGATCACCAATGTAAGGGACATTCTTCTCACTGATCACCAATGTAAGGGACATTCTTCTCACTGATCACCAATGTAAGGGACATTCTTCCCACTGATCACCAATGTAAGGGACATTCTTCTCACTGATCACCAATGTAAGGGACATTCTTCTCACTGATCACCAATGTAAGGAACATTCTTCCCACTGATCACCAATGTAAGGGACATTCTTCTCACTGATCACCAATGTAAGGGACATTCTTCTCACTGATCACCAATGTAAGGGACATTCTTCCCACTGATCATCAATGTAAGGAACATTCTTCCCACTGATCACCAATGTAAGGGACATTCTTCTCACTGATCACCAATGTAAGGGACATTCTTCTCACTGATCACCAATGTAAGGGACATTCTTCCCACTGATCACCAATGTAAGGGACATTCTTCTCACTGATCACCAATGTAAGGGACATTCTTCCCACTGATCACCAATGTAAGGGACATTCTTCTCACTGATCACCAATGTAAGGGACATTCTTCCCACTGATCACCAATGTAAGGAACATTCTTCCCACTGATCACCAATGTAAGGAACATTCTTCCCACGGACCACCAGTGTAAAGAAGATTCTTCCCATTGACCACCAATGTAATGGGGGACATTCTTCCCTTTGACCACCAATGTAATGGGGGGGGGAGGGCATTCTTCCTATTGATCACCAATGTAATAGGGGGGGGGGGACATTCTTCCCATTGACCACCAATGTAAAGGGGGACATTCTTCCCTTTGACCACCAATGTAATGGGGGGGGAGGGCATTCTTCCTATTGATCACCAATGTAATAGGGGGGGGGCATTCTTCCCATTGACCACCAATGTAAAGGGGGACATTCTTCCCATTGACCACCAATGTAATGGGGGACATTCTTCCAATTGACAACAAATGTAATGGGGGGGGGGGGGCATTCTTCCCATTAATCACCAATGTAATGGGGGGGGGGGGGCATTCTTCCCATTGACCACCAATGTAATGGGGAGGGGGGGGCATTCTTCCAGTTGACCACCAAAGTAATGGGGGAGTATTCTTCCCATTGACCACCAATGTAATGGGGGGGGGGGGGTATTCTTCCCATTGACCACCAATGTAATGGGGAGGGGGGGGGCATTCTTCCAGTTGACCACCAAAGTAATGGGGGAGTATTCTTCCCATTGACCACCAATGTAATGGGGGGGGGGGGTATACTTCCCATTGACCACCAATTTAATGGGGGAGGGGCATTCTTCCTATTAACCACCAATGTAATGGGGAGGGGGGCATTCTTCCCGTTGACCACCAATGTAATGGGGAGGGGGGCATTCTTGCCGTTGACCACCAATGTAATGGGGAGGAGGGGCATTCTTCCTATTAACCACCAATGTAATGGGGAGGGGAGCATTCTTCCCGTTGACCACCAATGTAATGGGGGAGGGGGGCATTCTTGCCGTTGACCACCAATGTAATGGGGAGGAGGGGCATTCTTCCTATTAACCACCAATGTAATGGGGAGGGGGGCATTCTTCCCTTTGACCACCAATGTAATGGGTGCGGGGGGCATTCTTGCCGTTGACCACCAATGTAATGGGGAGGAGGGGCATTCTTCCTATTAACCACCAATGTAATGGGGAGGGGGGCATTCTTCCCTTTGACCACCAATGTAATGGGTGCGGGGGGCATTCTTGCCGTTGACCACCAATGTAAGGGACATTATTCCCGTTGACCACCAATGTAATGGGGAGGAGGGGTATTCTTCCCGTTGACCACCAATTTAATGGGGGGGCATTCTTCCCATTGACCACCATAGTAATGGGGAGGGGGGCATTCTTCCCGTTGACCACCAATGTAATGGGGAGGGGGGCATTCTTCCCGTTGACCACCAATGTAATGGGGAGGAGGGGCATTCTTCCCATTGACCCCCAATGTAATGGGGATGGGGGCATTCTTCCCATTGACCACCAATGTAATGGGTAGGGGGGGGGGGCATTCTTGCCGTTGACCACCAATGTAAGGGACATTTTCCCACTGACCGCTGATGGATTCGTTTTGGCAGACGCTCCCTGAGACTTGGTTGTCCTTCTGGGGAAAAAGGTGGAGAAGGACAGACCTACCTAGTGAGAGTCACCAACTTGGAACAAGTAAGCAGGAAGGAAATTTTTATATTTTTCGGACTTTGCTGACCACATGCCTGTTCCTGGTCAGTGCCTTACTAGGTAGAGGATTCAGCATGAAGGGTCTGCGCCTTTAGAAGCAAGTCAGCATTTATTAGGAGTCACTCAGTCCTCACAGGTCACTTTATTTCCTCCCGGATGTTCCAGTAAGCGAGATCTGAGAATTCTTTATATACGAGGAAGAAGTGAATAAATAAGCGGCTGTGATGCAGAAAGCCGTCCTGACTTCGGACTGGAAAGACAAGTCTGTCCATCGCTTGGCTCTTCCACCAGACTTCTCCATGAATGTGTCCTATCAGGAGTCAGATATGGCCGGTCCCGTCGATCGTTCCTACAAAGGGTGTCGATCACAAGTCTGTCAGCTGGTATTTGCGGACAATTCCGTCTCTGCAGCACGTGTAAACCAACTTCTCAGAGACCGCCACCTGGGAGGGAAGATGGGGACAGTTATCAACGGTGTCACAGAACAAGGCAATGCTGAATGGAAGAAAGGAGATTGTAGGACAGATTAATTATCAGTATTGTAAGAAACGTCAATTTCTACCTTTAACAGATATATTATTATTTCCGTTGCAGGGAAAGGATCAGATGGTGCTCAGTCTTCGGATAAACGCAACATTTCCAGCGCTCAGTGTAATCAACATCCTGTATGTAAGACTGAGCACCATCTGATCCTTTCCCTGCAAAGGAAATAATAGTGTCTCCGTGCGCCCCCACCTCCCCCGCCGCGCGATCGTGGCGGGCCTGCGCCCGCCGGTAATTGAGGCCGCGGCTTTGCGGCCTTCTGCAGGCCTAAGCTTCCTTCTGTGATCTGCCGCTGTACCCAATCCTGCCTCTCAAACTTCCCCAATGGAGTTGGAGGAGCGGTGAATCTCAGAATGTCAATCGGTGTCACCTATTCCCCCCACCCAACTAGACTGACAGGCCAGGGACCTCCAGGTTTGTCCCACCCAGCATTACATCATAGCCTGACCGACAGGCCAGGGCCCTCCAGGTTTCTCCCACCCACCATTACATCATAGCTTTACCGACATGCCAGGGCCCTCCAGGTTTGTCCCACCCACCATTACATCATAGCCTGACCGACAGGCCAGGGCCCTCCAGGTTTGTCCCACCCACCATTACATCATAGCCTGACAGACAGGCCAAGGCTCTCCAGGTTTCTCCCACCCGCCATTACATCATAGCCTGACCGACAGGCCAGGGCCCTCCAGGTTTCTCCCACCCACCATTACATCATAGCCTGACCGACAGGCCAGGGCCCTCCAAGTTTGTCCCGCCCACCATTACATCATAGCCTGACCGACAGGCCAGGGCCCTCCAGGTTTCTCCCACCCACCATTACATCATAGCCTGACCGACAGGCCAGGGCTCTCCAGGTTTGTCCCACCCGCCATTACATCATAGCCTGACCGACAGGCCAGGGCTCTCCAGGTTTGTCCCACCCACCATTACATCATAGCCTGACCGACAGGCCAGGGCCCTCCAAGTTTGTCCCGCCCACCATTACATCATAGCCTGACCGACAGGCCAGGGCCCTCCAGGTTTCTCCCACCCACCATTACATCATAGCCTGACCGACAGGCCAGGGCTCTCCAGGTTTGTCCCACCCGCCATTACATCATAGCCTGACCGACAGGCCAGGGCTCTCCAGGTTTGTCCCACCCACCATTACATCATAGCCTGACCGACAGGCCAGGGCCCTCCAAGTTTGTCCCGCCCACCATTACATCATAGCCTGACCGACAGGCCAGGGCCCTCCAGGTTTCTCCCACCCACCATTACATCATAGCCTGACCGACAGGCCAGGGCTCTCCAGGTTTGTCCCACCCACCATTACATCATAGCCTGACCGACAGGCCAGGGCCCTCCAAGTTTGTCCCGCCCGCCATTACATCATAGCCTGACCGACAGGCCAGGGCCCTCCAAGTTTGTCCCACCCACCATTACATCATAGCCTGACCGACAGGCCAGGGCCTTCCAGGTTTGTCCCACCCACCATTACATCATAGCCTGACCGACAGGCCAGGGCCCTCCAGGTTTGTCCCACCCACCATTACATCATAGCCTGACCGACAGGACAGGAGACTCCTGATGTACCCGCCTGTAACGGAACGTCCCACACTCCGATTGAGTGCTTCCGTCATATACCGCTTCCCATCAGTCTGGATATAACCTATTATTACATCATAGCCTAACAGGTCAGGAGACTCACGGTCTATCCCACCCACCATTAAATCAAAGCTCAACTGAAATGCTTAAAACGGCCCTCATCTACAGACCGAAGTTCATCCCTTTGATCTCTAAAAGATCTAAGATACATTGCATCTATTCTTTTCTCTAAAGGCCCCCTTTCACACCGGGGGGGCATCGGCGGTAAAACGCCGCTATTCGGCCACTAGCAGGGTGCTTTTAACCTCCACTAGCGGGCGAAAAAGGGTTAAAACCGCTTTGCCGGCGGTTTGGCAGGCTCTGCCCATTGATTTCAATGGGCAGGGGCGCTTTACGAGCGGTGTATTCACTTCTCCTACAGTGCCTCAAAGAAGCGGCTAGCAGGACTTTTTTTACCGTCCTGCCAGCGCACCGCTCCAGTATGAAAGCCCCCGGGGCTTTCACACTGGAGTGAATGGAGCCGCTTTTTCAGGGCGATTTGCAGGCGGTATCTTTAGCGTTATAGCGCCTGAAAAGTGCCTCAGTGTGAAAGGGGTCCATCTCCCATGCTGAGTAATGTTGCTAAACATAGGTCTGTTTTTTTTTTTTTTTTGATAGCTCGGCTTTGCACTGCTTACATACAGAATCGAGGAAATGGCTGATTAGGATCGTGAGGGGGTTGCATCCAGATCGCGATTTCTTAACGATCATGCAGCTCTACTACTTACCCCTAGTCACATGTATTTGAACATTATATATGGTGTCGCTCGATGCTTAATGACTCCTCAGTGAACTCTGCTGACAAGATAGTGAGGCCCACTCCCCCCTGACTATGTAACTATGTAAGAGAGGTTGGCAGCCTCAGAATCTGAGCACCATTGCTTTCCATAGGCGCATAGGTGTGTGCCAGGTGTGCCTGGGCACACCCTAATCACCCCAAGTGTATTAGCATAATCACTCTGTGTGCCAGCAGGGAGATGGGAAATATCGCTCTCTGACAAGTTCTGCCATTAATAAAGTGCTACCATACCTCTTTCACTGCATTGGCTCTGTCAAAAGAATGTATGTGTGTGTGTGTGTAATATACATATACACATTAATACACGCGCATGTGTGTTTGATCTTTGGTGTGCACCCACTGGCGTAGCAAGGGGGGAGCAGGGCGGGGAGCTGCGGTGGCTCAACGCAATTGGCACTGCGCTGACAAGCCATTCACCTCTGCATCTAGGGGTTTGGATCCCGGTCTCAGCTACATGTGAATTGAGTTTGATGGTCTCAGCCCGGCTCCCGGTGGGTGTGCTATGCGAGGTAAGCTTGCGCTTAGTACGCCCACCCCCCTCCCACAAAAACCACCACACTTACACGCACTCGAAATTGGGTTAACATGCACGCACTTTGACCACACGGTCTCTAAAAAGAGAGGCGAAGGACTAACTGGGCTGGTTGAGCGGGCAAATCCTCTCACTCCCTTATAGGGAGTCCCTCTGCCCCGTTGGGCTTCAAAGCGGAGCAGGTAGGGCGGGCTGTGTGGGAGGACCCCCTCACACACCCGCCATTGCCACCCGGGGCATGGAGAAAGGTGGCAGATTGCCTCTGGGGGAGACCTGCCTACTCCCAACTCCTGCAGTCCGGCTCCTCTCTTGAGTACACGCACAAAAATACACTTTGGGAAAAAAAAAGGGGGGGGGAGCGGGCCGCACCCGGGTGACACCCGCCAGAGGGGTGACACCCGGCACAGCACTGGACTGAGAGGCGCTGCGGCTCTCTCTTCTTCCTCAGCGCACTCCGGTATCTCTGCGTGAGGGAGGAGAAAGAACGGTGAGGCTGGCAGAGGCAGACAGGCAGCTCCGGAGCGCCATAGTCCAGTGCCCGGCGCCTGCACGTCCCCCGGGAACCGGCACTGCGATCGGCAACGGCAATTGTGACAGGCAGGCGGGGAGAGGTGCCAGTGTCCTATCACAATTCGACTCCTCAGATCGACGATGCCTAGGCTCCTCCTCCACACTGACAGTATATCCACAACAGGAGGAGGAGCCTAGGAAGAGGGACATTCATGTGGGGGAGGGGCATTCGTGTGTACAGAGCCGCGGTAATCTGAGGTCTGTAAATGTAGGGACGGGAGGTATACATTAGGGGGGATTACACGGGGGGGGGAAACATGAGGGGTAGGGTGACCACCCCTCATGTCCCGGATTGCCCGCCATTTTGCAGGTCTGTCCCGGGCACCCTTATTATGGGACAATACAGTGTCCCGGAATGAAATTGACACAGCCACCGCCCCGGGGCCAATCTGATGCCCCCAAAAAAGGCCACCACATCACCGCTTTACTCACTGACAGTACTCGTCCTGGCCGGGAATGCCTGGAGGAGCACAGTCCCCGCCCCCTGCTTGTGATTGGAGAAATCATAAATCCCGCCTCTTGTGTCCAATCACTGTGCTTTGATTCATTACAGCACAAGATGATTTTTGGGAAAGGGGGGTGTCCCTGAATGGTGGTT